>NC_064641.1:114923924-115523924 GCF_023864345.2 Schistocerca serialis cubense | reverse complement strand
GGATGGGTAAGGGCAAGGTAGACGCCAGGAGGGTTACAGGAACGTTGGATATATTGAAGGGAAAGTTCCGCCCATCTGTGCAAGTCAGAAAAGCTTGTGTTGATGGGAAGGATCCATATGGCGCAGGCTGTGAAGCAGTCATTGAAATGAAGGATATCATGTTTGGCAGCGTGCTCAGCAATAGGGTGCTCCACTTGTTTCTTAGCCACAGTTTGTCGGTGGCCATTCATGTGGACACACAGCTTGTTGGTTGTCATGCACACGTAGAATGCAGCACTGTGTTTCAGCTTAGCTTGTAGATCACATCACGGGTTTGATGGGATAGCTGATGTTTGTGACCGGACTGGAGCAGGTGGTGGGAGGATGTATGGGACAAGCCTTGCATCTAAGTCTATTACAGGAGTATGAGCCATGAGGTAAGGGGTTGGGAGCAGGGGTTGCAGAGGGATGGACGAGTATATTGGGTACTTTCGGTGGATGGCAGAATACCAGTGTGGGAGCGGTGGGAAGGATAGTGGGCAGGACATTTCTCATTTCAGGGCACAACAAGAGGTAGTTGAAACCCTGGCGGAGAATGTTATTCAGTTGCTCCAGCCCTGGGTGGTACTGAGTTATGAGGGGAATGCTCCTCTGGGGCCGCACACTGGGATTTTGGGAAGCGGTGGCAAACTGGAAAGATAAGGCACAGGAGATTTGCTTTTGTTGGGAGGGTAATTACGGTCTGTGAAGGCTTCATTGAGACCCTCAGTATATTTCGAGAGGGACTGCTGATTACTGCAGATATGACAGTCATGGGTGCGTAGGCTGTATGAAAGGGACTTCTTGATATGGAATGGGTGGCAGCTGTCGAAGTGGAGGTATTGCTGGTCGTTAGTAGGTTTGATATGGATTGGGGTACTGACGTAGCCATCTCTGAGGTGGAGGTCAACATCTAGGAAGGTAGTTTGCTGGGTTGAGTAGGACCAGTGAAGCAAATGGGGGAGAAGTTGAGGTTCTGGAGGAATGTGGACAGGATGCTCTCACCCTTGATCCAGATTTGAAAGGTCATCAATGAATCTGAACCAGGTGAGGGGTTTAGGATCCTGAGTGTTTAGGAAGGATTACTCCAGATGTCCCATGAATGTGTTCGCATAGGATGGTGCCATGTACCCATAGCCATACCCCAGATTTGTTTGTACGTAATGCCTCCAAAGGAGAAGTAATTGTGGGTTAGGATACAGTTGGTCATGGCGACTAGGAAGGACGTTGTTGGTTTGGAATCCATTGGGCATTGGGAAAGGTAGTGTTCAATAGTGTTAAGACCATGGGCATTGGGGACATTAGTGTAAAGGGAGGTGGCATAAATAGTGACAAGCAGCGTACCGTGTGATAAAGGGACAGGAACTGTGGAGATCCGGTTGAGGAAATGGTTGGTATTTTTTATATAGGAGGGTAGGCTCTGAGTAATAGGTTGAAGGTGTTGATCTATGAAAGCAGAGGTTCTCTCACTGGGGCACCGTAACTAACCACATTGGGGCGTCCTGAGTGGTTGCGTTTATGGACTTTAGGAAGCCTGTAGAAGGTAGGTGTGCGGGGAGTGTTAGGCATGGGCAGAGAGATGGACTCTGGGAAGAGCTTAAGGATTTGAGGAGCAAATGGAGATCCTGTTGGATTTCTGGAATGGGGTCACTGTGGCAAGGTTTGTAGGTGGAAGTATCTGAAAGCTGGGAGAGTCCTTCTGCCAGGTAATCCTTCTGGTTCAAAACAACAGTTGTGGAGCTTTTGCCTGCAGGTAGGATTATAAGGTTGGAATCAGTTTTTAGATTGTGGACTGTGGTTCTTTCTGCAGATGTAAGGGTAGTTTGCGTGCTGAGGGATTTTGGGAATGATGGTGAGGCAATATTCTGAGTTTAAGAAATTCTGGAAAGTTAACAGGGGATGATTATCCCCACTATCTGGCTGCTTCTCCCGTCATGACCTGCTGCTCACAGTCTGGCCTCAGCAGCCAGGTGTTGTCTAATACTGAAGAAGGCCTTTTGGCCAAAAGTTTACTTGTTATCAGTTCTTTTGTTGTGTGTGTCTGCGACTCATTATCATCACTATATGGCGAGTAGTAATGTATCCATAACATAATACTGTCATTAAACCACCAATTTTGTAGAGACAGTCTGAAAGATAACATTATTTTGCTTCTAATTATCCATCTCCTAGAAAGAAAAATCATGAAAAAGTGCCAATTCAGTTAAAATGGCGGAAGTGTGGAAACATTTTGAGCAAGGTAAAAAATTTAACTATATGTAACTTACTATTAATAAGGTATGTGCAGGGTGTCTAATGTAAGCCATCTAATCAATGCATGGGCTTTCACTCAAAACAAGATGAGTACATTGGTGGTCTGTGACAGAACCATTACAAACGTGTATATCCTAGAGCAAGTGCTTTGGCATGCAATGCGGAAACAGGTTGAATGTATTAGAAGTCTATCTGGGAAATACATAATCATGACGAAACTACATTAATAAACAAAAATGCTATTTAAATATGTGAAGAGGAGATTCAGATTCAACATTCTCAAAAGAGAACATAATACAATCATTGAAATTTCTAGAGTAAAAATGGAACACCAATGTAATTAAATAAATCACAGGTGTCTCCAGTCATCTACTGCAAACTTAAGCCTCTGTGAAGAAAAGATTCTAAACAATTAAATACAGTGTCAGCTGAATACACATACAGTTTACAAGAGTCTTACTTTTTTTCAAGGTAAGAGGGAAGGCAGCACTGGTCAAAAATTTTTAATTTGTTTATTGAAGGGCGATTTCAGTTGCTGTGTGCCTATCTTCCATGGAGCTATATCCAAGTCATGATGACTCATTGTATATATAATAGCACATGGTACCACTTAGTATTACAGATAACAAACATCAATTAAACTTTATTGATGGTTGTAATCTGTTTTGTCAAGTGGTGCTATGTGCTATTATATTTACAATGAGTCATCATGACTTGGCTATAATTGCATTGAAGATAGTACACAGTAGCTGAAATCAATATGCAATAAACAGGTTAAAATTTTATGACTGATGGTGCCCTTCCACCAATCTTTAATCTTGAATCTCATTAATATGGTTGTGGAGCTTGATGCTCCTACTGGAAACAAACTTGAAGTCTTAATTTATTCCATTGTTCTCTTTCTTTAAATGCAAGTAGTAATCTTCATAGGTGCATTAACATAACAAATAAGTATTATTATTATTATTATTATTATTATTAATCATGTATCATTCAAAACCAATCCATTTTACATATATCCAGCAGTAGCAACTATTGAAGTTAAGAGACATAATAATGACACATTTTGCTGAATATGTCTTTCAAATTCTAAAGGTGGCAGGGGTAAAACGCAGGGAGAGAACGGCTATTTATAATTTGTACAGAAACCAGACAGTGGTTATAAAAGTTGAGGGGCATGAAAGGGAAGCAGTGGCTCAAAAGGAAGAGAGACAAGGTTGTAGCCTATTCCCGATATTATTCAATCTGTATGTTGGGCAAGCAGTAAAGGAAACAAAAGAAAAATTTGGAGTAGTAATTAAAATCCAGGGAGAAGAAATAAAAACTTTGAGGTTTGCCGATGACATTGTAGTTCTGTCAGAGTGAGCAAAGGACATGGAAGAGCAGCTGAACGGAATGGACAGTGTCTTGAGAGTGGAATATAAGACGAAAATTGACAAAAGCAAAACAAGGATAATGGAATGTAGACAAATTAAATCAGAAGATGCTGAGGGAATTAGATTAGGAAATGAGACAATGCAGTAGATGAGTTTTGCTATTTGGGAAGCAAAATAACTGATGATGGTCAAAGTAGAGAGGATATAAAATGTAGACTGGCAATGGCAAGAAAAGCGTTTCTGAAGAAGAGAAATTTGTTATCGTGGGGTACAGATTTAAGTGTCAGGAAAGCCTTTCTGAAAGTATTTGTGTGGAGTGTACAGAAGTGGAATATGGACGACTTCTGTAAAACTTTGCCAGTGTTGGTGATTTTGCGTTATTTTAAATTTGGCATCTTTTTTCGCTGCTTCTGCAACAGCAATCTGACCCAATTTGTGTTCCATGGGGGATCAGTATCATCACTTATTAATTTATGTGGTATATATCTCTCAATTGCTGTCGATAGTATCTCTTTGAAATCATCCCACAACTTTTCTACGCTTACATGATCAAACTGTAAGGAGTGAAGACTCTCTCTTAAAATGGTGTTAAGAGCATTTTTATCAGATTTTTTTAAATAGATAAACATTGCATTTCTTTTTGATGGTTGTAGGTGTTACAGTAGCAACTGCCTTATGGTTGCTAATCCCTGCATTCATCATGATACCCACTATTAGTCCTGGATTATTTGTTGCTAAGAGGTCAAGTATGCTTTCGCAACCATTTACGCTTCGAGTGGGCTCATAAACTAATTGTTCAAAATAATATTCTGAGAAAGCATTCAGTACTATTTCGGATGACGTTTTATGCCTGCCGCCAGCTTTAAACGTATAATTTTTCCAGCATATCGAGGGTAGATTGAAGTCACCATCAACTATAACTGAATGAGTGGAGTAACCTATTTGAAATAAGACTCAAGTTTTCTTTGAACTGTTCAGCAACTATATCTTCTGAGTCGGGGGCAGTAAAACGATCCAATTAATAGTTTAGTCCGATTATCCAGTATAACTTCTACTCATACTATTTCGCAGGAAATAATTACTTCAATTTCACTACAAAGCAAACTACTTCTGACAGCAATAAATACTCCTACTGTATTTAATCTATCCATTCTGAATACTGTTAGATAGATTGAAAAATTTCGGCTGAACTTATTTTCCACTTTAGCCAGCTTTCTGTACTTGTAACTATTTAAGTTTAAGTGCTTTCTATTAGGGCTTGGAGCTCTGGTTCTTTCCCAACACAGCTACGACGATTTATAATACCAATCGCTTCTACAACTAGCTTACTGTGTTGTACCTGTCCCCTTATAGATGGATGCCCTTTCTGTGGTTCCCTGACACCCTCTAACCTAAAGAAACTGACTAGTCCCTTGCACACAGCCCCCACTACCTGTGTAGCCACTTCCTGTGTGTAGTGGACTCCTGACCTATTAATCGGAACCCGGAAACCCACCACCTGGTGGGGCAAGTCAAGGAATCTGCAGCCTACATGGTCACAGAACTGCCTGAGCCTCTGATTCAGACCCTCCACTTGGCTCTGCACCAAAGGACCACAGTCAGTTCTATCGATTATGCTCTGCCTTAATCTCGCAAGCAAGACTGGCAGTCTTTACCATTTCCACTAGCCGCCCGAAACCAGAGAGAACCTCCTTTGATCCAAAGCAACACACGTCATTGGTGCTGACATGAGCCAAATCCTGCAGTTGGCTGCACCATGTACTCTTCATGACAATCAGAAGCACCCTTTCCACATTCGAAATGACTCCCCCCGGTATGTACATATGTTCATAGAGTGCACAATGGCTCCCTTCCCCTCCTTGGCACCCATGTTCCTAAGGGCTCCAATATGCGCCTAACGTTGGTGCTCCCAACTACTAGCAAATTCACCCTCTGTGAATGCCAAAATCTTGCAGGCCAAGAAGCCTCCTCTGGAATAAGTAAGAGTGATTTCAGGTCTGCCACAGGGGAGTGTCGTAGGACTGTTGCTATTCACAATATACATAAATGACCTTGTGGATAACATCGGAAGTTCACTGAGGCTTTTTGCGGATGATGCTGTGGTATATTGAGAGGTTGTAACAATAGAAAATTGTACCGAAATGCAGGAGGATCTGCAGCGAATTGACGCATGGTGCAGGGAATGGTAACTGAATCTCAATGTAGACAAGTGTAATGTGCTGCGAATGCATAGAAAGAAAGATCCCTTATCATTTAGTTACAATATAGCAGGTCAGCAACTGGAAGCAGTTAATACCATAAATTATCTGGGAGTAGGCATTAGGAGCGATTTAAAAGAGAATGATCATATAAAGTTGATCGTCAGTAAAGCAGATGCCAGACTGAGATTCATTGGAAGAATCCTAAGGCAAAGCAATCCGAAAACAAAGGAAGTAAGTTACAGTACACTTGTTCGCCCACTGCTTGAATACTGCTCACCAGTGTGGGATCCGTACCAGATAGGGTTGATAGAAGAGATAGAGAAGATCCAACAGAGAGCAGCGCACTTCGTTACAGCATCATTTAGTAATCGCGAAAGCGTTACGGAGATGATAGATAAACTCCAGTGGAAAACTCTGCAGGAGATATGCTCAGCAGCTCGGCACGGGCTTTTGTTGAAGTTTCGAGAACATACCTTCACCAAGGAGTCAAGCAGTATATTGCTCCCTCCTACATATATCTCGCAAAGAGACCATGAGGATAAAATCAGAGAGATTAGAGCCCACACAGAGGCATACCGACAATCCTTCTTTCCACGAACAATACGAGGCTGGGATAGAAGGAATAAACGATAGAGGTACTCAAGGTGCCCTCCGCTACACACCGTCAGGTGGCTTGCGGAGTATGGATGTAGATGTAGAATAGGGTGGATGACTGCATCCAGCTCAGAGACATGGTCAGCCACAGATAATGCCTGAAACGTGTTCGTCAAACGAACCAGGGAGGCCATACGATAGGCCCCTCAGAAAGTTTTTCGCTGAATGTCAGACTTTGGGATGATCTTCCACTCAACCACGCGTGAGGGGTCAACCTCAGTGCAGGCAGTACCTGGGGCTGCCACAGCAGTGGACCAATCGGGGGACACGTGGGACGTGCTCGATGTCCCTCGCATCCCCATGTCCGACCCCCCAGAGTGACGCCCCTTTGCAGCAGCCTCAAGCTGCGTGACGGAAGCCAACACAGCATAGAGCTGTGAGCGAAGGATCACCAACTCAGCTGGCATCTCTACACACCAATCAGAGTTCCATTTCATTCAACTCTTGTTCCAAGTGATTTGTCATCTTTGACAGAATTACAATGTCATCATCAAAACTGAAAGACTTGATTTCTTCTCTCTGACCTTTAATTCCCATTCCATATTTTTTTCTCGGTTCCCTTTGCTCAATTGAAAATTGAATATCATGGGGGTTAGACTATAACCTTGTCTGACTCCCTTCTCAATTACTGGCTCCCTTTTGAGTTCTTTGAATCTTATAAAGACAGTCTGATGTGTGTACAAGTTTTAGATAATGTTTCACTCCCAGTATTTTATCTATGATAACTTCAGAATTTCAAATAATATGTTCCAGTCAACACTGACACTTTTTTCCCATTCATTCTACAAATGCTACAATTGTATGTTTGTTTTTCTATCTGTTTCTACAATAAGTTGTAGGGTCAGTATTGCCTTGTGTGTTCCTATATTTTTCTGGACCAAAACTTATTTTTCCCCTGAGGGGGTCTGAATTAAGATGAATTAAATTCAGTAATTTTCTCACAAGTTTTAGGGGAATGTATAGATAAGCAAGTGTATGCACAACTAATTTTATTGTAATTTTAATAATAACTAGAGGTCATTTATATGTAGATGATATCCTATAGATGTTCAAATATCTTTTTTGTATTTTTGTTATTTGTCTGAGGTGCTCCTTGGACAACATGCGCCAGATGGAGTCCAACAGCAGGAATCCCTACGTCACAGCAGGTGTTTATCAAAATTCAGAAATAGAAGAAATATCTTATTCACTAAACTGGACTGGATAGGTAAAAGGTATACCATTAAGCAGCGACAAGGGAAAACACATTTACAAGCTTTCAGAAGCATTGGATCCTTTTTCTAGCAGATGTCTCAACATTCCAATGAGAACAACCCTACAGAGTTTATGTAACTTTGTCTTCCCCATCTGCTTCCTTGGTTCTTGTGACGTAGTTTCTTTCGTGTCAACATTTATTCTCGTTCTCAGTAACTATTCCTTTCTTCACTCCCTTTTAGTTTTTGATCAGCTTACCACCCCCCCCCCCCACCCCCCCCCCCCCCCCCCACCCCAAACTCTACCACATACAATGTGCACTTAGCTTTCCATTCTTATTAATTCATACCCGATGTTTTCTCAATAATTTCTGTCTTGTCTATTACCCTATCTTGCATCTTTAAGCTCCCAGGTTTTCAAATCTCATTACATTGGTCAGTCCTTACTTCTCTTCCTGTACAGTAAGTCTCCCCTGAATTGGGGTTTTGGGTGACTTCCCAAACTTTAATACAATCTGTCAGAAGAAGGAATCACTGGTTTTGAAAGGTTCCAGATTTGAATTCCTTTATATGTGTTTTCTCCTGCTGCCATTCGGTGAGTAGATTTATTATCCATTGATATATTATTCACTAAACAACTATTCATGTTGATTTTAATACTGAAAATGTTGAAAAACGAAGCTGCAGCAATTTGAGGGTAAAAAAAGGTGAATAAGGGTGGATTTTAATGGATATTACACAGTTTTTGTAGTATTTTGAAAATTTGGAAAGGGGAAGAAACATTTTGAAAATCAATTACTAATAATTTTTAGTTTTTATTTTGATGCTCTGGTTGCCTTTCACATCACTTTGACTCCTATGAGACACTCCATTCTTTATTAAATAACTCATGTTATTATCTTTCAGCCATGACTTAGTGAACTGATGGTTGAATGATACTAACTGCTGTCAACAACTGCCTTCTTTGGTCTTGACGTCTGAGGTATATTCCAACTCTCTCATATATCCACATCATGATAATGAAAATTCCGATATAAAAACAATGAACAAAAATGAAAATATGGATAACTAAATATGCCGTATCTATTTATTTACCTATTCAATTGTGAAGTTAAGTGTGTGTGTGTGTGTGTGTGTGTGTGTGTGTGTGTGTGTGTGAGAGAGAGAGAGAGAGAGAGAGAGAGAGAGAGAGAGAGAGAGAGAGAGTGTGTGTGTGGTCTATGGACAACATATTTCTGACCTGTAGGTAAATTGCTGCTCATTCTAGTTGTTATTTTTGGTGGAGATTAACAAATACAAAAAGACATTAAATGTTTGTTGTTTGACTCTCACCTGTCAAAGAGGGCTGATGTTTTCTCCATTGCTTGAATTAACAATTCTGGATCACTGTCCTTATTAGTTTGGCTTGAGGTTGTATCCTTTCCCAGTTCCTGGCGATCATACTTATCTAGATTTTTTTGTAAAGCAGAAAAGATATAAAAAATTACATAACAATTATAAAATGTATTTAAACTGTTATATCTACACATTTGATTAAATTAAGAAAATTTAATCCTCCCACAGTAAAGTGACAATCAAAAAGCTAATGTCAGATCATGGAGCACATAAAAATGAATTTCTCAATCATAAGAGCAGTATAAACTGCTCAATACCGAGTGCCTTCACCTCACAGTGAACAATAAGTAACAAATTTGTTTTGAAACACGGCTTTGGCATTCATACTGCTTGACTGCACCAGCACAATCAGTTCTAGTCCACATGGTTTTATTATTACATACTGTTGTTGCTCTTTATACTGATGATATTAATATTAATTAAAAATTGCATGTGATGTATTTATAGGTGTCTCAGCATAGTGGGCATCAGTCAAATGGCAATGGTTGCTGATCTTGTTTACTGCTGTTGTATTACAAAATATGTAAGACACTACCGGAGCATCAGAGACCAGAATACATTGCGTTTATATTTCAAGTATTGAAGCACAAAGTAACACGGAAGTCAACACTTGCTGTTTTATGTACCTAAAAAAGTCATAGTTGCATCAGCAATATATATTTCTATACTCACAACCAGATCCAATCTTCATTTCATTATGTTCAGGTATGTTAAAATCAAACAATGGAAAGTCCAGGATGGAATGAAACTATTATGAAAGAGATAATTATTACTGATCATTTAGCAGAGATGCTGAGTCACAGATAGACACAACAAAAACACTAAAGACTGTCACAAAATAAGCTTTATGCCAAAAAGGCCTTCGTCAAAAATAGATGACACACACACACACACACACACACACACACACACACACACACACACAGTTGCCTCTCCTATCATGCACAGCTGCTGCTTGTAGTGTAACTTCAGCTGCTGGAAATTGCGTCACTTATAACAGCTTACATGGCAATGTTAAAACTGCAGTATCACAAAGCATAAAATTCATCCTACGTGACTACTGTTAAGTGATAAAATTTTACTACATGAAAGTAGTGACATAGGATGAATTTTATGCTATGTGATGCCAGTTTTGATATTGCCATGTAACCTGTTACAGATGACTTTATGATACCTGATGATGATGAACTGAAAACTGAAACCAGCTGTGAATAAAGACATATTTATTAGCAGCTCTTCATCTTGAAACTATCATCTTTTTTACAAAATACTATCTGTGTGGTGCAACCTTCACAAAGTACACTGATGAGCCAAAATAATTATGATCACATGCTTAATAGCTTGTTTGTCCATCTTTGGAACGAAATACTTCACTGATTCTGCATATCAGCGATCCAACAGTTTGTTGGTAGGTCTGTGGCATTATAGTGTGTTTAAAATAAGCTGAGACTTTTGACAGTTCAGTATGGAGCAAGTGGTGGGAAGCATAGTTGCCAGCATAAGCTAGGCATGTCAGCAGGTGACCACAGTATAATGGTAGGCTCACTTGACTGTGTGTTGCAATCTTTCTCAATTGCTGTTTAAAGAAACCAATAGGTATAAACTCTCATTCTTGCACATCTTAAAGTTTAATTAGTCCACTGCATGATGAAATGCCTATCATATCATTAAAGACCATAGTTATTGTGATATTTTGTTAGTAGGTAACTACTGCTAGAAATTCTTAGTTTGCAGTGAAAAATACGTGTTGCTATGAATTTGTGTTTGGTGCATGTTAGGTTACCTGTTGCTGTGTATTAAATGAAGATAATACATTGAATCATTCTTTAAACTTGGAGCAATATCACTGTCTGTTCTCAAGAATATGGAATGGCAAATGAGAGCACGCAAAGACAAGTGTGTTTTGCCATATGATTAATATTTAAAACTCCATATCTACTGCGACATTCAAGCGACTACAGATTTTTTCAATGAAATAATGTAACTATTGAGAGCCATCGATAGCTGGTGAAACTATAACTGCTGTTGGTTTTGTAACAATGTAAGTGAAGAAGTTACACCTTTATTTTTATACTGAGAATGAGGCGTTTCATAAACTACTGATCTGACTTGCTTTCAGTTGTTAGTTTAACAATACATTATTTCAGGATTCTGTCACAATTTCAAATGCATTAGAATATTAATGACATGTATTTTGCTAAACTCTAATGTTTTTTTGACAAAAGAAGCAGATTTTAACATAGCAACAATAGAAGCTATGTATTCCTGAAAACTCTTCATGGTCCTTCATGAATCAGTGTCTTCTCAACTATCTTCTTGGTACAGCTGACAACTCAAAACGAGCCCTGTTGCATTAAATTTTGAGTAGCTTCTTTTGTCAGTATTCCAACCTCAGTGAGCATAAAATTCTTGCTGTTTTTTGTCACATTACTTTTCATCTAGGCCCATATATTCTCTGTCGGATTTAAATGAGCATGACACGGAAGAAGCCTGATTAAATTATGACCTTTACCATTAGCCTGTTCATCGAAATGGTAGCGTGAAGTTTTGGCTTGTACAGCAGTAAAAGTTCCATTAACTCCAACTTATACATGCTAGGTTCAATTTTATCTCATGGAACATTTCTTTGTAGCCAGAGCAAAATATCTGCTTTCCTCCACTCCACTGTTAGAGCTTTATGCATCACAACAGAGTGATGTGGTGTTTCGTCCATTACTAACGTCAAATTCTGAGGAATGTTTTGCGGCAGAATGTTTTCTTCCCAGCTGGCAAATGAGTTCTTGGAGAACACTTCTACTGCAAATCATGTATTCAGATGTACTGCACGGTTGTTATTAAATCAATGCCAACACAAAACAGTTCTTCACAGTACCTGATGACTACAGAACACTTTAATGCCAGAAAATATGACTTTATAACGAAAACTGACAAACATTGTTGCATCTAATGTGTGACATCAAGTGGTACCGTTTATTCATGGTGTGGCAACAGGGGCATGTTTCCAGCAGAACCATTGGCGGCGTGGTACAGAAAGCCGTCTCACCATTGGTGTTACCTGGGGAATGGCATCGTGTCCCACTCCGGTCAGTCAAATGTCGAAAGTCGCAACTAATTTTAAATGCACTATAGACGTCTACAAACAGGTCATGTAACTCATGTAAATATCGGGCTGCTGCTTACACAGTGATGGTGCCTGAAAGCAACCCAGATGGGTTTCATAGATTTACATCAGACAAGTTTGGTGGCCAAGACATCAACGTGAGTACACTATAATGATCAGCCTGCAAACCACCGTAGCATGGTTCTGGCTCCGAGACATGGACAGTTATATTGCTGAAAGATGACATCACTGTCGGAGATGGCATCAAACATGAAGGGATGCAGGTGATTCGCAGCTGTCCGTGTCTCTTTGATTATAACCACAGGTACCATGCAAGCATAGGAGAATGTCTCACATAGCATAATCCTGCTCCCAGCAGCCTCCATCTGTGGCAGGAGGCAACCATTGACCTAGTGTAGCAAAAATATGGTTTATCCAAAGAGCCAACAAGTTTCCATGGATCGATGGTCGAATCCCAGTGGTCTAGCATCCATTGCAATCATAACTGACGATGTCATTGGGGTCAACATGTGAACATGTAGGGATGGTCTGCTGCGGAGCTCCATGTTCAATAATGTATGATGAATGGTGTGCTCCGAAACACATGTGTGCGCCAGCACTGTGTTCTTTTGACAGAGGTGCCAAAGATCACCATCTAACCTACTTCACAGAGCAGGCACTCCTTCGAACCCCACATACTGTGAAGATTCGTGGACCGTCCAACCACTCAGTGCCTAGTGGTAGTTTCACAACCTTTCTACCTCTTTCAGTAAATGCTGATGACAATAGCATGGGAACATTCACCATTTTTTAAATACTTATTCACAGGCTCTGCCTAATAATAATCTGCCCTTTGTCAGAGTCACTTATCTCGATGGATTTCCCCATTTGCAGCCCATATCTTCACTAGGGTGATACCCCAGCTGTGTCTGCTCCACTTACATACATTTTTTACCACGTCATGTGCTTGCAACGCTACTAGGTGGCATCCAATGTTGCAGTGGGTAATGGTCATAATGTTTCGGCTGATCAGTGTATGTTGTCTCAAAGTAAGTAGTAGCAATGGTCAGCTACAATAATAATAATAATAATAATAATAATAATAATAATATAGAGCAGCTCTTATACACAACACTTTAAAATTTTCAATAATTTTTTTGGGCTACCCCCAAGTTTGGTTTGTTTCCATGAACAAATGAGCTGTGTGTAATATCAGCTCTGTAACATAAGAGGAAGGAATGGCCCTGTGCCATTATAATCAGAAAAATCAGAGAACAAGAAAACGACGAACTTTGTAAAATATTATTTCTGTATGATAAATATCTTCATTACCTAATGTGGACATGTTGCTTAGCTCACTCACTTTAACCTTCAAGTGTGTACAAAGTGCACCACCCACAAATAACATTTTCTTGTACCATTCCACTGTTGCTTTACAATTGTGGCTTCAGCTAACACAGTGATAATTGTGCTATGAGCAGTGGTAATATGAAATAAACAATAAGCTAGTTGAAAAAAAATTTACGATCCATACAGGTAAGGGGCCCTGATTCCGAGCTAGTGGCACAATCCCACAGTGAGTCAGTTGACTATGAGACAATTAGTAATTGAATATGCTTTCAGCTGGGATCTGATGGAACTGGTCCATTTAATACTTCAAGTGCGTCGTTACTGTGGAATAACACTTAACACAGCAACATAGTGATATAACGAAAGTCTGCTTGCTTACACAGTAATTTTGCTCACGTAAGTTTACCATACCGTACCATTGTTTAATTAAAACAAGATTAAACTGTAATTTTGCTCATACATTTTTACCTTGGTAACACAAAAACAGCAATCCTTTACAGATGTACGAAGTACACCATGCACACGTTTGTGTTATGAAAATCAGCACTCCTGTTCGAGGATTAACTGAGTGTGCACACATTTCATAGCTAGAAATGGTCAGGTGATGTGATGTGTCAGTACCTCCAAGTCAGGTAGATAGGTAGAGAGAGAGAGAGAGAGAGAGAGAGAGAGAGAGAGAGAGAGCCAATCTATTACTTTTGATTGCCAAATCTGGATTACCCCAGTACTCTTTCACTTACAATTACAAGGGGTGTAAGTATAATAGCTTCAGTTAATTAACTGGAGATAATTTATTCATTCAGGTATCAGTCACATGAAATAACTAGAAGCAAACTGCCATATGTGAAACAAATGTGCATCAATGTTTCACATGATCCGTAGGGGAACTAAAGATTTACTTGGAACAAACAAGAATGCCCACACTAAATTTGTGAAATAGCATAACAAAATTAGAAGCTTTTGTCAACAATGAAGGCCTCTAGAAAAATTAGCTGGACAACAGTTGAAGGTTCATACATGAAGATTTTGTCAGTGCACCTAGTTATATGTAACTTGGTATTTATGTACTTACAACATAAATTTTACACACAAACATATTTGAAAGTAAAAGGAAAATGAATCTACTCCACATAAAAACTGTTAATTTTACATATCATTAGGTCTTTTAACTTACTATGGTAAAATATGGGCAAAGTTGTCTATGAAACTTTCACTGAATAGGGTTTTCAGTGTGTTAATGGATTAGTTTATAAAACAACAGTGTTAACTACAAGCACTTTAGAGGTAGGTGTGTGTGTGTGTGTGTGTGTGTGTGTGTGTGTGTGTGTGTGTGTGCGCGCGCGCGCGCGCGTGTGCAAGGTTTTTTTTTTTAATTGACAACTTTTTAGAAAAAGACCTCTTGTAGTGACCCTTATTCTCCAAGAAGATGAGGTATTTATTGCTCCATGGCTTTTTGAAGCCAAAACACAGTACTCTTTCAAAACAGTATAAATATCAGGTTCTCGATCATCATGTCTCTTAAATGTATTTATTCAAACTGAAAAATTTGTGCATCTGTTTTGTGTATTGTCATGTTTGATCCTAATTTCTCTTCTCATTCAAAAATGGAAATGGTGAAGGTACCATGAAGCAGAATAATCAGACAAAAATGTTGGAAGTGTTCAAATAAGAATCAATCAAATCCCAGTAATTATCCATAATGGGACTGAACAATTTCTAGTTTATTAGAAGTTCCTCTCCTTGCCAAATTTTACACAATGGAGAAGTTCCTCAAGGTAGATACTTCATAGTAGTGGCACAAAGATGAAGGCTGCATCAATGCACCTAGTTATTTAACTGAATTCCGTGAATGATTGACCTGAAGGATGTGTAAAACTCATGAATGACTACAATAAATAATTTACATACAACTAGAAACAGAAGTAGTATGTACTTCAGGTTGTATCAAAATATTTTTGTAAGTTAGTTTCCGGGGCACAAAGAGTGATTTTTTCCAAAGAAAAAGAATTTTTAAAAGAATGCATGATTTTCTTATCAAAATGCCTTACAAAAATGGTAACTTCATGGACTGTATTATCCGGGTTAAGAGCCACCCTAAAGCATAGCACTCTTAAAAACCTAGAGCACAGATCAAGCAAACCATTTTACCATTATACAATGCATCCTGCCCAAGCCAATAAGTTTTTGATGCCTGTTACATTTCATTTAATTAGACTCATTCCTGTAGAAGAGACATATTAGAGCCCTGACTTTCTGTAAACCATAAATTGCAGCAATATCCAAATAATACTGCAGTCTACAATGTGATAACAACGAACAAAGTTTTGCAGTACATTCCTAATCTCTGGCAGATGATTCTACGCAGACACACACCAACTTTGAATCATAATCATGTTATGCATGTCTGGGTAACATAATGTTAGTGCATGACAAGTACTTGCTGAAGTTACTGACTGTTCAAACAACTGTCCGCCTAAGACGTATTTTCCTTCTTAAGTCAATAAGTAATGACAAATAACAATTTCATGTACTATTTTATTGGCTCTGAGCACTATGGGACTCAACTGCTGAGGTCATCAGTCCCCCAGAACTTAGAACTAGTTAAACCTAACTAACCTAAGGACATCACAAACATCCATGCCCGAGGCAGGATTCGAACCTGCGACCGTAGCGGTCTTGCGGTTCCAGACTGCAGCGCCTTTAACCGCACGGCCACTTCGGCCGGCTACTATTTTATTTCTTACATATGCAGTGAGTAAACATATTAATACAAAACCATTACGGTTTTCATGGCTACTTGTCGACAAATTGCCTGTCGGCTTCTGTCTCAGTTTCTTGCGACAATATTTGTTCGATGATGTTGCTGATGTTTTACCATCACAAGTGACTCAAATTATCAATGTTTCATCCTCTACCAGTAATGAAGGATGAATATTTGACAATGCTGGTCACTTGGCTTGGTGAAATGTAAGAAAAAATCATCACACAAACACCAGCTGAAGAGCCCAAGACAGAAGAAAACAGACAATTTGCAAGGATATTAATGTTAGTATATACAAACCTTTCAGACACACAAGCAAGCACATATCATGCACACATGTCCACCAACTCCAGCGTATCAGGCCAGTATGCAATTATCACGTAGGATGCAAGCAGCAATCTGAAGGGAGCAGAGAAGGGAAAGGGACAGTAATGTACGGGTGGGGAGAGAAATGGACGACGTCTAGTGAAGTGTGGAGAGACCAACAGGTGCAGCATCAGAAGGTTGCGGTGCCAGGGAGGTGAGGAAAAATGGATCGAATGGGTGGTTACATTGGCACAGGATGGCAAATAAACAGGGTGGGAGATGAGAATGGTAAGGAGATGATAGGACAGAGGGGGGTGGAAACTGTTGGGTGTAGGGTGTGCGGATATTATGATAGTGTAAGTTGAGGCCGGAATAATTACAAAAAGGAAGACTGGGTTGAATGTCCCATTAACATCGAGGTCATTAGAGATGGAGCACAGCCTCAGATTGTGTCATGGGTAGGGCAGGAAATAGGCTGTGCCATTTTAAAGGAACCATCCCGGCATTTGCCTGGAGCGATCTAGGGAATTCACAGAAAACCTAAATCAGGGTAATTATAGGAATGGAGAACAAGCTGTAAGGATAACTTCAATCTGCGTAGTTCAGAAAAACTGGCGATGGAGGGAAGGATCCAGATGTCTCTGGTAGTGATGCAGCCATTGAAATCAGGTATGTTATGTTGAGCTGCATGTTCACAGGATGGTTTACTTTGTAGTTTGGTGGTGGCCGTCTATCCTGGTGGTCATATCAATATAAAAAGCTGTTCAGTGATTGCATCAGAGGTAGTAAATGGCATGGCTGCAATCATAGGTGGCCCACTCTGATAGGGTAGGATACAATTGTGAAAGTACTGGAAAAGGAAGTGCTGCGTGGGTGGATTGGGCAGGTCTTGTGGTTGGGTCTTCCATAGGGATGAGATCCATGTGGTAAGGGGTCTTAAAACTAATAATAAACTTATAAAAACAATTCTAGTATATTCCGCCCAAAAAATCAAAATAAAACAGTCTACACCATACTCAATATTAAATCCTGAAACTAATTCAGATTCTCCTTCAGCAAAATCAAGAGGGAATTTGGTTAGATATAGAATTTGACACCTACATAACCCCAGAACAAGATCTAGAAAATGATGGGTTCTGGTTATTAGATGTAGATAATTGAAAAATTTTACCTGAAAGTAAGTTAATCTCTAGTCCAATTCAAACTCCAAACCAGGAATTTGATGAAATGGACAAGATTGTTCCTATCATTAATGTTGATAGGAAGAGAAGTTTTGAGAGTTGTTGGTCTTGAAAAAGGAGAGGATTGATATCTGTATAAATGGGGTATGAACCCATTAGCTTGCTTAGCTTACCTTTTTACGTTAAGGTGTATGATGCACATGAGTTTTTGATACTAAGGGAGGTAGTTTAACTCTATCCTATGTAATATGTTCAATGAAGGTCATTTTTAGATTATATTAAGTTAATTTGTAAGGTGTTGTGACTTGCCGATCATTCAAAGTGCTGCCACGCAATTACGCGCGTCCTCTACGTGCGGCGCTGTCTGCCAGCCACGCAGCAGCTGCGCCACCTAAGCGGCCAGCCGAGCAGCGGCCGCTAGACTGGGACTCAGTGCTCATTCAAATGCTAACGTGTACACATGTCTTACTTGTCAACTTACTCTGTGACTTATATGTGTTGTTGTGTTGTTCCGAAATATATGTGTTAAACTTGAAGTTCTAACAATTGGCGACGAGGTAGTGGATTTTTCCTTTTCACCGTTGACTCACAGGGTTCCATGGCTACTGTCGAGCAACTATTGCAAAATCTCCTTGAACAGCAAACGCTTCTAACAGCAGCGATTCGCGATTTCGTCGCAGCGTCAATTGCGGGGCGTTTCTTGTCGTTGGCTATACCTCCTTTTCCTCCTTACGACGAGACGGCGGAAGACTGGTCTGATTATGAAAAATGTTTTCGACAGCACTTCTTGGCATTTCATGTGACGGACGAACAACCATGTAAGTCTCCGTTCCTTTCCTGGATTTCACCTCAAATGTGTCGGTTGTTGTCGCAATTGGCTCCTTTGAAGGATCCTGCGTCTTTGTCCTTTGCTGAAATGTGCTCACTTCTGTCTGTCTATTTTCAAAAGCAAACGCATGTGGTAGCCTCTCGTGTTGCCTTTTATCGTTGTCAAAAACAACCAAATCAATCCTATCGCGCTTGGGCTGCTGAACTTCACGGCGTCAGTCCAAAGTGTCAATTTGTTACTGACGTTCACAAAGAATCCTATGCCGATTCCATGGTACGGGATGCTATTATCCGGTTGGCACCCGACAAAGAAATTTGGCAACGTGCCCTTCAGTTGGCGAAAACGACTCTAGATGAAGTTCTCTCCATTGCGCAGTCTTTTGAAATTTCTCGCGCCGCTGGGGCGCAAATAGAGGCGTGGGGTAATGTCGGGGAAATACAACCTCTGTGCGCTGTTGACGACGCGTGCGGCGCGTCCCCGCCGGCCGACGTGGCGGCAGTGCGCTCGCACGCACAGCCTCGGCCTAGCCGTAAACAACCCGCTAAGAAATTGCAGCAAAACCCCTGGCAACTTCCTTCACGTACGCGGTGTTTTACGAAACATTCACGCGAGGATTGTCCCCAACGTTGGGCTGTGTGTCACAATTGCACAAAGAAATGTCATGTGTCTTCCGTTTGCAAATCCGACCACATACATGATGTTCCTTAACATGACACTGATTCTGATTCTGTGTTGTCTGTCAATTGCACTTCTTCCCTTTCAGGGAAGTTATTGCTCACTGTCCAAATCCTTGGTCAAGATGTTCGCATGCAAGCTGATACCAGTTCTGCTGCCACTATAATTAATTCTCAGACGTATCTTCAGTTGGGTTCTCCACTCCTGTCACCTGTCACTCGGCAATTACGGACTTACAATAAACAGAAGATTTCTCTCTTGGGACAGTTTAATGCTGAGGTATCTTACAAATTCGTCGTTCGCACTGTTCCCATATTTGTGGTCGACCAGAGCAACGCAGAAAATCTTTTTTGTTTCGATGCCTTTCGCGTTTTTGGGTTCTCCATAGATGACTCTATCAATATTGTCTCTGATGCTATTCCTTATGCTCAACTGGATTCCTTGTTGACGACATTTTCATCCCTTTTTTCTCCTGGGTTAGGCCGTGCAAACGACTTTGAAGCTCATATCACACTCAAACCCACTGCTCGGCCTAAGTTTTTTCGGGCTCGGCCCATTCCTGTGGCCCTTCATGATCGGGTAAAATGGGAGTTGGATCGTCTCACTGCTTCAAGGGTCTTGCTTCCTGTCACTTCCAGTGAGTGGTCCTCTCCTGTCGTTGTAGTTGCTAAGCCAAATGGTGATATTGGTCTCTGTGGCGATTTCAAAGCCACTGTAAATGCTCAATGCCTCATCGACACTTACCCTATGCCTCGACCTGAAGAACTGTTCACTAAACTTGCTGGAGGCCAGTATTTTTCTAAACTTGACCTGTCAGAAGCTTATCATCAACTTCCTCTCGACGATGATTCCCAGCAGTTTCTGGTCCTTAACATGCCTCTCGACCTCTATCAATACCAACGCTTGCCATTCGGGGTTGCCAGCGCCCCTGCTCTCTTTCAATGATTCTTGGAACAATTATTGCTCCCTGTCCCTGGCTGTATCAATTACATGGACGACATTGTTGTCACTGGCTCCACCACTGAAGAACATCTTCAAAATCTCCGCACACTTTTTCATGTCTTACAGACTGCCGGTCTTAAGAGTAATCTTCAGAAATCACAATTTTTTCAGGCATCTACCACGTACTTGGGGTTTCAACTCTCTCGGGATGGTATTCGTCCGCTTCAGCAAACTGTCGCTGCGATCGATGCCCTTCCTCACCCTACATCTGTTAAGGAACTGCAGGCCTTCTTGGGGAAAATAGCATACTATCAAAAGTTTTTACTGTCTGCGGCTTCGGTGGTTCAGCCGTTGCATCGCCTGTTGCATAAAAACGTGAAGCGGCTTTCCAGAAGTTGAAGACTATGCTGAAACAGGCCCCGTGCCTGGCTACTTATCGACCTTGCCAACACCTTGTTCTTGCCACAGACGCCTCTCAATACGGGGTCGGTGCAGTCCTTGCGCACCGTTTTTCTGACGGTTCGGAACAACCCATTGCTTATGCCTCCAAAACGCTTACGGATGCCCAACAAAAGTATTCTCAAATTGAGAAAGAAGCTTTGGCCATCATTTATGCTCTTCATAAGTTCGGTGTTTTTCTCTATGGCTCAAAATTTCATCTTGTTACGGATCACAAACCACTTGTTTCCTTGTTTCATCCATCAACGTCACTTCTCGACAAGGCTGCACACCGCCTCCAGCGTTGGGCTCTTTACTTGTCCCGTTTCAATTATGAGATTCATTTCCGGCCAACGGCTCAACATGCGAATGCTGATGCTCTGTCTCGCCTTCCCATGGGTCCTGATCAGGCATTCGATAGGGACGAACTTTTGTGTTTCCACCTGGATGTTGCCGAGCAGCGGGTTGTGGACGGGTTCCCCATCACTGGGGACAGGCTGGCGGCTGCTACGGGTTCTGACCCTACCCTGTCTCGGGTTTTATGCTGTATTCAGAAGGGTTAGCCAGATTGCCCGTCCGCTAAGACTTCTGATCCATTGCGGAACTACTACACTTTGCGCTACCGCCTCACGGCTAGGGATGGTGTTATCCTCCTCTCCACTGACAATGCTTCGCCGCGTGTTGTGGTACCTGCATCTTTGCGTGCTTCGGTCTTGCGCCTCCTTCACCAAGGGCACTGGGGTGTGTCTCGCACAAAATCTCTGGCGGGCCATCATGTGTACTGGCCCAGCATCGACTCTGAAATCGCACACATGGTCGCTGCCTGCAGCCCTCGTGCGTCACAGGCTGCTGCCCCGAAGTCATCTTTGTCACCGTGGCCTTCGCCTGAGAAGCCCTGGGAGTGCATTCATGCTGACTTTGCGGGACCCTTTTTAAGTACGTACTGGCTCCTCGTAATTGACGCCTACTCTAACTTTCCTTTCATTGTCCGTTGCACGTCACCTACCACCGCGGCACCCACCAGTGCTCTTGCCCACATTTTTTCTTTGGAAGGCCTCCCCTCTACTCTTGTTACTGATAATGGCCCGCAATTTGCCTCTTCCGAATTTGCGGATTTTTGTGCTCGTCACGGCGTTACGCATGTCACGGCCCCGCCGTTCCATCCACAATCCAACGGTGAGGCTGAACGACTGGTCCGCACATTTAAGGCTCAGATGCGGAAACTTCTGACTTCTTCTGCTGCTGATGGTGCGCTTCTCCAGTTTCTGGCGTCTTACCGTTTCACCCCCATGGGCGACCACAGCCCGGCTGAGCTCTTACATGGCCGACAGCCCCGCACGCTGCTTCATCTTCTGCGGCCTCCCACCTCATGGCTGCGGGTGCCTTCACTTGGCCGGTTCACCGCCGACAACCTCGTCTGGGTACGGGGATATGACAGGCGGCCAAAATGGAGTCCGGGCTGCATCTTACGACACCGTGGCAGACGCCTGTATGAAATCCAGACGGACACAGGTGTTGCAGTGCGTCATTTGAACCAGCTTCGGCCTCGGGTGCCAGCAACGCCTGTTCCGAAAGCCGCCACACCACCTTTGGCTCTACCTGACGCTCGGGATCTTGGCATCTCTCAATACTGACAACGCAGCCCTCTCACCGTCATCGCCAGCACCAGAACGGATGGCACCAGGAGACGTGCCCATGCAGGAACTGGAGGACCATCCTCTGTCAGAGCAAATCTACTCGCCTCCTCCTCCAACGTTCGCCGACACATCGCCCATGTCTCCTTTCATATCAACTGGACTTGCCGCAACGGGCAGATTGGTGCATGGGGCCCCAGCAGATTCGACCCCTATGTCTCCTGTCATCTCGACCCGTTATCATCGGGGACACTTCCATCCGTACGGGAAGCCTCCTCCTCGAGACTTTACTGTGAGTCAAACAACGCCTATGGACGTCAGCCATCTCCAGGACACCTCCATCAAGACCAGTGCAACAATTTCAAAGGGGGGAAAAGTGTTGTGACTCGCCGATCATTCAAAGTGCCGCCGCGCAATTACGCGCGTCCTCTACACGCGGCGCTGTCTGCCAGCCATGCAGCAGCTGCGCCACCTAAGCTGCCAGCCATGCAGCAGCTGCGCCACCTAAGCGGCCAGCCGCGCAGCAGCCGCTAGACTGGGACTCAGTGCTCATTCGAATGCTAACGTGTACACATGTCTTACTTGTCAACTTACTCTGTGACTTATATGTGTTGTTGTGTCGTTCCGAAATATATGTGTTAAACTTGAAGTTCTAACATAAGGAGGAGTCTATTCTTATTATATTTAATTATTTGCTTTATTATTTTTTTCTGTGTGGTTCAGTTGTTCCAGTCTAGGGTGGTACTGGGTGACAAAGAGGACACTACTTTGTGGCTGATTCTTGGGTTTGGTGGGAGGATTAGGGGTGTGAGGAGAAATGACACGGGAGATCTGTTTGTGGACGAGGTCTGGGAGATAGTGCCTGTCTGTGAAGGCCTTCGCAAGACCCAGAGTATACTACACAAGGGAGTTTTTGTCACATCATCTTTAGATGGCCTGGCTGTATGGGGGGAGATTTTTGATGTGAGAGGGATGACAGCTGTCGAAATGCAGGTACTGTCAGTAGTTGGTGGATTTAATGTGGACAGTGGTGTGGATGGAGCCATCAGAGAGCGGGAGGTCAACATTTAGGAAGATGACACACTGGGTTGAGGAGGACCATGCGAAGCAGCTGAGAGAGAAGGGGTTGAGATTGTGAAGGAATGGAGCTAGGTTGTATTGGTCACGAGTCCAGATCATGAACCTGAACCAAACCAGGGGTTTCACGTTTTGGTAGGCTAGGAAGGTCTCCTTTAGATGATCCATACAAAGGTTGGCACACAAGGGTGCCACACGGGTGTCCATATCTGTGTCACAGATTTTTTTATATATATCGTCCCTTTCAAGGAGTAGTAGCTATCTGCTTTTTCTACACAGTTGATATTCTTACCTGGAGTTTCCATTGTTATATGATGATAGTTTTATTTTAACAGTATTTTTGTAGCTGATAAGTGTGTTACAAAGGAATAATTTTTAATTTCTCTTACATGTATACATGCAGGACAGTAGAAGCTGCAAAGCTGGCAGAGAAATTCTGGGATTGGAGTGATGCAGCCTCTCCACAGCTAATTTTGTTACTTGTTCACTTATTTTCCCTGTCACTGCTCTGGATACCACCAACCTCTCAAGGCCCTGTCAACAAATACATTTTTATTAAAAGAAAAAATACATAAGCATTAAAAATATGCAGCAATATTTTATTGGCCAAATTGATATTATGGTCAGTCTTGAAATATACCATTTTAGTACACTTAGCAGCTTTGTTCTACCTTTCTGAATCTATTAAAGTTTCAGCTCATTCAGTATGAAAAATTAGGCATTACTTTTACATTCACATCATCACTGAAGGACTAAAAAGCAAAAAGACATATAATTAAATCACACCAACTAAGCATTGTTTAATCAACATATTATGAACAACAATCTTTCATCAGTGTCTCTTCATCCGAGCACAGCTACACATCACCGAGTCATTGGAGGCCCGATGGGCACAACCACTCAATGCATATACTGTACAATCTCACAGCTAAAAATGCCGCTAACTTTACTTGAAGAGGGAGAAAAATGGTCAATCCACCTGTAACATACTGGATTGGGCAGTGGTTAGTCTCTCATGTGATACATGACCATGATTACAAACAGATTAAGAGCAAACTGATTGTGCATCTCTAACAACTTCTCCTATGCTGCACGGTAATACCACAAACAGTGTAAATTCATCACAATAAACAAGAAGATACTGAGCTTAAAAGAAAAATTATCCTCTCTATAAGATCTGTTGTTAAGGATGCTGCATATCAGGAAAACCATATATATCTGTCATCACATATCATATACAAACCTGTAACAAGGCAACATGCAGCAACGAAGGTACGTTGTTTGTTGCAGCAAGAGTGAGTACCAACTGCAGAACTGCTGGTGCTACTTCCGTCTCGGCCATCGTTTCCTCCACTGTCTCCAGCAGGTAAAACACAAGGGCCCACATTACAAGCTGGTGTTCTTTACTCTGACTGCTCATGCTTGCAAACAAAAACCAGAAATACCATATTTTTCTGCTGGCAAATTAGAAAAGCATTAAAAGTGTTGAGAATATTTACACTATTTCTGTCATTAAACAATGATGTATGTTTTAAATCCACAAGGAACATGATTATCACCAAAACTGATTGCCAACTTTATACTGAAAGATAATCATCACATTTACATGGGATCTACAGCAAGGTAAAACAAGTGTAACAACTGAAATACAGAACACAATAACAAGGATTATGGATAGAAAAATATATGCTTGTAATTGTTTTCCTAGATGGCTCACGTTTTCCTACTATATTTACTGCAATTAGAGTATTTTTTCCAGCTGAAGCAGCTCTTTAAACGAGTCTTTTTTTTTTTATTATTTTAAGTAAGAATATTTGACTATGAAGATTAGGATGTAGCTATTGCTGACTGAAACTGATAATTATTTACTGTGATCAGGACCAAATAATGGCATGAAGACCCTTTACATTATAGAAAGAAGGCTAAGATGTTTATGGAAAAGAAAAGGAAGAAAAGTTATAATTAACGTGAGGTGTTCTTTTACTAGTAACACCCTGCTTTCAGACACAATATTTTATTCTTCTGTTTAAAAATTAAAACTTAAAGGCTTAAGCTGAAAAAGAAAAAAGAAAATATTCTGTATGAAGACAGAATATTCTAAGTCATAAAAAACACCATAACCTAGAAGCTACACTCACAGACAACCTATGAAAAATCTCTGTTAGTACTGTAAGTTGTAATTTAATGTTCCATTCATTTGGAACTCATCAGGTAATGAATGTGAGCTGAACTAAATGAGAAAGACACAGGAATCTGCCACTATAATGCTGAAGGAATTGTTCAGGCATTTCACTGATGCAACAGAGAAACATCCGTATAGGATAGCTGGATATAGATTTGAACATTGTTCCACTTGAAGAGGAGACACAGGTAATTGATACAAAAGTAGATTAGATGGGTTAAAGGGGACAGATATCAAGAGGAGGGAATAGATCAGTTATGTGGGCGGGTTGATAGGCAGCATGGGGAGAAGAGTTCTCAGGGAGGGAGTGAGGGGGAGAACAGAGAGAATGGGATGAAGTGGCAAAGTGGGATAAGAAAGAGGAGAAAAGGCTGCACACTGTTTAATACTTGTAGGCTGTGGGGACAAAGGGTGTGAATTTCTGACGAAGAAGGCATCCACATCACTACGGTAATGAACTAACTCCCACAAGTGGAAGAAGGGCTTTGTTAGTGCTCCATGATTTTTCTCTGTTTTGAATGGAATAGACTGATGCTACAGTGTTTACCTTTTCCACCTTTATCACTAATCAGCAAACTGCACAACCCGTGCATTTCATACATTTATTTGCATATATATAATGCCTTCCCATTTTTCTTGTGTGTATGAGTGAGATCACACAGTCAGATAAATGGACTTTGTAAGTAGAACACTATAATCTAGAATTTCAACTAAATATGCTGTTCCAGTTGTTTCACAATTTTCTTTAATTGATGTGTGTGTGTGTGTGTGTGTGTGTGTGTGTGTGTGTTGTGGATTGAATATTAACAACTACCGCAAAACATGTAGTTCATACTATAACATCTGTTGTAAACTATGTTTGTTATTTCTACAAATTTTGCAGTAATATCCTCTTTAAGGCAAACATTTCTCATAATCTGAATATCAGGAATCCGGTAAAACATCAAATGTCTGACATGACTGCGGCTGGAAAAAGATCCCGCAAGAATGCAACCAACGATGGCTGAAGAGAGCCATTCAATGTGGCAGAAGTGCAACCCTTTGGCAAATTGCAGCAGATTTCAATGCTGGGCCATCAAAACAAGTATCAGCGAACCATTCAATGAAACATCATCAATATGGGCTTTCAGAGCCGACTGCAGGACACAAAGCTTTATCCCTTGCCTGGGCCTGTCAACACTGACTTTGGGCTGTTGGTGACTGGAAATATGTTGCCTGGTCAGACGAGTCTCATTTCAAATTGTATTGAGTGTATGGATGTGTACGGGTATGGAGACAACCTCATTAATCCATGAACCCTGCATGTCAGCAGGGGACTGTTCAAGCTAGTAGAGGCTCCATAACGGTGTGGGGCGTGTGCAGTTGGCGTGATGTGGGACCCGCCCCCTACTTCTAGAGAGGACTCTGACAGGTGACACATAAGCAAGCATCCCGCCTGATCACCTGCGTCTATTCATGTCCTTTGTGCATTCCAGACTTGAGCAATTACAGAAGGACAATGTGACAGTCCACACGTCCATAATTGCTACAGAGTGGCTCCAGGAACACTGAGCTTAAATACTTCCACTGGCCACCAAACTCTCCAGACCTGAACATTACTGATCATACCTGGGATGCCTTGCAACGTGCTGTTCAGAAGTGATCTCCACTCCCTTGTAGTCTTAAAGATTTATGGACAGCCTTGCAGGATGCATGGCATCAATTCCCTCCAGCACTATATCAGACATTAGTCGAGTCCATGCTACGTCGTGTTGTGGCACTTCTGTTTGCTCACGGGGGCCCTAACGAAATCTGGCAGATGTAGCAGTTTCTTTGGCTCTTCAGAGTATACAGGAGTCACTTCTGCATTTCTCCAGGTGCTTGGGACTGGGCTAGGCGAGAGGTTCATGATATATGGACTCTAAGCAAGGAGCAACGCCATAGCATACTCTTTGTAAAACTAAACTGGGGTTCCATCCAGACCTAGTGACTGATTTGTTTTGAACTTTTTCAGTTTTATCTCTATGGCAGGGATACTTAATACTAGGTTGTCCACACCGGACTGTGTCCAATGGTCAAATGATGGTTTTGTATTATTTTCCCACATGAACAATTTCTTAAAGACGGCATTTAGATTCCTCAAGCAAAATTGTGTCTGGCAATTGGAACAAAGCACAGTGAGTAGTAGTGAACCACAAAACTACCAAGCAGTGTCTTTGACACACACTGGTTGTAGAATTGTATAACATATTCCGAGTTCAAATGTAATAAGATTTCTTGAAGAGAAAGAACTCTCCCCCATGCCAAGCAGTTCAGATTTCATAAACATTGTTAATACGAAACCCAACTTCCATTTTTCTCACACAACTTCATGAAGGCCATGGGTCATGGCAATCAGATGGATAAAACATTTCATGATGCTATTGCCTCAGTACCACACAAACACTTACTAGTGAAAGTACAATCATATGTGGCGTAAAATGAAACTTGTGACTGGACTGAGGATTTCTTAATGAAATACACTACTGTCTGTGAAAACAGCAATCCCCAGAAGGAATGGTCTGAGTGAGTCCAAAATTGGAAGAAGTGTAAAACACTGGAACCATAAAAGGCGATTCAGATTGTAGAAAGATGATGCGCACTTATGCCTAGCAGCACCCTCTGTTGAGTTACCAGTTAGCTTGGGTGTCATGCAATGCTCAATTGGTACATAACTGTCTTAGGAAGTGGAACCATGCAAGAAAGGAAACTATATCAGCATGTGAACGAGTTCGAATGTCGCAGAATGACTGTCTCCCAGGAAACAGGTTTGTTGTCCCATGACACTGTTGCTCATAAACTACATGTTGCTATGACACATATATGTGTCTGGAATCAGCATATATAAGAGGGTTGTGCACAGTGATAATGGGTACTGAGTTACACAATGTGACCAGAGCATAGTATGACCAACATCTTGTCCACATCGCCATAATCGACCAAATAGCTACGATTACAGAGCTGGCTCGATGGTGGAGCAATACAACAGGTGTGGGCATGGCTGTGTTGACAGTTCACCACTGTCTACAGAGGCCTGGACAGGTGGCAAGCATACCATTTCGTCGGTTTTCACTGACCAGAAACCACCAACACCTCTAGCTGTGATTGACATGTGGATACTGTCGCAGGCATGCTGAGTGGCTAAATGTAGTGTTTTTAGACAAGTTCATCTTCAATTTGTCTACAGAGGTGGCCACCTACAATTTAAACAGAACCATGGTGAACACATTCGGACAGACTGCACTGTAGACCTGCACAGAGGACAAGTGCTAAGTGTGACGATTTGGGGTCCCACTGGCTACAAAAAGTGACTTCAGCTTTCAGCAGAACAATACACTGTTATATGTCGTGAAGAATGTGCAAGCTTTCTTTGAAGAATAACAAGTTCCACTGATTCTCTGGCCTGTTCTTTTGCCTAACATGACACCCACTGAACATGTCTAGGATATGGTTGGCTGGCAACATGTTTGTTCTGGTCCCCCTGCATGCTCTGTTGACATTTTGTAGTACATTTGTTTGTTCAGAATGGGAGGCAGACAAATATTTGGCAGTTTTCGGCCAATTGTCGATAACAGAACTGAGGTACATGCCTTGCAATATTTGTCAAACAATTTTGCAGAAACTATTTGGAAAAAACTTCATTTTTGCTTTATTTATAGCTTTATATGTCAGATTCATGATGATGGACCCATCAATTTTTTAATTGTCATAGTTACTGTGATATTTACTTGGAAGTAAGACAATGTGCAAGATCTGGAAAAGTTTGCTGTGAAAAATATAGGCAGCTATGATTTTGTGTGAAGTGCATATTACATAATATGTTCGAACAATGGAAACTCCAGGAAGGAATATCGACAATGCAGGAAAAGACAGATTGCTACTTACCATAAAGAAGACATGTCAAGTTGCAGCAGGCACAATTACAAGACACTTATATAAAGCTTTCGGCCACAGCCTTCATCAGCAAAAGAGAGAGACCCACCTTTCACACACACAAGCAATCACACCTCATGCACACATGACCGCCAACTCTAGCATCTTGGGCTGGAATGCCAATGCCCATGCCAATGACAATGCATTCCGGCCTGAGATGCTGGAGTTGGCAGGTGTGTGTGTGTGTGTGTGTGTGTGTGTGTGTGTGTGTGTGTGTGTGTGTGTGTGTGTGTGTCTTTTTTACTGATGAAGGCTGTGGCTGAAAGCTTTATTTAAGTGTCTTAATTGTGCCTGTCTGCAAACTTCATGTGTCTTCTTTACGGTAAGTAGCACACTGTCTTTTCCTACACTGTTTACAAAATATTTTGCTGCATATAAAATTTTGCTAACATATTGAATTTTTCTTCAGATTTGGATAGAGGTGTCTGTCACCAATCTCGAGAAAACTGAACTGACATAGCACACTCATTTGTGATTATGCTGCAACAGGGATAAACCCAGAGTGAAATATCCACCACATTCCTCATATTTCGAAATGGTTTCAGATATTAAAATGAGATTTTGGCAAATGATAGCATACAAAGAATAGAGTATTTTGCCACGCCACTATTATGGAAAACTTCATTATCTACCAACTTATTCCACTAGCTACAGATTTTTTCAATGAAAAAATGTATTTTTTAAGGGCCAATGATAGTTGGTGTAACGAGAAATGCTGCGGATTTTGGAACAACATAAGTGAAGATATTACATGTTCTTTTGTGCCAAGGATGTGCTTTTTCATAAGATGCTGACTTTACTTTTCCTCAGTTCCTCACCTAATAAACTTAGAATACCACTGTTTCATAATTCTCTTACAATTGTGTCTGCACAAAATGTTAGTGAGATGAAACTGAGTAAACTCCACAGTGTTTTGGCAAAAGAAGCAAATTTTAAGATGGCAGCCAGAGAAATGTGTAGGTTTTACTCAAAATTCATCACTCATGATGCTTCACTGAAAGTTACAAATTGCAAAAATAAACCTCTGAATTTTTTGTGGAATTCTTTTTAGATGCTAACCCTAACCAAAGCAGAGATGACAGACCTTTTTAAATGGTCACCATGCAAGTGTGGGTGTGGAGAGGACCCACTTAATATCTACAAAAATGTGAGTGTAGGCTTCAGTTTCGAATGCCACTTCTCCTCCAGCACTCCGCATTTCCGCTACAACACGGGCAGTAACCCCCACCACTACCCATGGGTACCCTGCCGACTGTGCACCTTCTGGCCACGGTATTCAGCGCGCACTCTAGCTGTAGTCCTAAGAGTAACAGAATTGGTTAAATTTTCTGTGGAGGCTGTTCACTGCTAAACATTTGGTTATATCCCAGATTCCAGTGAATACCAGACAATTATGATCTATACCTTCAAAAGAATACAAGAGAACACAAATTATGTCAACTAAGTAATTTTTACAGTTTCTTTCTATAAGCATATCACTTAAAGAAGTGAATATAGCTTTCTCTGCAGAGCAGCTTGAATACATATTAAACTGTGCTTATGGCATCCATAGTATCATATGCAGTCTTCTGCAATGCTATCAAGAAATCAATCAAACCTATTCTCTGAAAGTAGGGAAAGAAATAACAGAAACACATGTTCACTTTTAGTTTGGAGTTTTGATGCGGATATGTGAAAATGGCATGGAATATAACACACTTCACTCAACAGACTTTGAGTAATGTAAAAAGCAGATTTGTTTCGAATTGTGATGCAAAAAGAGACAGCCAGAGCTGCAACTAAAATGGATGTTTATTTAGTCAGTGAAAGGTCTCGTAAAATGCCCGTCCAAAATAGCAGTAGACAAAGTGCGAGTATACATATATGGTCCAGGGTGCTGGAGTTACGCAAGACTTGTTTGGGCTTGCAAAAAAATTTGTTTCTCTGCTTTTTAAAACAACTGTTATACATCTGATATTTGTTTTGACACAAGAAAAAAAAGCTGTCTTTATCCTGACGGTTGGTTTGAACATTACAGTGCTGTGCTAAGCATGGTCCAGTTGGTTGTGGTATGCCACTGCCTTCTTCTGACATCTGGAATGACTTATCCAAGTAGTTCTCGCAATATCTACATTTTGGTGTGGACTCTCTCACACAGTGCAATTTGCAAAGTAAGCAGTAATAAATCATTGACAAAGACGAAACAAGGACCACATGACACAGGGGGGCTGGGACAGGGGTGTCCTTGGCCAAATGGAGAGTAAACACCAGAGCACTGGATTTGAAGTTAAGCACTTGGCCACAAAGCTCAAAGCCAAAATATTTTGTGAATACATGTGCAAAAGTATTCTCAGATAAAATGCTGGTTTATGTGTCACATAAAGCATACCATAAAACACAGTGTGAAAGCCCATTTTGTTCCTTTTTTGTGAAATGAGCATTCCAATAACCTCCATCAAAAGGACCATAAATACCAGTTCACCCTGCCCTGATTACTAACTCCTTATCTGCTGCCTGACTTGACTCTTGTTCACCTATGGTCTCCTTAGTTTACTCCCCTAGGTGTCCAAGTTCCTTGTTGGTTCCTATGGTGGTACCAGAGGCAAACCACTAGTCAGAAACTATTACACACTCATCAGTTCCAGATCTGTTGACCATCTCTAATTCTTATACATTAAGAAGGGAATAATATCCAGTGACATCCTTCCACCTTTGTATTTGAATCTTCAGAGAGGTTGTATAGGTACATAAGGAAAAGACCCAACAACCTAGGACAATAATTTAACACCAATGATAATAACTATTATCGCGGCCACAGTAAGCACCAATAAAGATATATTTTGCTTCGCCGGAAGGCAGATAACAAATGATAAAAAATTCCATTCAGTTTTTTTTTTTTGTTAATAGAGGACTCTGTCTTTGGTTCTTGAGTGAAGAAGATGTATTTTTTGTAAGATGTGTGTGGTAGCTATTTGTGCTGTCTGAATAATAATGATTATTTGTGCAAAACCATGAAAGTTTACCTTTCTTCTGCGTAATACGTAAATGTCATGTCACTAATGCAGCCTGCATATATACAGAAGTAGTCTGATAAATAAAATTTACATTATCTACACGGTCAAGAAGAATAAGTTCTGCGGTGTCAGAAGAAGAAGCACATACCATGGAGTGTGTAGATCTCTACTACAAGGAAGTAAGTTCAGCTTAATATGGACGCAAAGGAGAGAAACTCTAAAAACTAAAATTTGGGCATTAATTGAAAATAATTGATTTCTATTAATATCTTTATTTATGTATCCTTTCTTATTATTGCTATTTATATGTATACATATATAAATTTGCACAACTGGTGACATGACATTGAAAAAGCCATGAAACCAGTTGTGTAAATTATTTAACATTTACAAAATTGTATGAAAATTTTTTGCATGTACTAATTATTTTTAAATTTTCATGTGCAACATCACGACTGGGAGCAAAATAACCAGAACCAAAAATTCTTATGGATAAAGTAACCAACTCAAAAGGGAATCAAAAGTGAAACTGGAATTTACAGAAATTTTTTGAAATACACTGTTTGTTTCATTGCAGCAAAGGTAGGACCACTACGCAACCGCTTGCTTAGCTATGCTTGGCAGTGTCTCCTGTGTAGTAATTAGACATTCCTTTCCTAAATGTACTGTAATGAATTTTTCAGAAACTTTATGTAATGATTAGCGAAAGAAAAGTTTGAAGTTTTTGTCTCATAACATTTCGTGCATCATAAAAGTAAGTAAATAACGCTTGACGACACCTAAATCGTAAGTTTAAATTCACAAAAATAATATAATTCAATTTTCTGTTTTCCAAAAATTTTAATTGTAATATTCAAACAAAATGGCACAAAAAGCAGTTTCCATTACTGTTGACAATGGTGAAAACGCAATGAGCCAAGATGGTGTACAACTGCAGGACAGAACATCTGAAGTACCAGCGCCATGTCTTCCACAATGAGTCGTATTAAATAGTTCAGAGATGAACATGACCGAAATAACAAGTGATAGTGAGCTTTCACAGAGCTCTAACATTGATGATACGTTGATGATGATAGATAAAACTACATCATGTATCTCCGCGAACAACATTCTGTTCGCACAGGAAAACATAGAAAGTGCAGATAACATGATTTTTGGTGACACTTTACCATCACACATCACACGAAATTCAAATGTCGATTTGCAGAGTACAGTTGTCAACAACCAAAGTACATTAAATAGCAGCCAAAATGGTGCACTTGCCGCGATACTTCAGAAACTGGATAGTATGAACACCAATCACACCAGTTTGTGTGGAGACATAAAAAATATAAACAGCAATTTGCGAACGTACATATATACAAAATTTGACAGTTTGTCACAAAACCTTACCATAGTCACACAAGACATAAAACAAGAGCAAAAACAAGTTTTAAGAGATTTTCAGGATACAGTCACACAGCAGATCAGTGATTTGACAAAAAAATTTCGTGAGGAGATGAACGTAAAATTTAAAGACATGGGAAAACAGCTAAAATAAGATGTACTTTCCAAAGTAAACAATGACATTACAGGTGTAAAACAGGAATTAAGACACTCTTAATGAGCAGAATGATACAGTAGAAAAGCAAATAAAAGCGATGAAAGACACACACACAAACCTGGAAGCTACACAAACACAATTAACTCCACAGTAAAGAACAACTCTACCGTAGTAAACAAACTGCAAAAGGATTACAAAAATATACCAATAGCTATTGATGAACTCACTTTTAAAAAAAGTAGCATCACTTGAAATCAAATCAGTCTGTGCCAAAAAGGAAAGAGACAAAATTAATGAAAATTTATCTGACGTAATTTCAGAAGCTGAAGCAGGTACTTTAGACAAAACCAGTACCGCAGCGGAAAAGGTAGTGACGGAATGTAAATTAATCAATGATGTAGTTGAAAGGATTATTCAACAAAAGGAAAATGACATCATCAACAAATTGAACACCAATTTGCAAGCTACAGAGCACAGGATACGCAACTACTTAGGTGAAACTGATACACAGACACCAGTTGTACACATAAACAAAGTACCAGCCACAGCAAACCAAAGTAATGCATGCACGCAGATCACTGCAAACCCTACAAACAATGCCAGCAGTAATGACAGAACGCAGAGTGTAAGTCTACATGGCATAACACCAGAACCAGTACCTACGAGAAGTGTAAATAATTATGACAGCTATGTAAACACAGTACAAAATGTAAACAGCTTGTCCACTACATTTGCTGATGAAGGTCTTTTAAGACACCGTCAATATCCAACATTCATGAGTGAAGGTAAGAAGATGAATCCTGTTGTGTTTATTAGTGCTTTTCGACATTGTTTCCTAGAAATTGGACGGAAGCACAAAAGATCAGGTTTGTTGTTGGGTATATGCAAGGCGATGTACTTTTGTGGGTGACCAAGGTAGCTGAGCATTGTACCACATATTTACAATTTGAACGGTCTTATCTCTTAACAAATACTGGTCAGAAGCTGTACAGGAGAGATTTAGGTGAGAGGTTTTTAACCCTGCCCCGTTTAATAGCAAATATGGTAGCTTGCGAAGATATTTTGAGAAGTATCTCAAAAAACACATTATTGGACAATTCTATTTCTCATATTTTAAAAATTTTTAAAAGTCATTTGGCATCACATATTCGTGAAAAATTAATTACTGCACCTGAGCACGACACAGAATATTTTCTATCAATTTCACATTCAATTGACCTTATAAACGAAGAGAAAGTAATAACAAATAGGGTGTCAGAAAGTCAAACACCACAACAATGTAACTTGAATGGTCAATACAGAAAGCCAGACTCGAATACACAGCAAAGCGGGTACGTGCAACCGCAAGGATACATTAACCGAGGTAATGGATACGGGACTGGAAATGATAGCAACAAGAGATTTAAACAAAACTTTCCGTATAACAGGAACAATTACCATCCACAAGCTAATCTAATTTCAATCCCTCCTCTCAAAATCGGTCGTAGTTGAGCCCCATACTATAAACCTTATAAGGGATGGGGGCAAACCAGATTTGCAAACATGTTTCGTGCGATTCGATGAACAAGGAGACATAAAAGACGATCTATACCAACACGAACTAAAATCGGCAAGAAATACACAAGAAGAACAAGTGCAAGCAGTAATCTGAGTGAACATTTTTGGTATAGACACATACGGTTAATACTTGATACAGGGTCCACGACTAATTTAATGTTTGAAGCATTTTTCACTGAATTAAAAAGATGGAATAAATTTCCTGTTCTGCCAGTGCAAAACTGCAAAGTACAAACCGCTACAGGCGTCAAAACCAAATTAGTAAAACATCAAGCTCTTATCACCATGAACATTGAACTATTCTCTGTGCAGTGTAATTTTTTAATAGTAGACAAACTTATAGTCAACTACTTGATATGTATGGACACATTTAGAACCTACAAAACTCAAATAAACATAGGTAATGGTATGTGTCATTTCCTTGTGAAGGACCAAAGAATTTCTATCAGTCTGATTACCACACCGAAGAGGAATGACAAATTAAACCCAGAACCCCATGTCACTGTACCAGTATTTATATCCCACCATGTATTTTGTGAACAAATGTGATAACGAACACGAGACCGACACTGAAGTTAACCAGGAATTAGTAGAACACAAATTGAATGAATCAAATATTCTAGATGCTACACAACGACAAGAGCTTTCTGACTTACTTTTTAAATATGCAAGTATTTTTAATAAGAATCCAGGAGTAATCAAAGATTATGAACATAAACTTAATGTCTATCCTCACAAAACATTTTGTGTTATGTCTTACCCTATACCGTGGGCAAAGAGTTAAGGAGGAAATCAATAGAATGTGAAAATGGAGAATCATACAGCCATCATTTTCTCCATATTGCAGCCCAATACCACCAATTAGCAAACCTGATGGATCAGTATGACTAGTTTTAGATGCTAGAGGCAGAAACAAAAGTCTAGTACCAGTAAGAACAAAACCAGATAATTTAGATGAAAAATTGCTAAAATTTCACAACACCAAACACCCCTGACCTTAAAAAATCTTACTGGCAAATAAAGTTACACGAGGAGAGTACAAAATACACAGCATTTATCTGCAATGACAGGAGTTATGAATTTCAAGTTCTACCCTTTGGCTTAAACATTAGCGCAGGCGTATTTATATCAGCCTTAGACAAGGTCTTAGGACCTGAATTGCTCAGTAAAGTTACCATTTATGTTGACAATATGTTAGTAGCCACATCAACTTTGGCAGGACAGTATTTCAGAGATTCACAAAGTACGTAGTAACAGCAAATCTAAAGAAATCTAACTTTGACAAAGAACAAGTGAAATTTTTAGGACATATCATATCAGAACAGGGTATATTACCAGACCCAAAGAAACTAGATGCCATACATAATTGCCCACCCCCAAGGAACAGAAAACAATTGAATGCATATCCAGGACTAACTTCCTTTTTCCGAAAATTTATACCACAGCAGCTTATGAATAGCGATGCCCTACTTAACCTGTTGAGAAAGAATAAGCCTTGGTTATGAGAAGAGAGATGCCAGGAGGACTTTACCAAAATTAAAAATGCATTAATATCAGCAAACATTTAGAGTCATCCTGACATGTCCAAAGACTTTTGTTTAAGCACGGACGCCTTGTCTCAAGGGCCGGGGGCATGTTTGTTCCAGATACAAGAAGAAGAAGGAAAAACCGTACCCAAAGTCATCAGCTCTGCCAGCAGAACTTTATCAGAGACGGAAAGACCATATTCTGTATCAGAACTAGAAAGTTTAGCAGTAATTTGGGCATTTAAGAAATTTGAGTATTTTTTAGGCTAAAAATACTGAAGTCTATTGTGATCACCAATCATTCTCTCTTCTCTTAACATGTAAACTATTACACCAAAGACTAGCGAGGTGGTGTTTGTACCTGCAGGAATTCAATTTTGAAATAATATACATAAAGGGCAGTCAGAATGTTATTGCAGATGCATTATCCAGATTACCGCAAGAACTAGACGAGTTCAGTGAACTGTCTGAACACGATTCAGAAATCTGTACATTATTGATGCAAAGTACTACACAAAAATCAGACTACAATAAATTTGTAAACAAATGGGAATAATACAACAACAAGACAACAGATGGAAAAGGGTAATACAAAATCTTAACCGGAATGCAAACCACAAGGTAAGTGAATGGTATCAGTTATGCAAAAGTGTTCTGTTCCACCGGAAGCACGAAAGTTCTAACCATTGGTGTGTATGCCTTCCAGAGGAATATATCGACACATTTATCAAACATACACATGAAGTATGGGGACACCACGGAGTAACAAAATGTACAGACAAGATTTCCAAACTTTGTTACTTTCCTAATTTACAACGATGTGTTTCAAAAATATTGAAAATGTGTGCTATTTGCCAAAGAACAAAACCATCGAATATGTCAAGGTTTACAGAACTACACCGCATACTAACCAAAGCTCCACTGGAAATGGTTTCTCTGGATACTGCAGGGCCATATCCTAGAGCAAAATGTGGTGTCAAATACATAATAGCTCTTTATGATATTTTCACAAAATACATCAAACTTTATGCTATCAAAACCACTACAGCCAGTAGCATCATAAGGAGAATTGAAGAGGATTATTTATGAAGAGTAGGGAAACCCGAAGTCATATTAACAGACAATGCAGCATATTTCGTAGGAAGAAAATGGAAACAATTCATGAGCACACAGGACATTAAACACATCTTGGTAAGTTTTTTCCACCCAGAAGCAAGTCCCGTGGAGAGGGTGTTTAAAGAATTCAATAGATTTATAAGGACTTACGCTCATAATAAACATTCACGAATGGATTGAATACGTGACTCCATTTACGCAAATAGTAAACAGTCTCCCCCACTCTTCCACCGGTTTCACTCCTAATGAACTTATGAATGGGAATCACCCGTACCAAAATTACCTACTAAAGAGTCAACTTTACAGGATAAAATCAAACAAGCAGTTATTACACTAGAGAATAGAGCAGAATACAGAAAGAGAATACACAACAAAAAGTTAAAACGAGTTACATATTTTTTCGAAGGGCAACGAGTCCTCTTGAGAATACATTCCAAAGCGACAAAGATCAGTAAGTTGAACAAAAAATCGCTATTACTATACTCAGGGCCCTATATTATTGCAAAAATACCTTAACCTGGAAATTATAGGTTGGCATATGAAAGAACAGGGAGAGACAAAGGTCTCCACCCTCACAAAGACTTAAAAGATTTTCACGAGTAGTGACACAATGTCACAGCAGTTTTCTTGTCATAAAATATATTTATAAGTAATGTCATAATTTTATAAGTAAGAAATTTTATTATGTGTATTTTTAAATGAAATGTGTATAAACTCAAGTAATTTTCTTGTTTTGTAAGCAAAGACAAACATTTGTTTGGGAGGAAGTGAAAAAACACAGCTTCGCACAAATCGAAATGCAAACTGGAGCAGTGTACAACACAGCTGTGCGCGCTTAGCAATGCATGTTTATGTCAGTACTAGGGAAGAAACATTGACCTCGCGCAAGCGCAACAGGCTAACTCGTGACACAACCAAATAGAAACGCAAAGCTGCACAAGTATTAAGCCCAATTTCAAAATAAATAATAACATGTAACAACTATATTTACAATCAGGGAACGAAGGAATATAATATTACATTTATATCAACATGCGAAGTTGCATCAATACTTAAATATATACATTGTAACTAGAATTAAAAGAAATCATTACAACGAAACATACAGGGGGGGGGGGGGGGGGGGGGGGGATGTGTTAGCTAACAAAAGGATAAGATACCGTATCTTAGAAGAAAGATTAAGGAAAGGCAAACCTACATTTCTAGCATTTGTAGACTTAGAGAAAGCTTTTGACTATGTTGACTGGAATACTCTCTTTCAAATTCTGAAGGTGGCAGGGGTAAAATACAGGGAGCGAAAGGCTATTTACAATTTGTACAGAAATCAGATGGCAGTTATAAGAGTCGAGAGGTGTGAAAGGGAAGCAGTGGTTGGGAAGGGAGTGACAAAGGGTTGTAGCCTCTCCCCGATGTTATTCAATTTTTATATTGAGCAAGCAGTAAAGGAAACAAAAGAAAAATTCGGAGTAGGTATTAAAATCCATGGAGAAGAAATAAAAACTTTGAGGTTCGCCGATGACATTGTAATTCTGTCAGAGACAGCAAAGGACTTGGAAGAGCAGTTGAACGGAATGGATAGTGTCTTGAAAGGAGGATATAAGATGAACATCAACAAAAGCAAAATGAGGATAATGGAATGTAGTCAAATTAAGTCGGGTGATGCTGAGGGAATTAGATTAGGAAATGAGACACTTAAAGTAGTAAAGGAGTTTGGGGAGCAAAATAACTGATGATGGTCGAAGTAGAGAGGATATAAAATGTAGACTTGCAATGGCAAGGAAAGCCTTTCTGACGAAGAAAAGTTTGTTAACATCAAGTATAGATTTAAATGTCAGGAAGTTGTTTCTGAAAGTATTTGTATGGAGTGCAGCCATGTATGGAAGTGAAACGTGGACTATAAATAGTTTAGACAAGAAGAGAATAGAAGCTTTCGAAATGTGGTGTTACAGAAGAATGCTGAAGATTAGATGGGTAGATCACATAACTAATGAGGAGGTATTGAACAGAATTGGGGAGAAGAGGAGCTTGTGGCACAACTTGACTAGAAGAAGAGATCGGTTGGTAGGACATGTTCTGAGGCATCAAGGGATCACCAATTTAGTATTGGAGGGCAGTGTGGCGAGTAAAAATTGTAGAGAGAGACCAAGAGATGAATACACTAAACAGATACAGAAGGCTGTAGGTTGCAGTAGGTACTGGGAGATGAAGAAGCTTGCACAGGATAGAGTAGCATGGAGAGCTGCATCAAACCAGTCTCAGGACTGAAGACCACCACAACAACAACAACCGTAGGAGATGTCAAAGTAACTTTCTTTGCAGGGTAAATGAATAAAAGGAATACAGTTCCGACCCGGTGTTTCTTCAGAATGTGGGCGATTTTCCCCGAGAGTGCGCCTGTGTATGGAATTCTGAAGGAACACCGGGTCGGAACTGTGTTTTGTCCTCCAAATAAAACTCGTGCACTGGTGGGGAGCGCCAAAGATGACCTCGGTTTGAGGAAGGCCGGCGTGTACCAGATTCCGTCTCAATGTGGCAAGTCGTATATTGGTCAGACGATGCGTACCGTCGAGGATCGATGGCGTGAACACCAGAGGCACACTCGACTGATATATCCGAGCAAGTCGGCGGTCGCTGAACATTGCTTGTCGGCAAATCACGCCATGGAGTATGACCGCACGAGGATTCTGGTACAGACGTCGAGATACTGGGACAGCGTTGTTAGAGAGGCCATCGAAATTCGCACCAATGACGACCTCATAAACCGTGACTGTGGCTATAATCTTAGCAAGGCTTGGGAACCAGCGATTGGGTTAATCAAGAGTAAATCGAGCAAACGTATAGTTGTGACGACCACGGTGGACAGAGCCATCACGTCGTCGCAATCTGTTCCACCGCGCGACCGTGGCGTGGTGCGCGAACGGCGGAGGGAGCGCGCCGCGGGCGGAGGGTATTTAAATTGGCCGCCGCTGCGAACCGAACCCAGTTCCCTCTGAGCAGCCATAGCGTACGGATCTCCGTGCCGGCACGTTCACAGGAGCTCAGTCCGTCAGTTCACCTGATGATGGCGACATGTTTGATCGCCGAAATATTGTGCCCGTTGGACACTATAGACCGGCAGCACACCCGTGGATATTTTGATTATCAAATACGCCGGGAGAAACTCAAGAATCACAATGGGTGGAATGTCAGCCTTAGATGTAAGCCATTACTGCAAATATATAGAAGAAGTCAGATAAATGAAATTTACATTACCTACACGGTCAAGAAGAATAAGTTTTGCGGGCGTCAGAAGAAGAAGCACCTAACATGGAGAGAGTAGAGCTCTACTAACTATGAGGAGGTAAGTTCAGCTTAATATGGACGCAAAAGGAGAGAAACTCTAAAAACTAAAATTTGGGTAGTAATTGAAAATAACTGATTTCCATTAATCTCTTTATCTATGTACCCTTTCTTATTATTGCTATAAATTTGCACAAGGTGATGTCCTGTACAGTTGATGAATAGAGTTCTCTAACGGGAAGACCTTGCCAACAGCAACCAACAACAGGAAACAAATTATGAAATGACACTGCTTCATGTTTCAGGCAAACAGTTGCCTGCTACTATTACGACCGCGAATATCACACTCTGGGTTTTCCACTGCTAGTACTAGTAATGTTAATATTTCAGGTGCAATGTAAACATTTCAATGGTGTTCATAGAAACAATCACTCATTTATTTCATTTTTCCCCTTACCTGTCGTTGCTGCATATGTGTTTTTGTATGTATTCTATTGCCAGTGGAAGTACATGTACAGCATCTTCTGCTGTTCCTCCCTTCAAATAGTTTGCCTGGAGAAGATATAGCACTCCGTGAAGAGCTGCGATGCGGGATGGTAGAAATGCACTTTTCAGTGCAGTTTCAACTAACTTCTTCACTCGCTCACAGACTTCAGCATCCTTGGAAAGAAGAGCATAAACACAAAAATTACATTTTAAGTTGGAATGAAGAGTACTATAAGTAACTGAATACTCCTATGTAAGGACGAAGATCACAGCAATGTACTAAATAAATAGCCCCACAAATATCCTTACTAAGTCAAGTACTATAACTACTAGTTTCAATGAACGACACAGTCACCTTATAACTTTTGATCTGGGGAATCATCTGGTCCATGACAACAGAAACATCACCTGAAAGTCACAGACGCTGGTAGGTGCAAATCACACACATCTTGTTTGATGCCATCCTACATGTGTTGAATAGGACTGAGATCAACTGGTATGCACAAAGAGGGGTTGGAGGAGTTAAGAGAAGGGGGATGAGGATGAACAACTGAGCACATGTCCATGGAATGCTTAACTGATATACTGTTGTTGTTGTTGTTGTGGTCTTCAGTCCTGAGACTGGTTTGATGCAGCTCTCCATGCTACTCTAGCCTGTGCAAGCTTTTTCATCTCCCAGTACCTACTGCAACCTACATCCTTCTGAATCTGCTTAGTGTATTCATCTCTTGGTCTCCCTCTACGATTTTTACCCTCCACACTGCCCTCCAATACTAAATTGGTGATCCCTTGATGCCTCAGAACATGTCCTACCAACCGATCCCTTCTTCTGGTCAAGTTGTGCCACAAACTTCTCTTCTCCCCAATCCTATTCAATACTTCCTCATTAGTTATGTGATCTATCCATCTAATCTTCAGCATTCTTCTGTAGCACCACATTTCGAAAGCTTCTATTCTCTTCTTGTCCAAACTATTTATCGTCCATGTTTCACTTCCATACATGGCTACACTCCATACGAATACTTTCAGAAATGACTTCCTGACACTTAAATCAATACTGGATGTTAACAAATTTCTCTTCTTCAGAAACGCCTTCCTTGCCATTGCCAGCCTACATTTTATATCCTCTCTACTTCGACCATCATCAGTTATTTTGCTCCCCAAATAGCAAAACTCCTTTACTACTTTAAGTGCCTCATTTCCTAATCTAATTCCCTCAGCATCACCCGATTTAATTAGACTACATTCCATTATCCTTGTTTTGCTTTTGTTGATGTTCATCTTATATCCTCCTTTCAAGACACTGTCCATTCCGTTCAACTGCTCTTCCAAGTCCTTTGCTGTCTCTGACAGAATTACAATGTAATCAGCGAACTTCAAAGTTTTTATTTCTTTTCCATGGATTTTAATACCTACTCCAAATTTTTCTTTTGTTTCCTTTACTGCCTGCTCAATATACAGATTGAACAACATCGGGGAGAGGCTACAACCCTGTCTTACTCCCTTCCCAACCACTGCTTCCCTTTCATGTCCCTCGACTCTTATAACTGCCATCTGGTTTCTGTACAAATTGTAAATAGCCTTTCGCTCCCTGTATTTTACACCTGCCACCTTTAGAATTTGAAAGAGAGTATTCCAGTCAACATTGCCAAAAGCTTTCTCTAAGTCTACAAATGCTAGAAACGTAGGTTTGCCTTTCCTTAATCTTTCTTCTAAGATAAGTCGTAAGGTCAGTATTGCCTCACGTGTTCCAGTGTTTCTACTGGAATCCAAACTGATCTTCCCCGAGGTTGGCTTCTACTAGTTTTTCCATTTGTCTGTAAAGAATTCGTGTTAGTATTTTGCAGCTGTGACTTATTAAGCTGATAGTTCGGCAATTTTCACATCTGTCAACACCTGCTTTCTTTGGGATTGGAATTATTATATTCTTCTTGAAGTCTGAGGGCATTTCGCCTAACTCATACATCTTGCTCACCAGATGGTAGAGTTTTGTCAGGACTGGCTCTCCCACGGCCGTCATTAGTTCCAATGGAATACTGCCTACTCCGGGGGCCTTGTTTCGACTCAGGTCTTTCAGTGCTCTGTCAAACTCTTCACGCAGTATCGTATCTCCCATTTCATCTTCATCTACATCCTCTTCCATTTCCATAATATTGTCCTCAAGTACATCGCCCTTGTATAGACCCTCTATATACTCCTTACACCTTTCTGCTTTCCCTTCTTTGCTTAGAACTGGGTTTCCATCTGAGCTCTTGATATTCATACAAGTCGTTCTCTTATCTCCAAAGGTCTCTTTAATTTTCCTGTAGGCAGTATCTATCTTACCCCTAGTGAGATAGGCCTCTACATCCTTACATTTGTCCTCTAGCCATCCCTGCTTAGCCATTTTGCACTTGCTGTCGATCTCATTTTTGAGACGTTTGTATTCCTTTTTGCCTGTTTCACTTACTGCATTTTTATATTTTCTCCTTTCATCAATTAAATTCAATATTTCTTCTGTTACCCAAGGATTTCTACTAGCCCTCATCTTTTTACCTACTTGATCCTCTGCTGCCTTCACTACTTCATCCCTCAAAGCTACCCATTCTTCTTCTAAAGTATTTATTTCCCCCATTCCTGTCAATTGCTCCCTTATGCTCTCCCTGAATCTCTGTACAACCTCTGGTTCTTTTAGTTTATCCAGGTCCCATCTCCTTAAATTCCCACCTTTTTGCAGTTTCTTCAGTTTTAATCTACAGGTCATAACCAATAGATTGTGGTCAGAGTCCACATCTGCCCCTGGAAATGTCTTACAATTTAAAACCTGGTTCCTAAATCTCTGTCTTACCATTATATAATCTATCTGATACCTTTTAGTATCTCCAGGGTTCTTCCATGTATACAACCTTCTTTCATGATTCTTAAACCAAGTGTTAGTTATGATTATGTTGTGCTCTGTGCAAAATTCTACAAGGCGGCTTCCTCTTTCATTTCTGTCCCCCAATCCATATTCACCTACTATGTTTCCTTCTCTCCCTTTTCCTACACTCGAATTCCAGTCACCCATGGCTATTAAATTTTCGTCTCCCTTCACAATCTGAATAATTTCTTTTATTTCATCATACATTTCTTCAATTTCTTCGTCATCTGCAGAGCTAGTTGGCATATAAACTTGTACTACTGTAGTAGGTGTGGGCTTCGTGTCTATCTTGGCCACAATAATGCGTTCACTATGCTGTTTGTAGTAGCTTACCCGCATTCCTATTTTCCTATTCATTATTAAACCTACTCCTGCATTACCCCTATTTGATTTTGTGTTTATAACCCTGTAGTCACCTGACCAGAAGTCTTGTTCCTCCTGCCACCGAACTTCACTAATTCCCACTATATCTAACTTCAATCTATCCATTTCCCTTTTCAAATTTTCTAACCTACCTGCCCGATTAAGGGATCTGACATTCCACGCTCCGATCCGTAGAACGCCAGTTTTCTTTCTCCTGATAACGACATCCTCTTGAGTAGTCCCCGCCCAGAGATCCGAATGGGGGACTATTTTACCTCCGGAATATTTTACCCAAGAGGACGCCATCATCATGTAATCATACAGTAAAGCTGCATGCCCTCGGGAAAAATTACGGCTGTAGTTTCCCCTTGCTTTCAGCCGTTCGCAGTACCAGCACAGCAAGGCCGTTTTGGTTATTGTTACAAGGCCAGATCAGTCAATCATCCAGACTGTTGCCCTTGCAACTACTGAAAAGGCTGCTGCCCCTCTTCAGGAACCACACGTTTGTCTGGCCTCTCAACAGATACCCCTCCGTTGTGGTTGCACCTACGGTACGGCTATCTGTATCGCCGAGGCACGCAAGCCTCCCCACCAACGGCAAGGTCCATGGTTCATGGGGGGAGGACTGATATACTATCTTATCAAAGGCAGCCAAATTCTGCAAGTGAACAAACATATGTACATGAGGGACAACAGGTTATTGTACCATTTGCTAGATTAACAATGGCATATGAACCAGGGGCTTCTTTACACTTGCATTAGTGATGCACAGACCAATTTGGTTTTTCGGTTTTTGATGTAATTGGACACTCCCATCAGCATTTACCAGTATGTGTGGTATCTCAGCAGTCCAGGCAATCTTCATACACACTTCTAATACTCCACTGGGCAATGACTTTTTTACTCTATATTGAGGTTGTAATTCGGGATGGTACGGCTACTCACCATCCGATGCTGTCCAATATTGAACTGGCAAGTAATTTGCTGTGCTGTGGCTCATCTAGCTGCCATTAAAAAATTGATATTCAGTGACAACCACTGTCTTCATCATGAGATTGTCCACTGCAGTTTGCACTGGGGGCAGCAACGCTTTTCACATATCATTGAACTCATAGTAATTTGTGTCTTTCTGACTACCGTGAATTTAAATATTCTCCTCTGCACTATAAGTCTTTTCATTTGTCTGTAGAAACCTAGTACCATTTTTTTTAAAAAAAAGATTTTATCATAGTTTGTGATCTTGCCCAACTTTTTTGGGCATTCCTGTATGACACTCTTCAGAATTTCTCGTCCTTTTCTCCACACTTTCCAACAGGAAACTCCTTGGACAGTAGTATGGATCTCGTCAGATACAAACTATATAGATGTAGATACAGACCATATAGCATTATCAGTCTTAACAGTGGCTGAGTCTGGCAATGACAGATCAGTTCTTGTTACAGATATTCTGCTATAGCTGGAAGACTGTCACCATTCTTCTTACCATTTTCTCTAGTGTTATTTCTGATACTTTTTTGATTTTATCAATTCTACTAGGTACTTAAATTACTGTGCTCTGTTGTTCCTTGCCCGACATCGATGGTTTATGTAGGGTCTGGTTTCTTTCTGCTTTTCCATATGATATCCTAATTCTTTTTCTTTTCAGCTCTCTCATAAACTGTTTCTATATGTCCTCTGGGTGTTTCCACACGTGATCTTCCAGTATCACCATACCATCAGCTAATGTTATTTTTGTCCTTTTCTTAAAAATTCTGCTAATGTAATCACTTTTTCATTTCTAGTTCGATCAATCCTCTCCTTCAATCAATCCTCTCTTCTACTCTCCCGCTAATTTCTTAAGGCTGGTATTCAACAGATATGCTATCTCCTTGACATCTGTTTTATTTTAAAATGGTTGCAGTGATTTTGTATTTGACTTCGCATGTGACATTATATCAGTAATTTTTTATTTAGCTAAACAACTAGTTTTATCATTGATACTGAATTTCTGTAATACACATCAACTCATAATTTTTATTGGTATCAATTAAAAGAATCACCGTTTTTTTAATGTAATTGCATGCAGTCTACTATTGACATTAAGTTACATACAGTTACAAGCAGCTGCAATGAATTCTCAAGTCTCTCACAGCTGTGTCCTAAACCAACAAAATCAGGTACAATAATTCAGTAATTAACACATTGCCCGCTATACTGTTTTACAAGGAATATTCCACTAGGGAGCAATGCAAATTTTTGCACAAAATCCTTAACACAGCTCAAAACAAAAGCTTTTACGTTAGTTTCACATTATGTTCTTTATTTATAAATATTATTTTATATATATTGTTTCTGCTGCAGGCCACGTTAGTCAAACATATATGATAAATTCTAGCAGTCAGTGAAGTTAGTTGCAATTGTTGTGCACTGATTGTTGCAGTGACATGACAGATACACGTTTGTGTGTGTACAGTGAAAGCCAAATGCAAAAATTTTGTGGGAGATAATGTGTGAAAAATTTGGAACAAAATAATTGGGCTGATGATCTGGATGATCCAAGTTTTGAAGAGCCTGCGGATGATACTAGCTTAGAAGTGTGTGATGACACAGTCAACTATTGGCGACATTTTTGTTGTTGTTGTTGTTGTGGTCTTCAGTCCAGAGACTGGTTTGATGCAGCTCTCCATGCTGCTATATCCTGTGCCAGCTTCTTCATCTCCCAGTACCTACTGCAACATACATCCTTCTGAATCTGTTTAGTGTATTCATCTTTTGGTCTCCCTCCACAATTTTTACCCTCTGCACTGCTCTCCAATACTAAATTGGTGATCCCTTGATGCCTCAGAATATGTCCTACCAACTGATCCCTTATTCTAGTCAAGTTGTGCCACAAGCTCCTCTTCTCTCCAATTCTATTCAATACCTCTTCATTAGTTAAATGATCTACCCATCTAATCTTCAGCATTCTTCTGTAGCACCACATTTCGAAAGCTTCTATTCTCTTCTTGTCCAAACTAGTTATTGTCCATGTTTCACTTCCATATGTGGCTCCGCTCCATACAAGTACTTTCAGAAACGACTTCCTGACACCTAAATCTATACTCGTTCTCTTCTTCAGAAATGCTTTCTTGCCATTGGCAGTCAATATCTTATATCCTCTCTACTTCAATCATCATCAGTTATTTTGCTCCCCAAATAGCAAAACTCCTTACTACTTTAAGTGTCTCATTTCCTAATCTAATTCCCTCAGCATCACCCGACTTAATTCGACTACATTCCATTATCCTCGTTTTGTTTTTGTTGATGTTCATCTAATATCCTCCTTTCAAGACACTGTCCATTCCGTTCAGCAGGTCTTCCAGGTCCTTTGCTGTCTCTGACAGAATTACAATGTCATCGGCGAACCTCAAAGTTTTAATGGATTTTAATTCCTACTCCAAATTTTTCTTTTGTTACCTTTACTGCTTGCTCAATATACAGATTGAATAACATTGGGGATAGGCTAAAACCCTGTCTCACTCCCTTCACAACCACTACTTCCCTTTCATGCCCCTCAACCCTTATAACTGCCACCTGGTTTCTGTAAAAATTGCAAATAGCCTTTCACTCCCTGTACTTTATCCCTGCCACCTTCAGAATTTGAAAGAGAGTATCCCAGTCAACATAGTCAAAAGCTTTCTCTAAGTCTACAAATGCTAGAAACGTAGGTTTGCCTTTACTTAATCTATTTTCTAAGATAAAGTCGTAGGGTCAGTATAGCCTCACGTCTTCCAACATTTCTACGGAATCCAAACTGATCTTCCCCATGGTCGGCTTCTACCAGTTTTTCCATTCATCTGTACAGAATTCGTGTTAGTATTTTGCAGCCGTGGCTTATTACACTGATAGTCGGTAATTTTCACATCCGTCAACCCCTGCTTTCTTTGGCATTGGAATTATTATATTCTTTTTGAAGTCTGAGGGCATTTCGCCTAACTCATACATCTTGCTCACCAGATGGTAGAGTTTTGTCAGGGTTGGGTCTCCAAAGGCTATCAGTAGTTTTAATGGAATGCTGTCTACTCCCGGGGTCTTGTTTTGACTTAGATCTTTCAGTGCTCTGTCAAACTCTTCACGCAGTATCATATCTCCCATTTTATCTTTATCTACATCTTCTTCCATTTCCATAATATTGTCCTCACGAACATCACCCTTGTATAGACCCTCTATATATTCATTCCACCTTTCTGCTTTCCCTTCTTTGCTTAGAACTTGGTTTCCATCTGAGCTTTTGATATTCATGCAAGTGGTTCTCCCTTTCTCCCAAGATCTCTCTAATTTTCCTGTAGGCAGTATCTACCTTACCCCTAGTAATATACGCCTCTACATCCTTACATTTGTCCTCTGGCCATCCCTGCTTAGCTATTTTGCACTCCTGTCGATCTCATTTGTGAGACGTTTGTATTCCTTTTTGCTTGCTTCATTTACTGCATTTTTTTATTTTCTCCTTTCATCAATTAAATTCAGTATCTCTTCTGTTACCCGAGGATTCCTATTAGCCCTCGTCTTTTTACCTACTTGATCCTCTGCTGCCTTCACTATTTCACCTCTCAAAGCTACCCATTCTTCTCCTACTGTATTTCTTTCCCCCATTCTTGTCAATTGTTCCCTTATGCTCTCCCTGAAACTCTGTACAACCTCTGGTTCTGTCAGTTTATCCAGGTCCCATCTTCTCATATTCCCACTTTTTTGCAGTTTCTTTAGTTTTAATCTACAGTTCATAACCAATATATTGTTGTCAGAGTCCACATTGGCCCCTGGAAATGTCTTACAATTTAAAACTTGGTTCCTAAATCTCTGTCTGACCATTATATAATCTATTTGAAACCTGTCAGTATCTCAAGGCTTCTTCCATGTATACAACCTTCTTGGCGACATTTATTCAGGTATTATTCTTGAAGAAGACAGAAAGTGAAGGAAAATTACAAAATAACAGAAGACTTTACGGAGCTGCGGGAAGTGATTTTCCCAAATGTAGAAACTATGAGGTTTGCCATAAAGGATATTATTTCAAAGGCAAAAATAAATATCAGACAGACATATGTAATGATATAACTCCTTGACAAAAATGGTACTGGCATTAAAAAATGACTTTAGGTGTGAAGCTTCTTTCAGCCAAACATTCTCCTCATACTTACAAAGTGACATACACGATACAAGGCATATTTTTAAAGTAATTACCATTTTGAAACATGGCCATTGGAGCTTTGCAGTTGGCATACTGTACACGCTCATAAACTATTTCAACTGTTGGCTACCCACAAATGTCATTGCTGTAGCTTTAGATTGCACAAAAATTTATGACTCAGTTGATTGAAAATGCATTGTTATTCATTCCTTACATTCAAGTCATTAAAGCTGGTGAATTTCATTGGATGATTAGTAAATGTATGGAGAAACATCATCAGCACTGAAATGGTTAGAAAATGGTGTAGAGCATTTGGAGATGGTTACCATATGGCATTACTGATAAACTGTTGCACCAAGTACACAAAAAAAATCCAAATAAGAAAACGCTACATGATTTCATCATTCTCACATGATTTTTCTTGCATTTCAAGAAGTGTTCTGTATGAAAATGTTACAGAACACTTAGTCATGAATTACAGTGGAGCAGTACAACAGAGTAGAGTGGAAATGCACCTCGGGCTGCTGACGCAACGCTGCTTCACACCCAGGTATAATGTATAATGGGGGCAGGAAGCAGTGCGGCAGTCAGCAGGCCCGCTTCACTGTATTGGCTGAAAACACACAAACTGTCTGATCCGCAATCTTTCTCGTACGATTTTAAAGAAACTACTCAGTAAAAAATTTTTATCCTTGTCCATCTCATAGCTTTACTTGTCAGCTTGATGTTGAACTGCTTATATTTTCATTAATGGCCATGGTTATTGTGATACTTCAAAATTAAGTAACCTACTGCAAGAATTTTGAAAAGTTTGCATTGAAAAATAGAAGTCACCATGAATTTGCATTTAGTGCATGTTAGACCACATGTTTCTGCATATGAAATATAGCTAACATACTGAGTTATTCTTCAAACTTATAAGGATATCACTATCTGCCATCAGTCTCAAGAAAATGGATTGTGTGTAAAGTGCTTCATACCGAACTCGCGTGCTAACAAAAAACCCAGAATGAACTATTTGTAACATTTCTAGTATCTCATAAATGGTTTAAGATACTGAAACAAGGTTCTGCCAAATGATATTTTGCCATATCATTAATAGGTAAAACTCCCATATCTAACTGATATTCAACCAACTACACATTTTTTCAAATGAAATAATGTCATATTTAAGTGTCGTCAATAGCTGATGAAACTAGATTTGTTACAGATTCTTAGAAACCAGAAGACATAGCTCTAATATTTACCCTCCGGCCACTCCACAGGCAAGCGCATTTTTCTAAGTATTGTGAATGATTTATATAACACACAGAACTTTCCAGTTGCATTCGGTGGTGTTGACACAAGACAAACTTGTCTAAAATGTTCAGAAAATTCTGATTCAATGTTTTATAGTTACAAAAATTTTCAATCAGTCGTACTCCAAGCAGTTGCAGATCCTCACGGAAATTCATTATAATCGATGATGGGGGAAGTGGGAAAGTGGTAGATTTTATTCTTCTAGTGTATTTCGCTTGAGGCAAGAAGGGGAGCTTAATATACAGCCAGACTGACCACTACCAAAGACATCAGTTATGTTGCTTTTTGTATTCATTGGAGATGAGGCATACCCATAGTTGAGGCATTTTATCAAATCTTTTAGTTGATGGGTTTTAGATTCACGGAATGAATATTTCATCGAACACTTTTTCAGACCATGACGATCAACAGAATCTGCTTTTGGAATAATGAGCACTAATAGGAGCACATTTTGGAAGCCAATAGAAACTTCACCTCAATTTGCTGACAATACTGTGAAATGTGCATGTTCTCCACAACATTGTCACTGATCTACAAGGATCCATGGGTGTCAATGAGCAAATACAATAGATATAGAGCATTTTATACAAAGCACTTATCAGACAAGAAGAAACTTTAACAGACCTTCAAATGAAGTTGTCAAAACGAGACGTTATTGAAAATTTCTCTCACACAATAAAACACAATTTTCATGTGTTTCTCAGTTATGCTACTTCAGCTTTATTATTGCCTCTTGTTTTAAGACAATGAAATAAACAAGAGATTAACAAAATGTATTTTGACTTATCATCTGTAATTCTGCTGCCACCTCATCACATAACTTGTCCAAAATGAATCAGACATGATGATAGTTGTTTCACTGCTATCATAAATGATGCTGAGTAAAAATGGCTGCTATCAAAACTTCCGCTGAGACCATTTTCTCAACAGTACAACAAATGAAACACACTCACCAACAGTACTGGCTCTGCTATCCACAGCAACAGCAAAATAATTTTGGCATTGTCCGAATGCAGCTGGGGTCATTCGAATGCTCTGGTTGCCTCTCTATGAAACAAACATGTTTGATTCGCTCAGTGCAGCTCTGTGCCACTCTACTACATACCGGTCCACTTCAGTACTAGTATAATCACACACACTGTTTCGCCAGCACTGCTCTGCTCTCCATGCTGCTCTGGCCGTGCCACAAAGCTCCACTATGACCATTGCCTTACAGTGTGTGCCTGCTGGGTTCCAAAAATGCTGACCGGTTTACAAATCAGTAATCATTTAGTCAGTGCTGCAACTTTCCTCCAGAGATACTGTGTCAAAGGGAATAAGTTTTTAGGCCAGATCGTCACTGGTGAAACATGGAGTTGATTCATTACACCACCAAAATCAAAACAACAGTCTTTGGAATGGAGGCTTTCAAAATAGCACAAGAAATTGAAAATTCAGCAAACAACTTCAGCCCAAACAATTATGTTCACTCTGTTTTGAGGCAGGCAGAATGTTTTTCCAGTCAATTTTTTACCTTGTGAGTTCTTTAAGAGACTATGTCATGCAATCACCTTGTGAGTTCTTTAAGAAACTATGCCATGCAATCCAAAACACTGAGTGTGAGATGCTCAGCACGTTGCATGTCAGTGCCCATCCATATCTGGCTTACTGCACCAAAATCTCATTGTGTCATATAGTGGGGAACAATTTGATCACCCCTCCATACAGCCCTGATCTAGTGTTCTTGGACTTCAAGAAGTATCTTGCTGGTCACACTACAAGGAAGATAACAAAATCAAAAGATCAATACAGGACTGGCTACAAAATCAGGTGGTAGATTTCTATGAGCGTGGATTTCAGAAGCTGTTCATACTATACAGAAATTTCCTTGTCATAAGTGGAAATTATGTTCTGAAGTAAATTAATTTCCAGGCTTTCATATAACAATAAATTTGTAATACTATTTATGTTTCTTATTTTATTTTAACACAGTATTTACTTTCAAAAAAACACCTTGTAAATAATGAACTTTCAATAAATCAGGAAGAAACATACTGAGAAACCAGAAATTGTCTTGGTTTGTAATAAAGAAAAAGACTGTAACTACACTGAGTGAATAAATAACCACCACATCCACTGTTTCAACGAAGAAAATTAAAAAGAAAGAAAAGACCCTGAAGAATGTGCACCATAATACTACGTATCAATAAAGCAAACTGGAGGAAGAGATGTCGACAGGAAGATAACAAGAAGGGTTTACAAATTTTGTCCAGATTGTCCTCATTAACCATTCATGTAGTTGGAGTGCTTTGAGAACTGTCACAGGGAATGAATACGTGTGATATCATTAAATGTATGCATTTTTTAAAGGAAAAAAATTTTCTTCCATTACCTATTTACTGAGAGAAAACAAACTGAAAATCGTTGTCACTTGCAAAAGCTGCAGCATCACATATGTCCTGAATGGCAGAAGGTGGTGTCACTGTGCAAACTCTCACTCCAGTGACAAGTAATGGGAGTTTGCTCGGGAATATTTTCTGAATATTTTGGTATAAGGAACACACAATCTCTGGGAGCTTATTATAGTGTTTTGATACAGTTGTGATATATTGCTTTATTACCCCTGTTACCCTTGTTTTTGTGAAAAATCCTTCACAACTGTGGAAAAGTTGAAATATGCTATTAGTTTAGGAAAGCATCTGGTTTCTCATAGGTGACAAACCAAAGGTGCAAAAGCACTGCCACACAGCTGTCACTCTGCTCTCCTCCGCATAGCATCATTGTGTCACTCTTCCATTGCATTCAATGAACCCATACATGACGAACACATAGGCCAACTCTTGATCAGTAAACCTATCCATACTACTTGGTACAACTGTTAATGTACAAATAACACTGCAGCCCTCTTAGATTGTTTGCAGATGGTGCTGTCATTTACCATCACATAAAGTCATCACATTATCAAAATGAATTGCAAAACAATTATATATAAAAACAAAGATGAGGTGACTTACCGAACAAAAGCGCTGGCAGGTCGATAGACACACAAACAAACACAAACATACACACAAAATTCAAGCTTTCGCAACAAACTGTTGCCTCATCAGGAAAGAGGGAAGGAAAGGGGAAGACGAAAGGAAGTGGGTTTTAAGGGAGAGGGTAAGGAGTCATTCCAATCCCGGGAGCGGAAAGACTTACCTTAGGGGGAAAAAAGGACAGGTATACACTCACACACACGCACATATCCATCCACACATACAGACACAAGCAGACATATTTAAAGACAAAGAGTTTGGGCAGAGATGTCAGTCGAGGCAGAAGTGTAGAGGCAAAGAAGTTGTTGAAAGACAGGTGAGGTATGAGTGGCGGCAACTTGAAATTAGCGGAGATTGAGGCCTGGCGGATGACGAGAAGAGAGGATATACTGAAGGGCTAGTTCCCATCTCCGGAGTTCGGATAGGTTGGTGTAGGTGGGAAGTATTCAGATAACCTGGACGGTGTAACACTGTGCCAAGATGTGCTGGCTGTGCACCAAGGCATGTTTAGCCACAGGGTGATCCTCATTACCAACAAACACTGTCTGCCTGTGTCCATTCATGCGAATGGACAGTTTGTTGCTGGTCATTCCCACATAGAATGCATCACAGTGTAGGCAGGTCAGTTGGTAAATCACGTGGGTGCTTTCACACGTGGCTCTGCCTCTGATCGTGTACACCTTCCGGGTTACAGGACTGGAGTAGGTGGTGGTGGGAGGGTGCATGGGACAGGTTTTGCATCGGGGGCGGTTACAAGGATAGGAGCCAGAGGGTAGGGAAGGTGGTTTGGGGATTTCATAGGGATGAACTAACAGGTTACGAAGGTTAGGTGGACGGCGGAAAGACACTGTTGGCGGAGTGGGGAGGATTTCATGAAGGATGGATCTCATTTCAGGGCAGGATTTGAGGAAGTCGTATCCCTGCTGGAGAGCCACATTCAGAGTCTGGTCCAGTCCCGGAAAGTATCCTGTCACAAGTGGGGCACTTTTGTGGTTCTTCTGTGGGGGATTCTGGGTTTGAGGGGACAAGGAAGTGGCTCTGGTTATTTGCTTCTGTACCAGGTCGGGAGGGTAGTTGCAGGATGCGAAAGCTGTTTTCAGGTTGTTGGTGTAATGATTCAGGGATTCCGGACTGGAGCAGATTCGTTTGCCACGAAGACCTAGGCTGTAGGGAAGGGACCGTTTGATGTGGAATGGGTGGCAGCTGTCATAATGGAGGTACTGTTTCTTGTTGGTGGGTTTGATGTGGACGGACGTGTGAAGTTGGCCATTGGACAGGTGGAGGTCAACGTCAAGGAAAGTGGCATGGGATTTGGAGTAGGACCAGGTGAAACTGATGGAACCAAAGGAGTTGAGGTTGGAGAGGAAATTCTGGAGTTCTTCTTCATTGTGAGTCCAGATCATGAAGATGTCATCAATAAATCTGTACCAAACTTTGGGTTGGCAGACTTGGGTAACCAAGAAGGCTTCCTCTAAGCGACCCATGAATAGGTTGGCGTACGAGGGGGCCATCCTGGTGCCCATGGCTGTTCCCTTTAATTGTTGGTATGTCTGGCCTTCAAAAGTGAAGAAGTTGTGGGTCAGGATAAAGCTGGCTGGCTAAGGTGATGAGGAAAGAGGTTTTAGGTAGGGTGGCAGGTGATCGGCGTGAAAGGAAATGCTCCATCGCAGCGAGGCCCTGGACGTGCGGAATATTTGTGTATAAGGACGTGGCATCAATGGTTACAAGGATGGTTTCCGGGGGTAACAGATTGGGTAAGGATTCCAGGCATTCAAGGAAGTGGTTGGTGTCCTTGATGAAGGATGGGAGACTGCATGTAATGGGTTGAAGGTGTTGATCTACGTAGGCAGAGATACGTTCTGTGGGGGCTTGGTAACCAGCTACAATGGGGCGGCCGGGATGATTGGGTTTGTGGATTTTAGGAAGAAGGTAGAAGGTAGGGGTGCGGGGTGTCGGTAGGGTCAGGAAGTTGATGGAGTCAGGTGAAAGGTTTTGCAGGGGGCCTAAGGTTCTGAGGATTCCTTGAAGCTCCGCCTGGACATCGGGAATGGGGTTACCTTGGCAAACTTTGTATGTGGTGTTGTCTGAAAGCTGACACAGTCCCTCAGCCACATACTCCCGACGATCAAGTACCACGGTCGTGGAACCCTTGTCCGCCGGAAGAATGACGATGGATCGGTCAGCCTTCAGATCACGGATAGCCTGGGCTTCAGCAGTGGTGATGTTGGGTGTAGGATTAAGGTTTTTTAAGAAGGATTGAGATGCAAGGCTGGAAGTCAGAAATTCCTGGAAGGTTTGGAGAGGGTGATTTTGAGGAAGAGGAGGTGGGTCCCGCTGTGACGGAGGACGGAACTGTTCCAGGCAGGGTTAAATTTGGATGGTGTCTTGAGGAGTCGGATCATTAGGAGTAGGATTAGGATCATTTTTCTTCGTGGCAAAGTGATACTTCCAGCAGAGAGTACGAGTGTAGGACAGTAAATCTTTGACGAGGGCTGTTTGGTTGAATCTGGGAGTGGGGCTGAAGGTGAGGCCTTTGGATAGGACAGAGGTTTCGGATTGGGAGAGAGGTTTGGAGGAAAGGTTAACTACTGAATTAGGGTGTTGTGGTTCCAGATTGTGTTGATCGGAATTTTGAGGTTTTGGAGGGAGTGGAGCTGGAAGTGGGAGATTGAGTAGATGGGAGAGACTGGGTTTGTGTGCAATGAGAGGAGGTTGAGGTTTGCTGGAAAGGTTGTGAAGGGTGAGTGAGTTGCCTTTCCGGAGGTGGGAAACCAGGAGATTGGATAGTTTATTGAGGTGGAGGGTGGCATGCTGTTCTAACTTGTGGTTGGCCTGTAGGAGGATGCTCTGAACAGCCGGTGTGGATGTGGGAGAGGAAAGATTAAGGACTTTTATTAAGGATAAATAATCCTTCACCTACACATCAACTCAGCCAATGAACACACCCGTCAACTCCTATCCACTCCCTCCAAAACCTCAAAATTCCGATCAACACAATCTGGAACCACAACACCCTAATTCAGTAGTTAACCTTTCCTCCAAACCTCTCTCCCAATCCGAAACCTCTGTCCTATCCAAAGGCCTCACCTTCAGCCCCACTCCCAGATTCAACCAAACAGCCCTCGTCAAAGATTTACTGTCCTACACTCGTACTCTCTGCTGGAAGTATCACTTTGCCACGAAGAAAAATGATCCTAATCCTACTCCTAATGATCCGACTCCTCAAGACACCATCCAAATTGAACCCTGCCTGGAACAGTTTCGTCCTCCGTCACAGCGGGACCCACCTCCTCTTCCTCAAAATCACCCTCTCCAAACCTTCCAGGAATTTCTGACTTCCAGCCTTGCATCTCAATCCTTCTTAAAAAAAACCTTAATCCTACACCCAACATCACCACTGCTGAAGCCCAGGCTATCCGTGATCTGAAGGCTGACCGATCCATCGTCATTCTTCCGGCGGACAAGGGTTCCACGACCGTGGTACTTGATCGTCGGGAGTATGTGGCTGAGGGACTGTGTCAGCTTTCAGACAACACCACATACAAAGTTTGCCAAGGTAACCCCATTCCCGATGTCCAGGCGGAGCTTCAAGGAATCCTCAGAACCTTAGGCCCCCTGCAAAACCTTTCACCTGACTCCATCAACCTCCTGACCCTACCGACACCCCGCACCCCTACCTTCTACCTTCTTCCTAAAATCCACAAACCCAATCATCCCGGCCGCCCCATTGTAGCTGGTTACCAAGCCCCCACAGAACATATCTCTGCCTACGTAGATCAACACCTTCAACCCATTACATGCAGTCTCCCATCCTTCATCAAGGACACCAACCACTTCCTTGAATGCCTGGAATCCTTACCCAATCTGTTACCCCCGGAAACCATCCTTGTAACCATTGATGCCACGTCCTTATACACAAATATTCCGCACGTCCAGGGCCTCGCTGCGATGGAGCATTTCCTTTCACGCCGATCACCTGCCACCCTACCTAAAACCTCTTTCCTCATCACCTTAGCCGGCTTCATCCTAACCCACAACTTCTTCACTTTTGAGGGCCAGACATACCAACAATTAAAGGGAACAGCCATGGGCACCAGGCTGGCCCCCTCATACGCCAACCTATTCATGGGTCGCTTAGAGGAAGCCTTCTTGGTTACCCAAGTCTGCCAACCCAAAGTTTGGTACAGATTTATTGATGACATCTTCATGATCTGGACTCACAGTGAAGAAGAACTCCAGAATTTCCTCTCCAACCTCAACTCCTTTGGTTCCATCAGTTTCACCTGGTCCTACTCCAAATCCCATGCCACTTTCCTTGACGTTGACCTCCACCTGTCCAATGGCCAACTTCACACGTCCGTCCACATCAAACCCACCAACAAGAAACAGTACCTCCATTATGACAGCTGCCACCCATTCCACATCAAACGGTCCCTTCCCTACAGCTTAGGTCTTCGTGGCAAACGAATCTGCTCCAGTCCGGAATCCCTGAATCATTACACCAACAACCTGAAAACAGCTTTCGCATCCCGCAACTACCCTCCCGACCTGGTACAGAAGCAAATAACCAGAGCCACTTCCTTGTCCCCTCAAACCCAGAATCCCCCACAGAAGAACCACAAAAGTGCCCCACTTGTGACAGGATACTTTCCGGGACTGGACCAGACTCTGAATGTGGCTCTCCAGCAGGGATACGACTTCCTCAAATCCTGCCCTGAAATGAGATCCATCCTTCATGAAATCCTCCCCACTCCGCCAACAGTGTCTTTCCGCCGTCCACCTAACCTTCGTAACCTGTTAGTTCATCCCTATGAAATCCCCAAACCACCTTCCCTACCCTCTGGCTCCTATCCTTGTAACCACCCCCGATGCAAAACCTGTCCCATGCACCCTCCCACCACCACCTACTCCAGTCCTGTAACCCGGAAGGTGTACACGATCAGAGGCAGAGCCACGTGTGAAAGCACCCACGTGATTTACCAACTGACCTGCCTACACTGTGATGCATTCTATGTGGGAATGACCAGCAACAAATTGTCCATTCGCATGAATGGACACAGGCAGACAGTGTTTGTTGGTAATGAGGATCACCCTGTGGCTAAACATGCCTTGGTGCACAGCCAGCACTTCTTGGCACAGTGTTACACCGTCCGGGTTATCTGGATACTTCCCACCAACACCAACCTATCCGAACTCCGGAGATGGGAACTTGCCCTTCAGTATATCCTCTCTTCTCGTCATCCGCCAGGCCTCAATCTCCGCTAATTTCAAGTTGCCGCCACTCATACCTCACCTGTCTTTCAACAACTTCTTTGCCTCTACACTTCTGCCTCGACTGACATCTCTGCCCAAACTCTTTGTCTTTAAATATGTCTGCTTGTGTCTGTATGTGTGGATGGATATGTGCGTGTGTGCGAGTGTATACCTGTCCTTTTTTCCCCCTAAGGTAAGTCTTTCCGCTCTCGGGATTGGAATGACTCCTTACCCTCTCCCTTAAAACCCACTTCCTTTCGTCTTCCCCTTTCCTTCCCTCTTTCCTGATGAGGCAACAGTTTGTTGCGAAAGCTTGAATTTTGTGTGTATGTTTGTGTTTGTTTGTGTGTCTATCGACCTGCCAGCGCTTTTGTTCGGTAAGTCACCTCATCTTTGTTTTTATATATAATTTTTCCCACGTGGAATGTTTCCTTCCATTATATTGAATTGCAAAACAATTTAGACATGATATCTGTATGGTGCAAAAAGTGACAACTGACTCCAAATCATGAAAATTGTGAAGTCATCTGCTCAGCTAAATGTCAGTTACATGATAAATCACACAAATCTAAAGGCTGTGAACTCAGCTAAGTACTTGGGGATTACAATTATGAGTGAACTCAGCTAGTACTTGTGGCTTACAATCATGAGTAACTTAAGTTGGAACAATCACACAGATAATGTTATGGGGAAAGCAAACCAAAGACTGAAATTCATCGGCAGAACACTTAGAAAATGTAATGGGTCTCTTAAAGAGACTGCTTACACCTTGCCTGTCTGTCCTATTCTGAAGTATTACTGTGCAGTGTGTGATCCACTCATGAAATAGAAGAGAGAGTGCCATAGATATGATACACAAATTGGGATGGCAGTCATTAAAACAAAGGCATTTTTTGCTGCGGCAAGACCCTTTTTCTTTTAACAAGAGTGTGAAAATATTTTGTTGGCACCCATCTACATAGGGAGAAATAATCATCATAATAAAATAAGAAAAATCTGAGTTCACATGGACAGACTTAAGCATTCGTTTTTCCCGCACACTGTTCGAGAGCAGAACGGTAGAGAAGTAGCTTAATGGTCGTTTGATATACCCTCTGCCGGGCACTTAATTATGAAGAGCAGAGTAATTACGTAGATGTTGAAATGATGAAGTTTGTCTCCAACCAACATGCACAGGACATACGAGAAGTTTTCAGTATAACACAGAGATAAATTTGGGTAAGAAGTCAAACAAAACGTAATTACTCTGTTTCACTGGAGACCACAGGTGTCTCATACCAATATACTCGAGAATCACCCTGAACAACATTTTAAATTCTGTCTAGAGTTTCGATCCACCCAGAATGGCTGACACCGTCAATGTGTTAAGAAAACTATCTAATGTTTGAACTTGTGCGGCATTTACACTTCAGAGTGTAAGCCTGTTGAGCTCTGCCAAAGCTATCAGGATGTGCTACTGCCTGTAGTTTCTGCCAGTCACAAATGGCAAGACTTGGTGGTGTGGGAGGAAAGGCAGAAACAGTGGCTCTCTGTTGAAACAGTGGCTCTCTGTTGTTGACACCACTGGTAAACAGGATATCTCTGTAAGGCTCGTATATTCAAACGGTGGAACCAAAATGTCACTGTTGTTTAAACGGTCGCCCATTACAGTTGACAGCCACGGAGTACAACTTGTTCTGTTGCAGAGCATCTATTTTATCCATGGCAGAGTAACAAAACTGATACAAGCAATGAATTCCTTGGCCATTGTGTCTGTATAACATCTGCGCCTATTACAAAGTTGCTCCTAAGTTCACTAAAACAAAACTATCAGCAACAGAATGTAAGAATGTACTCGATGTGTTTTGTAATGCATTTAAACATTGAAGAGGACATCACTGCAGCAATAAGAAAGCCTTACTTGGTAACAGAATTAAGCCAAATTGCATAAATACAGCTGACTACAAAGACTTACATAGTCCAGTACTAAAAACATTGTAAAGAAAGCCACTTCATTCACTAAGATCTCTTCAGGGAGTCTAAAATGATGTGTGAAGTTCAAAAGGTTAAATTACTGTTAAAGATGAACCGGTACATAACCACAATTAAAACAACAATTTTATTATTATTACAAATCAATTACAAGATAAGTATTTTTCAGCTGATTTGACAATATTTTACCAAAACTGTCTGTTTTTACAGTGTTCTCTACAATCAATCACCTTTTTACCTTTCTTTTTTCTTTTAATTGAGCCCTTTACCACACTATCTAAAACTCTCATTCTTGGCTGTCCTTGAGTTTTCCCGTCTGAAAATTTTTGTATGATAGTCTTGATGAACCTGTCTTCTTATTATCTCTTAGCACAATCAATCACTTACCTCTTTTAACTTTTCTTTTTTCAATAATGTGAAGTTCTTTAAAAGGCTCGCATTGTTCAATGTGTTTTTCAGATCTGACGTTCTTCACTGAGAGTATCCTTACCCGCTTTTTGTGTATTTACACTGATTAAGAAATGAAATAAAAATTTGTAATTTCTGCCTTTATCCACCTCTAACTGAAATTACACCTAATAGAAACATGTACTTACTGTTCCAATAACAGCTGCAGCCTTGCAGACACCGATGACAACTGCCTGGTGAAGTAGATCATCCTCAAGAGGATGTGTACGTGCCAGTTCAAGAAACGTTGCTAACAGCCATTGGAACTGAGCTCGTTCAGTGAACAGATCTGAGAGGCACAACGATGACCTTACAGCTTCTCCGATCAGCCTTAATGCAGTTCCAGACTGTTACCATGAAAAATATAAAAAGAAGTGATTGCAACAACAAAACACAAAAGTTCATGAAATTTCAATCTATATATGACACTGTGACAAAATACAAACACTATGAAGTATTAATACATGGATGGAGTCAATACAAATAAGCATGATCAGCAGAGTACTTGTTGAATGTACAAGAAGGTGGAGGCTCTTATGTCAAATGAGGAGAGATATTTGGAAAACCTTTTGTTGTTTTCACCTTCCCAGATTCAGGAGAGGTTTCAGCAGAGTTTCTCATGACCAAGTGAGTTTATGACAAAAAAAATCATCATCATTTGCTATCTAAGTTTGACAAACATATTTCTGTGGGCAACTGATAGTTAATAAGACCTCAAATATCTATGAACCTTCCGATTAGTTATTGAGGTATTTACATGATAATTCAAAGAGGCTGTGATATTGTGAAGTGTCAGCTGTTTGAATACCTAGATCACTGAATACAGAGCAGAAAGCGGCACATACTGGAATTTTGCACACACTTCTCATGAGGTTCGCAGCAAAAGTTGAGTCTTCATAACAAAAATCATCATGTGCAATGACAACATTATTTGCCTCAATGGATGGCATCAGTATGGGGTGGTGGAGATGTGGACTGGATGCACTTGCAATTGTCTGGTGAGATGACCTTTTTTACAATGTTCTGCACACAGCAAATGCATTTTGCTGATTAGTTTCCCCACAGGAATTACTTACTACTGAGGTGCTTCTTCACTTTATGTTTAGCACTTGGCCACTATGCCATGATCAGTAAAAACAACAATATGGGAATTGTTAATCTGTCTTGGTGCAAAACACTTTTTGTTATTTACTTACTGGAGAAAGTGTTTTCCATCGAGGCAGATTCACAATTCCCCTATTGTTGCTTTTCTGCGCAAATACGGACCTAAAGGAAGAGTTCCAAGATGAAGTACCTGGATCAGCAAAAGTTGGTTCTCTGTTACCAAACAGTACAAAAGCTCAGTTCTAAGTGTTTACACATGAAACTGTTATTTGGGAGAACATTTTCTGACATGTTAAAGGACTTCTTGAAGCTTGTAACAATGTTCTTTTGGCATTCTGCTTTTACTTCGATAATTGGAAGTAGCAAACCTATGGAGTACATTTGTATAAATAAGTGTCGTGTTCTCTCCGACATGTATGACAGAACAGACACTACTCGTGATGAAATGGCTAGAGCATTTGTAGTTTCGCAGAATAAACATATACAACCGGAACAGTAGCATAAAGAAACAATTGCATTACATGTGCAGAAGTATTAAGAGTCCCATATAATACTTTCATGCACAATAAAGAAAGAAAACTGTCTTCATTGGGGTACGAACCCAGGACCCTTGGTACGACAGCCTAATGCTCTATCAACTTCCCCGCAGAAGCTTTCCATATTAGTTATTCACTGTAATTCTTTTCCTATGCTAAATAGCTCTGGTGCTACTTTTAATGTTTATGTCTGTTCTGCTGGATGACAGCACATAGCACAAACTAAATCGGAGTTTCAGTTGATACTCTATTTACGTACAACATTTCGTACTGATCTGAGTGTCTGATATCTGGAGGCTTGGGAGTTAGCACTGCCCAGGAGCATGACACAGAACTCGCCTGCTTCCACCTGGACAACATTACCAGACTCCGACTTCAATGTACGCCACCTCCCAGCTCAGACAACAGTATCAATTCACCAGCCCACCATGCCCATTCCTACCTGCTGCCTTCCACAAGGCTGCATTCAACTGGTTGCATAACATGACGCACCCCATGTGCGCAGATCTGCCAATCTAGTGAGGCAGCATATTTCATTTCCAGGTATACACAGGGACTGCAAGATCTGGGTCCGCACCTGCCTTGCCAGTCAGCATGCCAAGGTTGGCTGCCACGTGCACACCCCCATCGCTGCCTTTCCAGACGTCACACAAATCTTCACCCACATTCACTGGCACCTCATCAGCCCTCTGTCTCCTTCTGATGGCTGCCACTACCTCCTTACCACAGTGGACAAGTTCACCCACTGGCCTAAGGCAACACTAATGTGCAACGTCACCACCACCACCACCACGGTAGCCACTGGATTTCTCTCCACATGGATTGCACTTTTTGGCTCTCCACGCCATATCACTGTGGACCACTGACACCAGTTTACATCAACACTTTTTCGTGTGCTAACAGACCTCTGTGGCACTGACCCCCAACTGACATCGAGCTACCATCCAGCCGCCAACAGCACAGTGGAACTGCTCCACTGCACTCTGAAGGCTGCTCTCCCCTGCCACAATAGATGGACCATTGCCCTACCACTGGTCACATACGAGGCTGACCTTGATGTGTCTGCTGCCGACTTTGTTCGCAGCTAGCCAATCACCATCCCAGGTGACTTCCTGCGGCCTGCCCACCTGCCCGAAGATGAAATCATCTCCAAGTTCGTTGCCCCCTTGTAGTAGCAAATGGCTCACCTGTGACCCATCCCATTCCAGCACCACAACAAACACAGGGAATTCATTCATGGAAACCTGGCATCAAGTAAACACATTATGCTGAACAGCCTCCGCTTTGCCTGCACTACCTTGCCCCCACCAGTTTCTGTAGTGGGACTACAAGACATCTCCACAGCACCCCTACCAGCGTTTTGATCAGCAGGTTCAAGCCTGCCTGTACACTGGCCAATACCACACCACCCATCTTGACCACCAACCTCATCAACACCCTGCAGATGTACACTGCCACCAGTACCGTGACTGGTGCAACCACCGCCGACAGCGATCCATGGATCCCAGCCACTGAAGCTCCCTTGATGCTTGCCTACCACACTACAACTGAAGGAACCGTGGCAAACCCACCATGCTATGTTAGCACCGCCCCCGACTCACTGGGCGTTGACAACACAGGCGCCAGCCCACTCCCCCACAATGTGGAGGATGCCCATGCCGATGCCCGTGCCCATGCCCCAGTGCCGCGTATGCCCGATGCAGTGAATTCCCCTCTGATGCTGTCAACAGCCAGCTATGCCACCGCCGCCATATTGCATTCCCCACCAATTCGACAACAGCGTTATTTCAAGTGCTCCCAACACCGTGCCCCAGAGCTGCTGCCACCTTCCTCACACCAGAACCACCAGTGATTCACACACGCGCGCACGCGCGCCCACACACACACACACACACACACACACACACACACACACACACACACACACACACACACAGAGTCCTATGCATGTGCTTTCAGCTGTCAAACATAGCCACCATGCTCTTGACCTCTCCTTGCACCCAACCACAATGACGCTGCACCCTAGCCTCCACAGCTGCATGCTGTCAACAATGTCCAGTACCTGCCCGCCCCTGCACACACAGCACTGGACACAGGCTCAGAGCGACCCAGCCCTGCTCCCCCTCACTCCATGCACTGGCAGTGTACTCATCGGTTGTGTCGGCTGCCAGTACTGCACTGCTGCTGGCTGTCACACAGTGGACCAGCACTACTGACTGCCGGCAATCCTGCACATTTGACATTTGGCGCCCTGAAGACCAGTGCCAGCTCCCATTGTGTGACCAGCAACCTCAGCATCGATGCCACCACCCAAATTCTCACTGTGGGTCAGAGTAACGCCCCTACCAATACAATCCTCCACTGTCACCACCTCACTCTCTACCCAAACTCTGCTCTTTGCAGAGAGGGGGAACTGCGTGGTGACCTTTCATCACAAGCTGTCTTAGCAGGTGTGTTCACCCCTAGCTCGCAACAGCCATCTGCTACGGCAGTGAGTTTCTCCCTTCATGTGTTACCTCCAACTCAAGCTGTCGAACCTGCCAGGTGACCAGATACCTCAATTGTACGGTCACTGGCTATCGGTAGAGAAAAACAGTTTGGTCCATAGTAATGCTTACTCCGATCTAGCCTCAACCAGTCCGCATCTTCTCCTTACGGTTTCAACATCAGTTCCTGCTCAGCACCCATGCTGCTACAGATATACATTGTGGCAACAAGTACCGTGAGGTTTCAAGAGACACCTATGTCACGCTGGCTGCAACCCTGCTATGCAGCTGGGTTTGTAAATGGTGTTTCATCCAACATTTTCTGCCAAGGACTATTAATTCTGTGCCTCATGTCGGAATATCGTTGTGCTGGTGAAACTCCGAGGCGAGACTCCCACCTTGCTCAGCATCCGCATTTTCTACTGTGTCGCACCTTTTTCCACTGACAACATGCCGGTGAGTGACTTTGTCCAGAACTTATAATTTTGAGACTATTTCATGTGTTTCTTCACAGTTGGGTAGTCGGTAATTATACTTGTTTCTTGACCACATGTGAGCATTGTTCTCGGTACAGTGCCTACCACACCTTGCCCTACTATTTGGTAGCCATATTATAAGTTAGGTAAGGAAACATTACAACAACATGTAAAGATTAATAGCTAAATCTCTACAAATAGACTGTCTCTGAATTAATATAAAATGCAATACATGCAATTCAGTACATTAGAAATTATGCAACAAGAAAAATCAACAAGTTAAACAGAATACTCTAAATTCTAAGGTGTTACGTACCATGAAGAACCTCAACTGGAAGTTACATTTTACACATTTTCTTAAATATCTAACCTCTGCTAGTTTTGCTTACAGATAAAATTAATTTTGGAGATGTCAAAAAGTTGACTTACTTTTCAAATTTCCACTTGCTAATGTCTCATTACATTACATTCTGGAATAATTTGTCACTGAGGAATATCGTATTTGTAGCACAGAGGTGTGTAATATGGATAATATAGTGTGTTCACTCTAGAACATCTTGTAGACAGCTTATTAAAAAAGTTACGTATACAGACGACTCCCTCACAATAAATTTACTTCTGTATGAAATTTGTTGTTAACAGTCAATCACAGTAACATTTGTAAATATAATATTGGAAGAAGAAGTGATTTCCACTAGCTATCATTCAGCCATAGTATGGCACAGAGGGGAGTCGTCAGGTATCCAACCAAAACCATCTCTGACCACCTATCTAGTGATGTAAGGACTCTAATGGATAAAGAAATTAACTTTAAGCACACTCTGAAATTGTATCTGCTTGACAACCCTTCTACTTACATGTGATGACTTTGACATAGATGTAAGAACTCGTGACAGTTTTGCATTGCATTTAAGGTATACATAGCCATAAATTAAATAAATTTTTACCAATGTACAAGATTTGCATCAACTACTTCAACATGTATTGATAACATTGTAAGTAGTTATAATTACAGTCTAAAAGAAAAATTTACTCTAAATTTAAAAGTATAAGATTATGCATTACTATGTGTATCACACAATAAATTTAATTCAGCCCGCACAACAAAAAGATGTAGGAGCGTCAGTCACAAAAATGTGGAGGTATTTACGACGGTGGTTTGAAAAGTTCTTGGAATCACCAAGAGAGGTCAGCGTTAGCACAATGAGTTGTTCACATGACATTCATTGGACTGTTGCCTGTACACACGTGCTACATCAGTGCTCTTGGAAGAGAGCTCTGGCAGTGACGTGGCTCTTGTATTTGTAACAGTACAGGCTGAGTCTCATAAAAATAGATAATGGGTAAGAGTGTCTAGCATTAACAGGAAGAACTGTATATGGAGGCAAAAGTTAATTGAAACTTGAATTTCTTCAATATGTAAGCACTTTCAACAATATCTATATAAAGTTAAACCACTAAACCATACTGCAAACAAGAGCTTCATTTCAAATGCAAAATGCTCCTCTAAACTAATGGTAAATGGTAGACCTGTTACAGATCTCAGAGCCAAATGTGAATCCCTCAATGACTGCTTCATAAATAATGATAAAATCCATGACTGCTCACCAACAAGTACAAATTCTAGAACAACAGCAAGAAGCTCAGGATTTAAGTTTTCCCATGTTTCAGACTCTGTTGTTATGAAAATCACAATTGCCCTATAAAATGTAAACTCATTGTTTGGGATGAGGTAGCTTCTAGAATAAGATGAGGTATCTTCTAGAATAATAAAAATAGTCTGTCACAGTATTGCACAACCACTATTTCTCACAAATAACTAGTCTTTTGATGAGGGATGTTTTCCAGATTAAATAAAATATGCTGAAGTTTGGCTGACTGATAAAAAAGGCAAAGAAAATGAAATGGGAAAAATATATCAGTCTCATTGTTACCCAGTTTTCTCAAATATATTTGAAAGAGAAAATTGTGATCAAACAGAAAACTTTAATTCATCCCGTACTATTGTTTTATGCAACCAGTATGGTTCCAGGAAAGGCTGCAGAACAACCAATGCAAGAAATGAATTGGTAACAAAAGTTAGATGATGTCTTAATAATAAGTATGTGTATCAGGTATCTTTTGTGAGCTTATCAAAGCATTTGATACTGTAAATCATGACCAGCTTCACTGAAGAACAACAATTATGAGTTGTAAGGAAGATTTATTAGTTGGATGACATCATACTAAGTGAAAAGAAAACAGAGTGCTTACTAATAACAGTCACAAGAAATTCCTCTCTGGCTGGAAGTGCACACACATACACACACGCACACACTTGGGCATTCCACAAGGTTCAATATTGGGGCCACTAGTATTTTTTGAATTATGTGAACTACATGCCATGTAAGGTTCAATCGGATCCCATCCTCTATGCAGATGACTCAACAGCAATAGCCTACTGCAAGACCGACAAAGACTAAATCCACCATACAGAGCACACACTTAGGCTGTGGTCACAGAGGTAGTGACATCAGTGGATTCTGCCACTGACTGACATCTGCCAAAGATGGCTGAGTGTTTCAGATCAGTAAGCCATCACACTAACAGTCACAATGCGGCCAATCCCATCCAGAAAACAACTGGTGAAATTCAAAACGGGTTGTTTTCTTCAGTTCAAGTTGGCCAATGTTATGTGAAAAACTGATAAATTTAGTCGAAGAAACAAGGACTTTTTGGCATCCTGAGCATGGAAAATATAAAACTGCGATATAGCTTGGAATCTATGGACTGAAGTTGCAGCTTTATTGGAACACAAGAGGACAAAATCTTTATCATGAAATATAAGTATAAATTATAACCTCAAAAAAAAAAATTTGTTCAAGGGAGACAAGGGACATATCTTATGTTTAAAGTTACTCTAGTAGATCTTTTTTTGGGTATGGCAGGTGGGCATTAGCTGTTTACAAATTATTATTACTGATTACTGGTGTTTTTATGCCTGTAGGGTGGTGATTCTGTTACATAATGTGGTTTGCAAATGTGGTGTATGTGTTTCCACTTTTCAGGGCTTTAAATGTTCAGAGTACCTGATTTTAAAATTTATGTTTGTCTTTCAAACATATGCTGAATGACAGTCACTGAAGGTTAATAAAAATACATCTGTTTTGAAGAATTTATCTGCAGTTGTGCAGAGAGTTTGTAATCTTGCTTTTCAATGCAACTGTGAATCATTGAGAGTATGTAATAGAACATTCCTCCTTGCATCTCATACATTTGTAAAACTTGTCTAGTTATTCCAGTAACTGAGGAAAGAGTGTACAGTGCTTTCCATGTTCTTTTCAAGACAGATATAGCTCATTCATTGTCTTTCTAATAGCCAAAGCTGTAATGCAAAGGTGTTGTGGTATCTATCCTGTCCAAGGATGTTGAACTCTAACCTCCTTGATCACACCAAAAACTTATCAAGGAGATTGACTGCACTGTCACCAAGCTGTTGGCTGATGTTTGATACTACTGGGCAACATGTGACGATGGCGTCTGATGACTCTTATCAGTGCTAGGGTGAATACAGCCTAAGGGAAGTACAGGCATGGGTCAAAAATAATAAATTTGAAATTAAACTTTGCAAAAACAAAACTAGTTAATTTCGCCACAAAACAATCTGTCCAACATATAAGTGGAATACTACGTATGGACCAAAAATTGGACATTGCAAACTGTGCCAAATTCCTTAGCATAGTAGTGAATAAATGTATATTGTGGAGTAATCATGTGGATAGCATACTGAGTTGACTGAACAATTTCATTCATGTCACTGGCATCATAACTGATCTTGCTTTAAAAACACTGTAACTAAGCATATTTTGTTCCAGTCATTAAGTGTAGTATAATTTCTGTGGGTCTGAGAAAACTGATCTATTCAAAGCTTTCGACTACAGACAACGGTCATCCAATCCATGGTGGGAACTAAAAAGTAATAACACTTCAAACCTTTGTGTGGTAAGCTAAATCCAATGTTCATTCCAGTTGTATACATGAGAGCCTAATTTTCACAAAGAGAAACCCACACCATCCTGAGGGTAGCTGTTTCTTTCATCTTTACGAGACTAGACACAGACAGTTACATGTTACATAACCGCAGACTAAAACTACACAAAAAAACTCCATATTACATAGGCATGAAATTAATAAATAAAATTTGGAATGGGAACTGTGACTCAAATCTAAAAAAATAGTGAAGGAAACTTGGAAAAATATTTGGAAAGCAAATGCTACTATAGTTTAGAAGATTTCTTGAATGATAACCATGTAAAATAGTGTGTTTATAGTAAAACCATATGTATTATACCCTGAGGCTAATTTATTAATGATAACCATGTACAATAATAACTGAAGAAGCAACAACATGTGTACCATAACCTTAGATTAAATGTATTGTTCTCCAAGTAGTGTTAGAATTGACAAGTCACCTAGGTCACAATCTTTGATTGTATGAGTCGTGTTATGTCATAATAATGATTTCATTTGATTTGATACTCCACATGAGAATTTTTAACAGTTTAGTAGTATGGTGTGTGTGTGTGTGTGTGTGTGTGTGTGTGTGTGTGTGGTGGGGAAGAGATAGAATGTAGTTCATTATAAATCATTGTACGTGAGAAACAAATCCTTAAGAAATCATGCAAACAGTTAATATCTTCAGCCTTCCATATTTTGTCACTGAAAGAGTGCCCTATAACAGTAAAACTGATTCGTTTCACATCATACGTCAACATTATGAGTACATGAACGAAGAATACGTTACACCTGCACTATTCAGAGAAGCTGGTATTGCTGGGAACAATTCAGATACATGGGCTTTGAAGCAGTCACTGATGTCAAGCACATCAAGATAGGTAGCATTCTCAGCAACTGGGTGGTCCAGTTGCCCCTTCGCCAGTTTGACAGTGGCCATTCAAGCTGACAGTCAGTTTGTTTGTGGTCATACCCACGCAGAATGGGGCACAGTGGTTGCAGCTAAATTGGTAAATCACATGGCTGCTTTCACAGGTGGTCCTGCGTTTGATAGGTTAGGAGGTGCCTGTGACAGGACTGGAGTAAGTGGCAGTGGGAGAATGTAAGGAACAGGTGTTTGCATCTGGGTCTATTGCAGGGATATGAGCTGTGGGGGCAAAGGATTGAGAGCAGTGTTGGAATCTAACAGTGTTTTAATTGTGCCCGTCTGCCACTCAATGCTTCCTCCATGTGGTAAAAGAGAAGCAAACTACCGTTTTCAAATTGTTGTTATTTGATCCCGCATTTTCTATATCACAAGTAAATCAATTAGACCTGCTCATGTACATAACAAGGACATCTTTCACTTCATTGTTGGGAGGTAGTTTGAAGTTCTTACTTTTTGATAATAACAGCTGCAATATAAAGGCAGATAAAAATTATACATACAATAGCATCTGAACGGGACCAAAATTTATACGCAAACAATAATATTTGCTTTAAAGAAACACATAGCCATTTGACTGTTTCATTGTTTATTTAAGTTCCACCCAGGCTTCAGCCTTTTATGCCATTTTCAAGCACATGATTATATGTCTTTAACTTACACTATGTGATCAAAAGTATCAGGACAACTGGTTGAAAATGACTTACAATTTGTGGCACCCTCTACTGGTAATGCTGGAATTCAACATGGTGTTGGGCCACCCTTAGCCTTGGTGACAGCTTCCACTCTCGCAGGCAAATGTTCAATCACGTACTGAAAGGTTTCTTGGGGAATGGCAGCCCATTCTTCACGGAGTGCTGCACTGAGGAGAGGTATCAATGTGGGTCAGTGAAGCCTGGCACGAAGTCAGCATTCCAAAACATTCCAAAGGTGTTCTACAGGATTCAGGTCAGGACCCTGTGCAAGCCAGTCCATTACAAGGATGTTATTGTCGTGTAATCCCTCCACCATAGGCCATGCATCATGAACAGGTGCTCAATCATGTTGGAAGATACAATCGCCATCCCTGAATTGCTCTTCAACAATAGGAAGCAAGAAGGTGCTTAAAACATCAGTGTAGGCATGTGCTGTGATAGTGCCATGCAAAACAACAAGGGCGTACAAGCCCCCTCCATGACCACACCATAATACCACCTGCTCCGAATTTTACTGTTGGCACTACACATGCTGGCAGATGACATTCACCGGGCATTCGCCATACCCACACCTTGCCATCAGATCGCCACATTGTGTACCATGATTCGTCACACCACATAACGTTTTTCCACTGTTCAATCGTCCAATGTTTACACTCCTTACATCAAGTGGGGCATCATTTGGCATTTACTGGCATGCTGTGTGGCTTATGAGCAGCCGCTCGACAATGAAATCCAAGTTTCCTCACCTCTTGCCTAACTGCCAAAGTACTTGCAGTGGATCCTAATGCAGTTTGGAATTTCTGTGTGGTGGTCTGGATAGATGTCTGCCTATTACACAGTAAGACCCTGTTCAACTGTCTGCGATCTATCAGTCAACAGACGAGGTCGACCTGTACGCTTTTGTGCTGTATGTGTCCCTTCACAATTCCACTTCACTATCACATCGGAAACAGTGGAGCTAGGGATGTTTAGGAGTGTGGAAATCTCACATATAGACGTATGAAACACGTGACACGCAATCACTTGACCACGTTTGAAGCCTGTGAGTTCCACGGAGCACCACATTCTGCTCTCTCATGAAGTCTAATGACAGTGAGGTCGCTGATATGGAGTACCAGACAGTAGGTGGTGGCACAATGCACCTAACATGAAAAATGTATGTTTTGGGGGTGTCCAGATACTTCTGAGCACATGGTGCATATTATAAGACACTTGACATGTCAAGATCAAAGTTGGCTATAAATTAAAAAAATATTGGTCCCCACAAAAAGCCTGATATAAAACCACCGTCTTATAACAGGTCAGTAAGTAACTGTGCAAGCACGTCATATTTAGCAAAAATAGGCTTAAATTGGTAAATAAAAGATGAGCACATGTCCTTAAAATGTACTGGTAGTGTGTTCCTTTATAAAATATTGTATGACTGTTGCTCAGCAACATCAAAAACTGTTTAATGATACTTGTGTAAACAATTAGAACACTATTAGTTTTATTTATGAAATGGACCCAGTCTGACATCTTTAACTACATGTTACATGGATGTTATTTTTTCTGTCCATAATGAACATTATTCTTAGAAAATGCATAATTTATTTCATTCTCTAACTTGCAAGATTTTTTAGGTACTTGTGTACATGTAACACATGCAAATGACCTATTTATTTATGTTTTTCACATCCCAACCCTCATTTACATCACTATTTCAAAGCTAAGTTTTTCAATTTCATAAGGTCTTCAAAATTGCATTGTGAATCTCCTTTTTTCTCTATGAGTCCACAGTAATAATTGGCTTTGATTCACCAGCCTTCTTTTGATACCTTTCTCCTAGTCTCCTAGTTTCCTTCCCCCCCCCCCCCCCCCCCCCCCCCTATCCTTTCAACTAAATCACACAATTCAGAGTCCATGCAAACTGCACGTCTCACTGCACTGGCCTGATTGTGTGAAATGATTCACAGGTCAGAGAAAGATAAGGGTGTTAACCACTGACTGGGACATACCTCAAGAAGCAACATTTTCTGCAATCTGTCTTTTCTATCTCTGAAAAAATACTGCTCCATTTATATACATGTAATAGTCAAAATTATTTAAAACAACAAATCAGTTAACTAAACACTCATAATTATAACTGCAGCAATTATGTAATGAACTATGTGACAGAGAACTGTCAGAAGCTATTCAAAGGTGTTGTCAGATTATGCAAGGTGCTGTACTGTGTAACTTCTTTTTGTTCTGCAATTTTCAAAAACCAACTGTTAATTCTACTGAATGATTGAACATTGATGATACATTATTACTGAAATCAGTACCTTCAAAAACTTTTCACTGAGTGAACATAAGTGAAAGAACAATGTATCAAACAAATTAGTCATTGTCAAATAATAAATTTATTCTCAGAAAGAGGCGATTAAAATATTTCATGCAGATTACATACTTGCGGAGCTGTCCACTGTGTATACAGGTCAAGAAGAAAATGTAGGCAAGATGTAAGATCAAGGCCACTTGCTGCTAAGCACTGCTCTCGTTCAAGACATTTTGTAGATACTGCAATCAAAATTAGAGACCACTTGGCACTTTTTCATATTACGCATTCATAATTACAATCACAATAAATATAGCTTCTGATTGAGATGTACAATATGACACAGATCATCAGAGGCTATCCAAAGGCATTGTCAAGATAACGGAGAAAGCCGGCTACAACTGAAAAAAGTAGCATACTGTGTAGCTTATTTGTGCAGAAGTAAGTAAAAACAGTTTGGGTGATAAATTGCTGGTTTTTATTACATAAAGAATGGTTGAAATTTTTGCTAAGCATAATGTATCCTATTGAGAGTGAAAGAGATCATTCACCAAATAGCAGAAGTGTTGAGTTGTCGACAGGCATGCACGCACACACACACGCGCTCACACACACACACACACACACACACACACACACACACACACACACACACACACACCTGTCCCCTTACATAATGCCAGCTGGACATACAATGTTCGGATTGGATTTCAGTGATTGGACCAGGGTGGGATGGTGGTTGTATCAGGTGGGGTGGGTAGAGGTAGAGAGAGGTGGAAGGCAGGAAGAGGGGTGGGTTGTGGTGGGTAGCTAGCAGCTTGGAGGGAGGCCATCAGTTTGCTGGCTAGGAATGTAGGACGGAGGGGGGTGGCAGGTGTGCAGCCTAGGCATGTGATGTATGGGTGCCAGAGCTAGTGGGGAGCTGCACATGATGAACGTCACATGCAGGCATGAACTGCGAGGTAATAACAGGCAAAGGTGAAACCACTGGGTGAGGGTGTGGGGACAGTGGGTTAATGGAGACTGATGCCAGGAGGATTATAGGAGGATAACTCCCATCTACATAGTTCAGAAAAGCTGTTGGTGGATGGAACAACCCAGATGGCGCAGGTTGTGATGAAGCACCCATTGAAATCAAGTGTGTTGTCCTCAGCTACATGTTGTACCACTTGCTAGTCAACATTGCTCTTGGCCACAGTTTGGCCATGGCGAGTCATTCTCATGGACAAAACTGTTGTGCAGTGATTGCAGCAGGGCTGGCAAACAACATTCCTGCTGCTACAAGTCACTACTTCAGATGGGTTGGGACAAGCCTGTGACATGCCATGAGTAGGACCTGATGGGTTGGGAGTGGGACTGGCATAGGGATGGACTAAGTTGTTGTGTAGGTTGGGTGGATGGCAAAATATCTCTTTATAAGGAGAAGGAAGGAACTACTACTTCTACTTCTACTTCTACATCTACAACTACACAATTACTCTGCTATTCACAATAATGTGCCTGGCAGAGGGTTCAATGAATCACCTTCAAGCTGTCTCTCTACTGTTCCATTCTCGACGGCAGGTGGGAAAAACTAGCACTAAAATTTTTCTGAGCGAGCCCTGATTGCCCTTATTTTATCTTGATGATCATTTCTCCCTATGTAGGCGGGTGCTAACTGAATGTCTTCGCAACCGGAGGAGAAAACTGGTGACTGATATTTCATGACAAGATCCCGTCACAACGAAAAATGTCTTTGCTTTAATGACTGATACTCCAATTCACGTATCATGTCTGTGGCACTGTCTCCCCTATTTCGTGATAATACAAAATGAGCTGCCTTTCTTTGAACTTTTTCAATGTCATCCGTCAGTCCCACCTTATGTGGATCCTACACTGCAATACTCCAGCATAGGGTGGACAAGTGTGGTGTAAGCAGACTCTTTAGTAGACCTTTTGCACCTTTTAAGTGTTCTGCCAATGAATCCCAGTCTTTGGTTTGCTCTACTCACAACACTATCTATGTGGTTGTTCCAATTTAGGTTATATGTAATTGTAATCCCTAAGTATTTAATTGAATTTACGGCCTTCAGATTTGTGCAACTTATCTCGTAATTCAAATTTAGCGAATTTCTTTTAGTACTCATGTGAATAACTGCACACTTTTCTTTATTCAGGGTCAATTGCCACATTTTGCTCCATACAGATACTTTATCTAAATCATTTTACAATTTGTTTTGGTCAGCTGATGATTTTACAAGACGGTAAATGACAGCATCATCTGCAAACAATCTAAGACGGCTACTAAGATTGTCTCCTATGTCGTTAATATACCATAGATCAGGAACAATAGAGGATCTATAACGCTTCCTTGGGGAACACCGGATATTATGTCTGTTTTACTTGACGACTTTCCATCTATTACTACGAACTGAGACCCTTCTGACAGGAAATTGTGAATCGAGTCACACGACTGAGGTGATATTCCATAGGCATACAGTTTGGTTAGAAGACACTTGTGAGAAACAGAGTTGAAAGCATTCTGGAAATCTAAAAATATGGAATCAATTTGAGATCCCCTGTCGATAGCACTCATTACTCATGAGTATAAAGAGCTAGTTGTGTTTCACAAGAATGATATTTTCTGAATCCCTGCTGACTATGTGTCAATAAATAGTTTTCTTTGAGGTAATTCATAATGTTTGAACACAGTATGTGTTCCAAAACCCTACTGCAAACCGATATTAGTGATATGGGCCTATAATTCAGCAGATTACTCCTATTTCCCTTTTTGGGCATTGGTGTGACTTGAGCAATTTTCCAGTCTTTAGGTACGGATCTTTCTATGAGCGAGCAATTGTATATAATTGCTAAATATGGAGCTATTGTATCAGCATACTCTGAAAAGAATCTGATTGTTATACAATCTGGACCTGAGGCCTTGCCTTCATTAAGTGATTTAAGCTGCTTTCCTACACCGAGGCTATCTACTGCTCTGGATTCCTGATTGGAATTCAGGAATATTTATTTTGTCTTCTTTGGTGAAAGAGTTTCTGAAAAGTGTGTTTAATAACTCTGCTTTAGTGACTTCACCGTTGTTATCGCACAGTGAAAGTACTGACTGCGTCTTACCACTGGTATGCTTTATGTATCACCAGAATCTCTCTGGGTTTTCTGCCAGATTCCGAGACAGAGTTTCATTGTGGAAATTATTAAAAGCATCTCGCATTGAAGCACGCACTATATATTGAACTTCTGCAAAACTTTGCCAATCTTGGGGATTTTGCGTTCTTTTAAATTTGGCATGCTTTTTCCGCTGCTTCTGCAACAGCAATCCGACCCGTTTTGTGTACCATGGGCAACCAGTATCATCACTTATTAATTTATGTGATATATATCTCCCAACTGCCAGCAATACTATCTCTTTGAAATCATTCCACATCTTTTCTATGCTTACATGATCAGGTCGGAAAGGGTGGCGACTGTCTCTTAAAGGCATTAAGAGCATTTTTATCAGCTTTTTTAAATAGATGTACTTTGTGTTTCTTTTTGATGGTTGCAGGTGTATTCAGCCTAGCTGCAACTGCCTTGTGGTCGCTAATCCCTGTATCCGTCATGGTACTCATTATTTGTCCAGGATTATTTGATGCTAAGAGGTCAAGAACGCTTCCGCAACCATTTACACTTCAAGTGGGCTCATGAACTAATTGTTTAAAATAATTTTCTGAGAAAGCATTCAATACAATTTCGGATGATGTTTTATGCCTGCTGCTGGCTTTATACGTATAATTTTTCCAGCATATAAAAGGTAGATTGAAGTCACCACCAACTATAATTGTATGAGTGGGGTACCTATTTGAAATTACACTCAAGTTTTTTTGAACTGTTCACCAACAATATCTTCTGAGTTGGAGGGTCGGTAAAACAATCCAATTAATAGTTTAGTCTGATTGTCAAGTATAACCTCTACCCATACTGTTTCGCAGGAACTATCTACTTCAATTTCACTACAAGGTAAACTACTTCTGACAGCAATAAATACTCCACCACCAACTGTATTTAATCTATCCTTTCTGAACACTGTTAGAATGTTTGAAAAAATTTTGTCTGAACTTATTTCCGGCTTTAGCCAGCTTTCTGTACGTATAACTATTTAAGCTTCTGTGCTTTCTATTAGGGCTTGGAGCTCTGGTTCTTTCCCAACACAGATACGACAATTTACAACTACAGTACTGATTTTTGCTACAACTACCTTACTGTGTTTTACCTGCCCCCTTTTAGATGGACACCCTATCTGAGGTTTCCTGAGACCCCCTAATCTAAAAAACTGCCCAGTCCCTTCCATACAGCTCCCGTTACCCATGTAGCCACTTCCTGTGTGTGTAGTGGACTACTGACCTATTCAGCAGAACCTGGAATCCCACCGATGACGCAAATTAAGGAATCTGCAATCTACACAGTCACAGAACCACCTGAGCCTCTGATTCCGATCCTTCCCATGGAGTGCACACTGGCTTCCTTCCCCTCCTTGGCAGCCATGTTCCTGAGGGGGCCCATCACGTGCCTAGCGATGGAGCTCCCAGCTACCAACAAACCCACCCTCTGTGAATGCCCAGACCTTGTGGGCCGAGAAGCTTCCTCTGGAACAGGGTGGACGACTGCATCCAGCTTAGAGACTTCGTCAGCCACAGATAAAGCCCAAAACCTGTTCGTCAATTGAACTGAGGAGGCCCTATGATCGGCCCCTCAATTGTCTTTTGCTACCTGCCAGACTTTGGAATGGTTTCCCACTCAACTACAGGTGAGGGGTCAACCTTAGTTCAGGCAGTACCCAGGGTAGCCACAGCAGAGAACCGATCGGGGGACATGTGTGACGTGCTCGAAGTCCCTTGCATCCCCGTGTCCGACCCCCCAAAGTGATGCCCTTTGACACCAGCCTCAAGCTGTTTGACAGAAGCCAACACTGCTTGGAACTGTGAGCGAAGGGTCACCAACTCAGCTGGCATCTCTACACAGCAATCACAGCTCCTACCCTTACTGAAGTCACTCCTCTTTGAAGATCATAAAAATATGTAACAAACGAACAGTGTACTTGGCTTATTAGCAGCAGGAATTCCCAGTGCACTCTCAATGACAGTCTAACTGACAGTGACTTGTGCAGGCTGTCTCTCATTTCAGGGCATGATGATAGATAACCAAAGCCTTGAAGAAGGTTGTGGTTCAGTTGTTCCAGTACAGGGTGATGAAGGAGGCATTCCTTTATAGCCAATTCTTTAGGAAGTTGCATGGATTAGGGACATATGAGGAAATGGCATGGGAAATCTGTTTGCACACTAAGTGTGCTGTGTAGCGCCTGTCTTTGAAGGTATTTGTGAGAACTTCAGCGTACTGCGCAAGGGACTTCCCGTAAGGGACTTCCCGTCATGGTAGATGTGCTGTCCATAGGTAGACAAGCCGTATGGGAGCAATTTTTTGGTGTGGAAGGGATGACAGCTGTAGGTACTGTTGTTGGTTAGTGGGTTTAATATGGTCAGAGGTGTGGATGGCACCATCAGAGAGGTGGAGTTCAACGTCCAGGAAGGTGACACTTCGGGTTAAGGAGGATCAACTGAAGTAAACGGGAGGGAAGGTGTTGAGGTTGTGGAGGAATAAGGGTAGGTGAGACCAGATTGTGAAGATATCATCAATTAACCTGAACCAGACAAGGAATTTGGGGTTTTTGAGGCTAGGGATCTTTCCTCCATATGGCCCAAACAAAGGTTGGAATAGAAAGGTGATATGTGGATGTCCATAGCTGTTCCGCAGAGTTGTTTAAATACGTTCCCCTCAAAGGAGAAGTAGAGGTATGTCAGAATATAGTTTGTATCGTGTGTGAGGAATAAAAGTGGTTGGTATCTTTGATATGAGAGGCTAGGTTTTGGCAATTGGTTGGAGGTGTTGACCAAAAAGAATGGAAATTCTTTCACTAGAAGCACAATAACCAGCTACAATGTGGTGTTCATGATTGCTGGGTTTTTGGATTTTTTGGGAGAATGTGGAAGGTGGATGTCCATGGTGCCACTGGGATGAGGAAGGAGAAGGACTCAAGAGAGAAGTTCTGGGGTGGGGCTAAGGATTTCAGTAGGTGCTGGAGCTATGTTGCACATCTAAGATGGGATCACTACAGCAGAGCATGTAGGTGGAGGATTCAGTTGATGTGAATCTTCTGTCAGGTAGTCACAAAGTTGGCACAACAGGCAGCTGAGCATAACATGCTTGATTTCAACGGCTGCTTCACAATCCATGCCATCATGATCCTTCCCTCCACCACCAGATTTTCTGAACTTGTCAGATTACAGTTATCCTTGCAACAAATCCTTCACTCCCGCAACCCTCCTAGCATTAGTGTCTGTTAACATACTGCCCAAGTCCTCCACCCAACACTTTCACCTATCTGTGTCCTACCACCCCATCCCACTTCATGTCTCCAGTTCACCTTCATTACGAGTTGCTCCTCATCGGCTCTGGCACCCGTACATCACATGCCTAACCCATGCACCTGGGCCCCCTCTCTTCCACATTCCTAGCCAGCAGACCAGCTGCCTCCCTCTGAGATGTTACCTATCCACCCTAAACCCTCTTCCTGCCACCCTTCTTTGTCTCTCTCCAATCACTCAATTCAAAACAACTGCCATTCCACCCTAGTCCAGCCGCCAAACTGCAATTCCAGCATTGTACATCCAGTCAGCGCTAGGTAGTGGGACAGGTGTGTGTGTGTGTGTGTGTGTGTGTGTGTGTGTGTGTGTGTGTGTGTGTGTGTGTGTACTCTAGCTCGAGAAAGGAATTATTCTGAAAGCTAGCAAGCTTTCTTACTCTTTCATGTGTCTGTCAACAGCCCAACACTTCTGCTATTCTGGGAGCACTCTCCCAAAGTATTTACAGTCTATCAGAACATTTGTAATATATTTATGCTATTCAGAAGTGTTCACAATTAGATATTCAAGAATATTAAACTAAAACTGCTCTACGGATAAACAGAAGTGTAGTAAGATAAAGGATACTACATACAACATTTTACAATCTTGTAAAACAGATAAAACTGAAATACCATTAAAATATGCTAAATGATCATTGTACCTTAGTGAAAACAAGGCCATATTGTGACCTGCTGAACTGGTTGTATGTATTTACTGACTTTCTGAAAAGTGCTTCCAGCAAGTAGAAAATTGTAAGTTCACCTAAACAAAGGTGACAGTTTCACTGTGCATTCAGAGTGAGTTGCTGAGAGTGGGAAAAGTATCTTCACACAATAAACCTCCCCCCCCCCCCCCCCAATCCACCCACCCATTCCCTAGCACATAAACAGAGTCTGTTTCTTTATATACGATTACAGTACATTTATCATATCAGTACACTTGTAATTGGTGCTTTAACATCTGTAACCTACTTTATCTGTGTATATTATTAAACACTGGAGACCATAAATCATTTATTTTTAATCACTTCACACTTTTCAATATACATTCAGACATTAAAACAAACTGCTTTCGCCTGTTCCATTACAAACAATATTTTGCAGTGATAACTGCACTGTTTATTTTAATCCAAGCCTACATAATGACCAAATATAGACTTCATATTACCTTCCTGAAGTGGTTTTTAACAGTAGTACGATACACAGTCAGACTACTAAAAGCATCTTCTGGTTTTAGTGAATAAAGAGATCTCACTGTAAGTGGTTACTGATTTAGCTGTGTATCCGAGTGCATGATCAAAATATGTGTATCACATGAGATAATTTGAAACATGCAAAGAGGGAGAGAAATAAATATGCAAGACAGAGGAAGTATCTGAAAGACAGAAATCGAAAGATGTGATGTACACATACAAACAAATAACCAAAATTTCAGAAAAATCGGTTGATTTACTCAAGAAAAATAGCTTTACAAACGGAGTAAGTCAATAACGCAGTGTTCCACTTCTGGCCCTTATGCGCACAGCTATTCAGCTTGGCACTGATTGACAGAGTTATTGGATGTCCTCGTGAGGAATAATGTACCAAATTCTGTCCAATTGCCACCTCTGATTGTCAAAATGTCAAGCTGATTGGAGGACCCTGCCCATAATGCTCAAAACATCCTCAACTGGGGAGAAATCCGACAACATTGCTGACCAAGTCAGAGTTTGGTAAGCACAAAGACAAGCAGTAGGAACTCTCGCCCTGCACGGGCAGCCATTATCTTTCTGAAATGTAAGGTCAGGATGGCTTACCATGAAGGGCAAAAAATGGGTTGTAGAAGGTCCTCCACATATTTCTGCGTTGTAAGTGTGCCACAGATGACAACCAAAGGGGTTCTGCTATGAAATGAAATGGCACCCAAAACTATCACTCCTAGCTGTTGGCTGTACGACAGGCGACAGTCAAATTAGTATCCCATCACTGACTGGGACATCTGTGGACACATCTTCGCTGGTCATCAGGGCTCAATTTGAAGTGGGACTCATCACTGAAGACAATTCTGCTCCAGTCAATGAGATTCCAGGCCAATTGTGCTCAGTATCACTGCATATGGGCTCATTGGTTTACACAGGCCAAAGGTAATTGGCGCAAGGGGTGCCGTAAGCTCTGTCCCTTTTATGTGACTGGCCTATATTAATGGTCTCTGTGGTCACTGAAGCAGCAGCTGCACATTGGATTGATGATAATGATGAATCTGAGGCTCTGAATGTCTCTCAGGTGAATGCTCGGTCCTTACTTTCTGCCATCTCTCTCTAGGTCGAACGCTTCCTTCTTGATGCTGTGTTTGGCCACGGTTCACCCATTCCTGCCACTTCATCAAATAGTGGCTCACTCCTATTCAAATTTAGAGCAATTCGTCAATTACTCCAATCAGCTTCTTTGAGCCCAAGTACATGTCTTCTCTCAAATGCTGACACCTGCGTATATTGTTCAACGGCTCTCTGCAAGAATTGTTGTGCAAGTGAGTACATGAAATGACATGTCCCCTGGTTACTATTCCTGAGAGTTCCACATTGAAAGTGTGCTGCAGCATCACACATTCATCCACTGGCTGCCTAAGTTTGCAATTTTCCATTTTCCATTGATACCTGTATGAATATCAATTTATGTCAAATTTGCATAACTCCTACATGGCATGCTGGTTTTTTAATTGGAGAGCATGTTCTTCTAAAGGCTGACACTTGCATTACTGTGGTAAATTCTGTAAGACTAGGTAGTAATAAATGTGACATCACAATCAGGACAACACTGGTATTCACGTCTTCCCTTCTGACTCTTACACATTTTCACTCATTTAGCAACACTTTTTTTAATATATTTGTTGTGCCACAAAAGTGTTTCCAAATTCAACAAGAAACTTGAGTGGGTACACTTTTTCTTTTTCCCATTATCCTTGTTTCCTCGCCGGCCGAAGTGGCCGTGCGGTTAAAGGCGCTGCAGTCTGGAACCGCAAGACCGCTACGGTCGCAGGTTCGAATCCTGCCTCGGGCGTGGATGTTTGTGATGTCCTTAGGTTAGTTAGGTTTAACTAGTTCTAAGTTATCGGGGACTAATGACCTCAGCAGTTGAGTCCCATAGTGCTCAGAGCCATTTGAACCATTTTGAACCTTGTTTCCTCACAAGCCACAGACCAAGAATAATCAAATGGACTAGTGTAATGAATATAGAGTCAAAATCAGTATAGCCACATAACTATTATGGCATTTTTTGTCTACAATAACCTTTATTAGATATGTTATAGAACCTATAATGCAAATATATTACCTGCACACCATACATCAATGAGACAAGAGAAGGGAGAAATGCTTAGTTTTCAAACACATTTTACCAAATACATCATACAGCATATGGACTAAATGTGGACACGCAGAAAACTTATTATCTGCTGTAATAAGAGCCATTTACTAATAAAATACACCAATTCCATTTCTTTACTCTTAGATTAGTCCACTAGTTATGCCTTAATATCCATACCTGTTCCTTTATTTTGTTCCACAGAAGTAGCATTTTCTTCTAATATCCTTGTTGCAGTCCAAAGATATTCTATGGAAACTTGACTATAGCCATACCTATGAAACATGAATCACATTATAATTAGGATGTAAACACATGGTAGAATTATTCTCTTACTTGAAATTGAATGAACTACATTCACTTCATGGAAGCAATGATGAATTATTTCTCAGATTCCATTAACTAGTCCCTTGAGACCCTGTGGCTACAATTGTGTCCATTAACTAATACTGTGTCTTAGCTGCAACAGAAGTATTTTTTCCCAATGGAAATCTCAGATACAAATTTGTGAATATTTAACCTTCTAATCATGCGTAAGTGCTGCCAACTGTTGGGCATCACTATGAAAACATCAGCAAGTCAATGTAGCAGTGTGCTGCAACTAATGACCACAAGAATACACAGGTCTGGTTGGTTTGCTATATTCCACTGTATAATTGAACATTCTTATTGTTATTTTGCATGGTAATGACTGAATTATCAATTTACTACTTATTACAATAAAGAATATTTCATAATTCGTTGTTTAAGTCCATAATATGAAGCCAAATGTAAATATTATTTTTGTATAAATCTTGCAGCTAAAATCATTAAAACATCACCTAAAAATATTGCCACAAAAAAAAGTTTTTCTTCCTCCAAAAAAAAAAAAAAAATACAGGTCTGAAAGGGCTAATGTGTAAAATGTGTGTCAAGTACAACAAACAATGGAAACCCCAGGATGAAACAATGATAATACAATGAAAAGAACAGATCACCACCTTCCACACAGCAGAGATGCTGAAGGGCAGACAGGCACAACAAAAAGCCAGTCAAAAAAGACTTTCATGGGTAGCCCTAGCTTTGATGGGGTAGGTGATGTTAGTGATTGGACTGGAGTACCGTATTTACTCGAATTTAAGCCGCACTCGAATCTAAGCCGCACCTGAAAAATGAGACTCGAAATCGAGGAAAAAAAATTTCCCGAATCTAAGCCGCACCTGAAATTTGAGACTCGAAATTCAAGGGGGGAGAAAAGTTTTAGGCCGCACTTCCAAATCGAAACAAAGTTGGTCCATTGTAATATGAGACACAATTTAGGTTGAATGAATGACGATACAGCTGTAGTAGTTTGGTTCGAGTCGTAAGCTTAGCAGTTAAGCTTTACCAGGTAGCCGTTGTTATGCGTCAGGCACTCCGTCCGTATTTATACGGGTACCCTTCCTTTTTCACGTGCTTCGTCTGGTTTGAATTGATTGCTTATATTTCTTTGATCTGACAAGTGCAGTTCTCTTTGTTATAGGTGTTTCCGTCACTCAAAGCTGAAGATGCATTACTGTACTGTGTCATGCATTGTTTGTCGCTTTCTGAAAATGAGGGTTTACGGTCTGTCGCCGTACGCTACCGCAGCTTACAATTAAAAAAAAACAAAGAGAGGAATCGTCTCATTAGCGAAACAATGGCAAGAGACTGCTGTTCGTTGCTACTTACACTGCTGCTTTCTTTGATAATGATCAACAAGAACCAAATAATAGACTGCGTATGATAGAAGATGTTCTGAACGAGAATTTAGAGAAAAATTTTTCCGTTTGAAAATCTTTGCAGACACCTCTTTAGTACATTACATTATGCACAGAAATTAGAGTCATCTTAGATTTAAAAATGTAGTCAATTGCCGTGCTTCATTGCGGCACCTACCAACATTTTTTCAGAACTTCCGCTTACTTTGCGCTCGATTCTAAGCCGGAGGCGGTTTTTTGGATTACAACAACCGGAAAAAAAGTGCGGCTTAGATTCGAGTAAATACGGTAGGTGTTGGTAGGAGGATGTATGGGACAGGCCTTGCATCTGTGTCTATTACAGGGGTATGAGCCATGAGGTAAGGGATTGGGAGCAGCGGTTGTGTAGGGATGGACGAGTATATTGTGTAGGTTCAGTGGATCGCGGAATACCACTGTAGGAGGAGTGGGAAGGATAGTGGGCAAGACATTTCTCATTTCAGGTCACAGTGAAAGGTAATCGAAACCATGACGGAGAATGTGATTAGTTGCTCCAGCGCTGGGTGGTACTGAGTTACAAGGGGAATGCTCCTCTGTGGCCAGACTGTGGGACTTTGGGAGGTGGTGGGAGACTGGAAAGATAAGGCACGGTAGATTTGTTTTTGTACAAGGTTAGGAGGATAATTACGGTCAGCGAAGGCTTCAGTGAGATGCTCGGTATAATCCGAGAGGGACTGCTCGTCACTGCAGATGTGATGACCACGGGTGGCTAGGCTGTACGGAAGGGACTTCGTAGTATAAAATGGGTGGCAGCATTCTAAGACAATACTTATTTGGATATAAATATTAATAATATACAAGATAAAATTTTATGGGAATATTAAAAGAATTTACCAGATGAGTTGTGGAGCACTACAAAACTCGAAGTAAAGTTAAAATATTGACAATGAAATGAATTGCAGCAGTACAAGATGATCTGAAAGATGTAGAGATAACACAACAACAAATGCTAGACAGAACAAACTGGTAAGCATAAAATTCATGACTGGGCAATTGGCTAGACAAAAAAACTGAGGAGATCTGGACAATTTGGCCTGTGAGTAAGAAAAGAACTCATTCTGGGAGAATGAAAGAAATTAGGAACAAAGAAAGGTTAAGTAGGGCACAAGTGTGAATAATAGTAGTAATAATAATAATAATAATAATAATAATAATATAATTATATTATATATATTATATAATTATACATATAATAATAATAATAATATAATTATACTGGAACAGAACCATTATAACAGATAAAACAACACCACATAACAAACCTGACATCATACTCATCAATAAAAAGAAGAAATTAACACAACTAATCGAAATATCCATATCCAATACAACAAATATGCAGAAGAAAACAGGAGAAAAAAATTGAAAAATACATCCAACTGGCTGAGGAAGTGAAGGACATGTGGCATCAGGATAAAGTTGACATTATACCAATTATACTATCAACTACAGGAGTCATACCACGCAATATCCAGCAGTACATCAACGCAATACAGCTACATCCAAACTTATATATACAACTACAGAAATCTGTAAGTATTGATACAAGTTCAATTACCCGAAAGTTCCTAAATGCAATGTAACATACACCGTACAGTTAAAAGGAAGTCACACTTGATCAAGGTCCGCGTCACTTTCCATTTTTAACCAGACATAATGTCTGAGAAAGGAAAGAATTAATAATAATAATAATAATAATAATAATAATAATATACATACAAAGGCTACCATAGCCAGCCCAAATCCTGGTGGAGAATAACACATTATAGAAAAGCCTTGGTTTGCCTGGCCCACGAGATAGTATGTCATGAAGGCAATTTATCAAGGTAATGATGAAGACCTCAATGGCAGTGAAGCCAGAAATGAATTCGAGTGGTACAGCAGAACTGCGTCTGCAACCCTGCTCTTAGCATTCACATAAAAGTTGGAAATTAAAATCCAAATGCGTCTGTTCCCATATCAGATATGTTTAGACAACATTTGTACCCAATGTTAGGGACAGCTAGAAAAGAACATTCTAAGACTAAAAATCTTAGTTTTACCTCTGGTAGAAAAGTGTCTACCCTCACAACAAAAATAGGATAACTATGAAGTGTAAGGGGAAACAAAATATTACTCCAGGTGGGTGATCCACCACTCCTGAACTGAGTGTAGACAGAGATTTAGATTCTGGAGTGTCTGCACCATAATGCAAGGAACAGTTGGTAAACCTTTCCAATCTGAAGTTTTAGAGGCAATAAAAATGTACACGGATAAATACTAACTCCCATTGCAAAGTTGGGAAACTCAAACAAATGATAAACCTTTTGAACAGTAACAACATCCTGCTAGCATCCATCCAAGAAACAATACATGCTGATGACCTAATAATGGACGGTGTGAACTGTTAACTTTTTACAGGTGACCTGGCAGTTACACTTTGCAACTCAAATATCAGGATTTTAGGAATGGCCTTCGCAGTTCACAATAGTAAAATCCCGAATATTGTTGATTTGAATCCTTTAGTGAAAGACTATCTGTTTTAACATTTAAATGCAAGAATAAACATTAATAAATTTTGAAGTGCAATGAAGCCAACAAGAAGAACTGAAATAAAAAAGAAAATCTAGAAAACATTATATCAAACGATCACAAAACCCACATAATAATCATGTTGGAAGACTTCAGTGCCAATCCTGGTAGGGAGCAATCACTGATAGAAGTTTTTGGAAGCTATCTAGCTCACAAGAGAACTCAAGATTAGCAGACATATTCAAGTTACACTGAACAGCCAAAGAAACTGGTATACCTGCCTAATGTCGTGTAGGGCCCCTGCAAGTACACAGAAGTGCCACAACACGATGTGGCATGGACTCTACTAATGTCCTACAGGGCTACCCACAAATCCACAAGAGTATGAGGTGGTGGAGATCTCGTCTGTACAGCACGGTGCTACACATCCCAGATATGTTCAAATAATGGTCATGTCTGGAGAGTTTGGTGGCTGGTGGAAGTGTTTAAACTCAATGCTCCTGGAGCCACTCTGTAGCGATTCTGGACGTTTGGAGTGTTGCACTGTCCTTCTGGTATTGCCCCAGTCCATTGGAATGCACAATGAACATGAATGCATGCAGGTGATCAGACAGGATGCTTACTTACATGTCACCTGCCACGGTTGTATCTAGACGTAGCAGGGGTCCCATATCACTCCAACTGCACACACCCCACACCATTACAGAGGCTCTACCAGGGTGAACGGTTCCCCTACTGACATGCAGGGTACATGGATTCATGAGGTTGTCTCCATACCAGTACACGTCCATCAAATTGACACAATTTAGAATGAGACTCGTCCGACCAGATAACATGTTTCCAGTCACCAACAGTCCAATGTTGGTGTTGACAGCCGCAGGTGAGGTGTAAAGCTTTGTGTCATGCAGTAGTAAAAGGTACAAGAGTCAGCCTTTGGCTTCGATACCCCATATCGATGATGTTTCATTGAATGCTTCACATGCTGACACTTGTTGATGACCCAGCATTGAAATCTTCAGCAATTTGCCAAAGAGTTGCACGTCTGTCATGTTGAACAATTCCCTTCAGTCATTGTTGGTCTGGGTCCTTACAGCTTCTTTTTCCAGCGACAGCAATGTGGGAGATTTGATGGTTTACCAGATTCCTGATATTCACGGTACACTCATGAAATGGTCGTAAGGGAAAATCCCCACTTCAACGCTGCCTCGGAGATGCTGTGTCCCATTGCTCTTGTGCCGACTATAACACCACATTCAAACTCACTTAAATCTTGATAACCTGCCATTTTAGCAGCAGTAACTGATCTGATAACTGCACCTGACACTTGTTGTCTTACATAGGCGTTGCCAAACACAGTGCCATATTCTGCCTGTTTACATACCTCCGTATTTGAATATGTATGCCTATACTAGTTTCTTTGGCGCTTCAGCGTATTTGATCTTAACATCACGACAACACTCTTCAATAAACCACCTAGAAAGCAAAAAACATAGCTGTCACTGAATCCCAACTTGTAAGAGTTTCACAGTTATACTTACCAAGAAATCAAGAACATTACAGTATAGAGAGAAATGGAAATTAAGCCAGATCACTCCAACTGAGATCCACACGAGATTTATTCCAAAACATATTTATAACTCAAGCCCGTATGACTAAGAGAATTAATAATGAAACTTGAAGAAAAGGGAATGTAATTTTCAAGAGAGGCTCAAGGAAATGAGTAATGATGTCAACGACTGTGTGGAAATAATCAAACATATTCCATTTGAAACAGCTCTAGGCAACAAGCTACGAAAGCACAGATGGTGGAATAACAGATAAGAAGCACTTAGACAAAAAAATGAAAGCTTGGTACAACAGGTACATAAGAAAACAGGTAGACATTTGAAAATCTATCAGTTTGATAGGAAGCAAGCAGATAAAATTATTAGGATATGCATGAGATGCTTTGAAATGAAGCAACTTGAACCTATCAACAAGCACCTCAAAAAGTATAACACAAGAGAAAGAAGTAAGAAAAGTGTTTGGCCTTTGCAAATGATCTTGTAGTAATACAGAATACAAAGAAAAGATTAGAACTTCTCACAGAGACAACGGAAAAGCCAAATCTGCAAATATTTTTTGGAAGGACTTAACACATGACCCATGAAAGTACCTCACCAAGAATTTTCAAAACCATGTCTAGCAACGTCAAAGAAAACAGACAACTTTAAATATTTGGATTAAAATATAAACATAAAAAGTGAAAACAATGCAATTAAAATCAGAACTCTAAAATTAAATGGGTGACATGAAAGTGATGAAAAAGTGGTGTAAAAAATGTTTTTCTAAAGATGACATTCTAAAGGCATTATAATGAAATTGCAAAATTAGAAGTCCTCTTTGAGTCAGAAGCACTACTTTTATCTGAATGCAAAATGGTGCTGATTTAAAAAACTGTGGAATACCTGAGCCAGGATGGCTGAATCAGGTAAATTTTGTGACGCAGTCTCTGAAACACCTTTTCATATTTTTGAAACAGTTACTGTCTGTTAACAGTCAATATGGATTAAATTGTGGTATCTGCTGAGATCCCCTATTAGTCTTTGGAATCTTTGTACTCAGAATTTCAGGATATCTTTACGGAAAGCATTTAACCTTGAATCAGTTAGCTCAGTCTAGAGTTTTTTGTGCTAGGCAGATTCCCCTGGCCCTCCACTCCCAAATGAAGACGGAGCTGGACAAGCTTGCCTCCCTTGGGGTTGTGGTTCCCATTTCATCTAGTGGATGTGCCACACTCCTTATCATAGTTAAGAAACTCTCTTGTAAATTGCATCCTTGTGGCGAGTTCACAGTCCGTGGTCGCCACATACCCACTGCCATGTCCTGACAAACTGTTCACATGCATAGAAGGGACAATTCTTCTCTATCTGAACCATATCACCAAATTAACCTTGGATGATGAGTCCAATGCTATCACGGTCTTTAACACACCATTTGGCTCTTATCAATACCAACTGTTGATGTCTGGGATGGCACTGCACCCACAATTTTTCAGTCCTATTTGAAACAGGTCATGTCCAACATTCCACACTGCTTCAACTACCTGGATGACATCATTGTTACAGAACGCACTATGAGCAACCACCTGCACAACCTCCTGGCTCACTTTCAAAAACCATGGGCTGTGCATCTGCATTGCAATCTGCAGAAGTCCAAACTTTTTCCAACCATCTGTTGAGTAACTGGGCCATGTCTTCTCAAGGCATAGTGTCTGACCCCTGTAGAGTCTTGTCAGGGCCTTTACAGACCTCCTGTGTCCCTCATCGTTGTGTGAACAGTTTAGATAAAATTGCATATTTCCACCGGTTCATTCTCAGGGCATCCACCACCATGCACCCATTGCATCTCCTTCTAGGTAATGGTGCTGCTTTTGTCTGGTCTCCAAACTGCGATCAGGCCTTCATCATACTGAAGGAACACTTCTGGTCACCTCCATGTCTAGTTAACTTTGAGCCCGACAAACCACTGGCTTTGGCTATGGACACCTCGCAGCACTGTAAGGGGGAGGTCCATGAGACCTCAGAGGGCTTGGAGCAGCCACTGACATTTGCATCCAAAACTCTCAATCCAGTACAGGTCTTGTACTTTCAGATCGACAAGGAGGTCCTGGTCATTGTGCATGTTGTCACCACACATCACATTTTCTTGTATGGCACCAAATTCAAACTCATTACAGATCACACGCCCTTAATTTCATCATTTAGTCCATCTGCCCGGGTTCCCAATAAGGCAGCCCACAAGTTGCAGCAGTGGGCCTTGTTCCTCTCCAAATACAATTACGACATTCGTTTTCACCAACATGGATGCCTTATACTGGCTGCCAGTTGGCCCAGACCTCCAGTTCAATTGGGAGGAGCTCATGTGTGTGCATTTGGATGTCTCCTCCTACCAAGCAGTACATAGTTTTCCAATCACTAGTACCCAAGTCGCATGGCAACAGCAGCCAACCCCATCCCTAGGCACTTAGTCTATCTCGTCCAACAGAGTTGGTCTTCTTGTCTTCTGGGATGCTTGTCCAATTCACTTCATACTACTTTGTCTTGCACCATTGTCCCTCAATCTTGTATGGTGTCCTCGTCTCCACAGATGATCCAGCTCCCCAGTTGGTCGTTCCCAAGAGTTTGCAGCAGGAGGTTTTACAGATGTTACATGGGGGGCACTGAGGTGCTTCCTACACCAAAGCCTTGGCTCACAGATGTATGTACTGGCCTGGCATTGACAGAGAGCTTGGAAAACTTGGTTGCTGCATGTCCCCAGTGTGCTAGTCAACAGGTGGCTCCCAGGTCATCGTTCTCTTTATATCATCTAGCAAGCCAGCCCTGGGAACACATCCATATTGATTTTCCAGGTCTGTTTCTGAATTTGTCCTGGTTGATTGTCATTTATGCACTTTTGCATTTTCCATAGGTGATGTGGTGCCCCTTGCCTGCTACTGAGGTCACTACTCAAGGTCTCTCCAAAAATTTTTCTGTGGAAGGTCTTCCAGTTACCCTTGTTTCTGACAATGAACCCAAGTTCCTGTCTCAGACATTTCATGACTTGTGTGTGTGGTCATGCATTTGCCATGTCCACTCTGCTTACAATCTTAATGAGGAGGCTGAGTGCATGGGTTGCACCTTAAAGAACCCTGATGAGGAAAAATCTGTGACACTTCCCTGTGGAATACGTATTAAATTTCTATCTGATGGCCTTCTGGAAGACTCCTATTGGTTCCCGTGGCACAGAAGAGATAGGCACAGGTGCCAGCTGAGGATGCTGCTCTATCTCCTCTGTCCTGGATCTTGCCTGCCATCACATTCTGGTGTACCAGATTTTACTCCAGCGATGTGTCTGGGCATGTGATTTTGGCTGGCATCCCCTCTGGATAATGGTAGTCATCGTGTGTCAGAAAAGATATCGAGTCTAGAACATCCCGACAGAGGACTGGTTGGTCGATTGTCATCATTGATATCAGCTCCGTACCTTCGTCAGTACCCCAGTATCTGGATGCTGCCTGCCTGCTGTTAGGGTTCCAACCTCCTCTTCTACCTGCAGAACCTCCTCCTCCCAAAGAGCCTATGCCTTTGCAGCCTGCAGTAGCAACTCTAGTGGCGCTCTAGCTGGGGTGGATACCCCTCCTTGTTCACTGTCACAGGAGCAGCCTGAGGCAATGCCGTCTCTATCTTCCATGCCACTGCCAGACAACACCGTGGCTTGCTCATCACCGGTTGTGTCATCTTGCGCTCTGACAGGGAGCTGTGGGGGCTCTCCTCACACCTGTCACTTTTTCCTGTATCTCCAGGTCTCTGGCAACCAGGGGCTGCTCGCTCCTCGTCTCCGGGGCATCGGTGGATGTGGACGGTGTCTCCACATTGCAGCTGTCCACAACTCCCCATAAGGATCAACAATGCTCCGCTTCCCCGAAGGGGGAGGGATGCAGTCACCCACATGGATCCAAGCCTGGGATTCGTGCATGCACTCATAAGGTGTGCCACAGAAGTCGGCAGATAAAGCTAGAAGTTCGACAACTTCAGTATGTGCACACAATCTCTCATCTGCACGCTCTAACAGTTAGAGGAGGGTATCAGTGATCATAAGGATGTGATAGCATCAATGTTTACTGGTGTTATTCTTTTGAGAAACATAGGAAAATATTTTTGCTTCATAAGAGTGATAGGATGCAAATTGCTAAGTGTCTGAGTAGTCAACACCAAATATTCAGTGCTGAGAACAAAGCTGCAGAACAGAAGTGGAAAAAATGCAAAAACCTCATTCAACATGCATCAGACAAGTATGTTCAGAGCAAACCCACAATGGTGTAACAGCTGTCATAGAAAACTGCTCTGTAAACAAAGAGAACTTTAACACAGATTTAAGAGAAGTCAAAACTTAGCTGACAAACAAAAGCTGAATGAAGTGAAAATGAATGTAAGAAGACTAATGAGAGAAGTTCTCAACAACTTTGGAAGTAAAATTTTGCCAGACAATGTGACTAGAAACCCAAAGAGATTTCTCTGGTACCCCAGTCCAACAATTTGGACAGCTCGCCAGAAGGCATGGATGTAGACAACAGCCACTATGCAGCGCCCCTATAATCTGGGACCATGCTGTGTGTGGGCCACACTTGCCACATCAGTCTATTGGCACTCACAGGGGCCCGTAACGCCAGCAGTCAGTCGTGGTCCAACTGTGCTCTTGTATTGCACTTCGTACCCATCGTTGTTTGGTTTCTGATCTTGCTACGCCTAGGCTCTCAATTTTGTTCACTCTTCCGTCTTTCCATTCTGCTGTATCTGCCCATAGATGTTGTTATCTTCACTATTGTCTATAGCTGTTGTCCTTCTGTCATTTTAGGTGACTCGCTGTTGACACCCTTGGCCAGCCAGCCTGCATCTCCTGGTCGTGTCAGATTCCGACTGCTAGAGTTTTGGTCTTGCATAAAATCAATAAGCAGTTGGAAATCATCTATTCAGTCACTCAGCAACCAAACGACACTGAAACAGAAGATGACAGAGAGAAGGCTGAAACCCTGATTTAGGTCTTTTAAAATTGTTTCACCGCAGATGGCTGTACTAGTGACCTCCCTCCCCCTCTCTCCAATCATTGTATGAATACCAAACTGGCAGATAAGATAAGTGATCACAGAATAGAAAAGCACTACTACTGTAGTCAAAAAGCATATGGTTGGTTGGTTGGTTAATTTGGGGGAGGGGACCAAACAGTGAGGACAGGGAAGGATGGGGGAGGAAATTAGTCATGTCCTTTCAAAGGAACCATCCCAGCATTTGCCTGAGGTGATGTACAGAAATTGTGGAAAACCTAAATCAGGATGGCCTGATGTTCATTTGACCCACCAGTCCAGTGTGTTAACCACTGCATCACCTCACTCAGTGAAGGCATATGGACCATATGAGATATCTGTAAGATTCTACAAAGATTATGGGAAAGAATTTGCTCCTCTTCTAGCAGCAGTTTATCATATGTTGTTTAAGCAACAAAGGGTTCCTAGCACCTTGAAAAAAAGTATAAGTCATTCCGGTTTTCAAGACAGGCACAGGTCAGATACACATAATTCAAAGTCCATATAGCTGACATGCTGTACCGTCATGAAACTTGTTTTATGCTCACGTATTATGAAGATTTTAGAGAAAATCTCCTCTCTAAAAATCAACATGAATTCTGCAAACAGAGATCTTGCAAAACTCAGCTCGCATTGTTCCTCTATGAGACCCTTAGTACTGTAGTCATCAGCACTCACATTGATACCATGTTACTATACTTCAGGAAGGCATTTGACACTGTCCCAAACTGCTGTTCAGTGTAAAAGATAAAAGCTTATTATGTGTCAGAACAGATTTGCAACTGGATCCAAGATTTCCTTGTAGATGGAACTTAGCACATCGCTCTTAACGAAATAAAATTTACCAATGTACGGGTAATTTCAGGAGTATCACAAGGAAGTGTGATGGGCCTTTACTGTCCACAACGTATATAAATGATCTAGGATAGAGCATAAGGCGCTCTATAAGGCAGTTTGCAGATGATGTAGTTATCTATAAAAAGGAATCAATGCCAGAATACAGTACAGATATGCAGAATGACCTGCTACGATTGATGAATTATGCAGGCTATGGCAGTTGTCCTGAACATAAATAAATGTAAAGCATCGCACACACAGTGATGTAAAAAGAAAACAGCAACACCAAAAAATAATTAATGTACAGTAATCAAATAGGGGCAATGCAGGAGTAGGTTTAATAATGAATAAAAAATGAATAAAAAAAGTAGGAGCACGGGTAAGCTACTACAAACAGCATAGTGAATGCATTATTGTAGCCAAGATAGACACAATGCCCATGCCTACTACCACAGTAGTACAAGTTTATTTGCCAACTAGCTCCACTGACGATGAAGAGATTGAAGAAATGTATGATGAGATAAAAGAAATGAAACAGATAGTGAAAGAAGACGAAAATTTAATAGTCATGGGGATCTGGAATTTGATAGAAGGAAAAGGAATAGAAGGAAAAGTAGTAGGTGAATATGGAAAGGGGATAAGGAATGAAAGAGGAAGCTGCCTGGTAGAATTTTGTGCAGAGGATAACACTTGGTTCAAGAATCATGAAAGAAGGTTGTATATGTGGAAGAGGCTAGGAGACACTGGAAGGTTTCAGATAGGTTATATAATGGTAAGACAGAGATTCAGAAACCAGGTTTTAAATTGTAAGACATTTCAAAGGGCAGATGTGGATTCTGAGCAAAATCTACTGGTTATGAACTGTAGATTAAAACTGAAAAATGGGGGAATTTCAGGAGATGGGACCTGGATAAACTGAAAGAACCAGAGGTTGTACAGAGTTTCAGGGAGAGCATAAGGGAACAATTGACAGGAAAGGGGGAAAGAAATACAGTAGAAGAAGAATGGGCAGCTTTGACAGATGAAATAATGCAGGCAGCAGAGGATCAAGTAGGTAAAAGGATGAGGGCTAGTAGAAATCCTTGGGTAACGGAAGAGAAATTGAATTTAAGTGATGAAAGGAGAAAATACGAAAATGCAGCAAATGGAGCAGGCAAAAAGGAATATGAAAGTCTCATAAACGAGATCAACAGGAAGTGCAAAATGGCTTAGCAGGGATGGCTAGAGGACAAATGTAAGGATATAAAGACATGCATCACTAGGGGTTGCCTACAGAAAAATTAAAGAGACCTTTGGAGAAAAGAGAATCACTTGTATGAATATCAAAAGCTCAAATGGAAAGCTAGTTCTAAACAAAGAATGGAAAGCAGAAAGATGGAAGGAGTATATAAAGGATCCATACAAGGGTGATGTACTTGAGGACAATATTATGGAAATAGATGGGGACATAGATGAAGATGAAATGGAAGATATGATACTGCATGAAGAGTTTGACAGAACACTGACAGATTAAGTGGAAACAAGGCCCCAGGAGTAGACAACATTCCATTAGAACTATTGACAGCCTTGGGAGCATCAGCCCTGACAAAATTCTACCATCTGCTGAGCAAGATGTATGAGACAGGCAAAATACCCTCAGAATTCGAGAAGAATATAATAATTCCAATCCCAACGACAGCAGGTGTTGACAGGTGTGAAAATTACCGGACTGTCAGTTTAATAAGTCACAGCTGCAAAATACTAACACAAATTCTTTACAGACAAACGGAAAAACTGATAGAAGTTGACCTCCGGGAAGATCAGTTTGGATTCCATAGAAATGTTGGAACAAGTGAGGCAATACTGACCCTACAACTTATCTTAGAAAATAGATTAAGGAAAGGCAAACCTACTTTTTTAGCATTTGTAGACTTAGAGAAAGCTTTTGACAATGGTGACTGGAACTCTCTCTTTCAAATTCTGAAGGTGGCAGGGGTCAAATATAGGGAGTGAAAGGCTATTTACAATTTGTACAGCAACCAAGTGGCAATTATTACAGTTGAGGGACATGAAAGGGAAGTAGTGGATGGGAAGGGAGTGAGACAGGGTTGTAGCCTATCCCCATTATTCAATCTGTATACTGAGCAAGCAGTAGAGGAAACAAAAGGAAAATTTGGAGTAGGAATTAAAATCCATGGAGAAGAAATAGAAACTTTGAGGTTTGCTGACAACATTGTAATTCTGTCAGAGACAGCAAAGAACCTGGAAGAGCAGTTGGGAGAGAATGGACAGTTCTCGAAAGGAGGATATAAGATGAACATCAACAAAAACAAAATGAAGATAATGGAATTTAGTCAAATTAAATCAGGTGACATTGAGGAAATTCGATTAGGAAATGAGACACTTAAAGTAGTAGACGAGTTTTGCTATTTGGGGAGCAAAATAACTGATGATGGTCGAAGCAGAGAGGATATAAGATATAAACTAGCAACGGCATTAACGTGTTACTGAAGAAGAGAAATTTGTTAACATTGAGTATAGATTTAAGTGTCGGAAGTCTTTTCTGAAAGTAATTGTATGGAGTGTAGCCACGTATGGAAGTGAAACATGGACGATAAATAGTTTGGACAAGAAGAGAATAGAAGCTTTCGAAATGTGGTGCTACAAAAGAATGCTGGAGAAGAGATGGATAAATCACGTAACTAATGAGGAGGTAGTGAGTAGAATTGGGGAGAAGAGGAATTTGTGGCACAACCTGACTAGAAGAAGGGATCGGTTGGTAGGGCATGTTCTGAGGCATCAAGGAATCACCAATTTAGTACTGGAGGCCAGTGTGAAGGGTAAAAATCATAGAGGGAGACCAAGCGATAAATACACTAAGCAGATTCAGAAGGATTTAGGTTGCAGTAAGTACTTCGAGATGAAGAAGCTTGCTCATGATAGAGTAGCACGGAGAGCTGCATCAAACGAGTCTCTGGACTGAAGGCCACAACAACTACAATGTAATTTTGGGAATACATTTACCTGGGTAACATATTTACATGATTAACATTGCTAAACAAGGGTTTATACAAGCACAAGATAAGCCACTGCAAATGTGAAATGCTGGTACGTTAATAACCTGTGTATCCACCAGAATGTTGAATGCAAGCATGCAAATGTGCATGCATTGTGTTTTCCAGGTGCAGGATGTCAGCTTATGGGATGGAGTTCCAAGCCTGTTGCACGTCAATACAGGGACAATTAATGCTATCTGTGGATGACACTGGAGTTGTCATCCAACAATGTCCCTTATGTGCTTGATTGGAGACAGATCTGGTGATCAAGAAAGCAAAGGAACATGTCGACACTCTGCAGAGCATTCTGGGTTACAACAATGGTATGCGAGTATGTGTTCTCCTGTAGGAAAACACCGCCTGCAATGCTGCTCATGAATGACCCTAACCAACACACAGCTATCACTGGCACTGGGGCAGAACCAACCTGCATCACAAAACACAACAGACACCCACCCTGCCCTCAAATTAGCTCTCAATAGACATGAATGAAGTAACAAATGGTGGTGGTTTGGGGTTAATGGCATGCACGCTATAGAGGATCTGGGTTGGGCTACCCTTGAAGTAACCAAATTTCTCTTTGCCCTATTACATGATCTTTTTCACACTCAGTGAGGTGTTGACAATGGCATCTTTGCCATCTTAAAGGTATTCTTGAGTAACATCAACTCACCATGTCCAATCTTAACTCTAACTAATGCTTGTGACCTGTACAGCATGTATTTAAAGAAAATCTGATTTGCATCCTCATAATGGCACTACTAGTAATGCTCTTATGTGACTGGTGCAAAATTTGAATGGACATCATCTTTCAGATGTAGAAACATGCCTACTAACTTTTGCTCTTGTTGCACAACTCCTTTTTGGTGTTACGTGTGTCTTTCTTCCCACCCCCCTGACTAATTGCTGGAAACAGTATCTACCATAAAATATCTCAAAGTAACTATCCAGAGTGACCACAAGTGGAACAGTCACTTAAAGCAAATAGCAGAAAAACAGATGCCACACTGAGAGTCAAAGGAAGAATCTTAAGGACATGTAACTCATCCACGAAGGAAGTGGCTTACAAAGCACTTGCTACATCAATTCTTGAGCACTGTTCATCAATCCGGAGCCATTACCAGGTAGGACTGATAGATAGAAATAGAGAAGAACCTATGAAGAGTAGTCTGTTCCATCACGAGGTCTTTTAGTCAGCATAACGTCATCACAGAGATTTTCAATAAACTCCAGTGGAAGATACTGCAAGAGAGGCATTGTTCATCACAGAGAGGTTTACTACAGAAATTCTCAAAATGTACGTTCCATGAAGAGTCTAACAATGAGAAAATTGGAGATATTACAGCTAACAGAGAGGTTTACTGACAATCATTCTTCCACATGGAATTCATGATTGAAACAGGGAAGGGGAAATCAGTCAGTGATACCAGAAGTACCCTCCCCCACATACGTTCAAGTGGCTTGTGAAGTGTAGATGTAGAGGTTATCACTTTTTACACTGGGCTGTTACATACTGACATTGTGCCCTTATTATGGACGGTAAATAAAGTGAATTAACAGTCAATTAATTTGTATGTTTATTCTGATCAGATAGGAAATAAATTAATACACTGATGAGCCAACACATAATGACCATTTGCTTAATAGCTTGTTTGTCCACCTTTGGAACGAGATACATCTATGACTCTGTGTATCAGGGACCTGACGGTTTGTTAGTAGGTTTGTGGAGGTGTTGACATTAGATGTCTGTGCACAGGTCATGTATTCAGCATAAATAATGGGCTGCTGATTTGTGTACGTGGTGATGGCACCTGATAGCAACAAAGGTGGGTTCCACAGGATTTACATCAGCCTAATTTGGTCACCAAGACATCAAGGTCAGTTCATATAATCTTCCTCAGACCATTGTAGCATGGTTCTGGCTCCAAGACACAAGCAATTATACTGCTGAAAGATGACATCGCCATCAGAGAAGGCATCAAGCAAGAAGGAATGCAGGTATTTTGCATCTATCAGCATGTTTTCGATTACCACCACAGGTCCCATTCAAGCGCCCGATAATGTCTCCCACAACATAATACTGCACTCACCAGCCTATGTCCATGACATGCTGCATGTTTCAAGCTACCATTCACCTTGATGATGGCATTTGTGGAGATGACCAGTGATCTAGTGTAGCAAAAATGTGATTCACCCAAAGAGCCGACACATTTCCATTGATCAAAAGTCGAATCCCAATGGTGCTGTGCACATCGCAATCATAATTAGTGATGTCATTGGGTCAACGTGTGAACACATAGGGGTAGTCTGCTGCAGAGCTCCATGTTCAACAGTGTATGATGAACGATTTGCTCCGAAACACTTGTGCATGCAGCTGCATTGTGCTCTTTCAGCAGAGATGTCACAGATCACCCTTATCCTACTTTACAGAACAGACAAGTCTCCAAACTCTATGTTCTGTGAAGACTCATAGATGTCCAACCATTTGGCATCTAGTGGTAATTTCACTATCCTTCTACCTCTTTTCATAGATACTCACGACAGTAGCATGCCATTTTCAAGTAACTCATTCACTGGCCCAGTGTCAAAGTCACTCATCTCAGTCGATTTCACTCATCTCAGTCGATTTCACCATTTGCAGCCCATATCTTCACAAGGTTGATCCCCCGTCCATGTCTGCCCATCTCTTACATACTTTTTGCTACCGCACACCAGACAGCACCCAAGTCGGAGTGGCATTGGTCTTAATGTTTTGGCTCAGGGTGTACATGAGTACTTGAAATGTATGTACTGAATGGAAGAACAAGGAAGAAGCAATGCTTCACAAAATCTGCCCATTACCGAAGTCTGATAAGTGTGTTTCGAAATCAATGTAAAATATGTTACTCATACAACACAATACACTACCAGTTTTCAAGATAATAAAATACTTGAAGCTTCCTTACTTACAATGTTTGTCTCTTCACCCTCTTCCCCCTCTTGAAATTTAGAAAGAAACATTATTCACCTGTGCCGATTGTTCAACCTCTCCATATTGCCCCGGTTGAAAACATGATCAAGCTTCAAACACGGACCAATCAAATGATGATCCTGAAGTCTCCAGCAAAGCAATTCATGGATGGCTTTTAACTTCTGATAAAAGCTGCAAGAAAAATCAATACCACACTATAAACAATTAGTCATAGCAAAGACTAACATTCGACTCAAGGTTGGGGGATACACAGGCTTGCTACAAAATTACTGACAGTTAGTTCAATGAAACAAAACATGGAGTTTTATTAACTTTACATCTTTCAGAGATTCCATTTGTTGCGAAAAAGTAATTACTTGTAGTATTACAATAGTAAGCAGTGATAGTCTAGGATATTCAAGAACTTTTGCTCAGCTCAAACTTTTCTTTGGGGACCAAAGAGTGGCTTATTCAGAAGCACAATATTTTCCCGAGAACCCTCTATTATATACAATGGGGAATAAATCACGGTAGCTAAGAACCCATCCCTCTCGTATGTCTAAAAAGTCATTACTGTTAGTGGTTTTGAACTGTAATATATGTCATCTTTAAAACATAATTACATCATATCACTCCCATAACGACACAGCTGATGACCACACAGCTGATTAGATTAGTGACCTCATTTATATTGCACACATATAATAAGCTCAAGTTAAACAAACATATGCTAGTGATACAATTAGTGAAGGGTGCAATGATTATACTCCGTTGGACATACTGCATACCTGAGTTGAATGCACAGTTTGGAAAAAAATAACAGAAAAAAGTGTAATTAAAGACAGATCATAAGAGTATTTCAACAAAAATTTAAAAATATTCTAGTTTCGGGTCAAGTATTGCATTTTCAATATTGAATTTTGCATGTTTCCTAAAATGTCCAAACCCATTTTTGGAAACTGTTTATCCTTAAATATAATTAATTGTGGTACCTGCAGGCTGCCAATAAATCTTTAATCACTTCAGCCATAAGCTCATCCTCATAAAATACATAAAATTTACAGACTAAAAGAACTAGGAAGTACTTCTCTGTTACAAGCATTACTGAAACATAGTACGAAAAGTTTTCTTATAAAAAAACTTCTCCTTGGTTCATATAGTGCCATGAAGAAGTTCAAGATCAGTTGTCGCGTTAGATAATAAAGACATGTTACCAGCTGCTGGTGTGCAAAACTTAAGGAAAGTAACTTTTGCATGATGTGTCACTATCATAGCTTGATTAAACTTGGATCATACACAGAAAGAACTGCTATAGCATAGTGCAGAAGGTAACTATAAAAAATATCCAATGAGACAAACAGTAATGACACTTTTATTCAAAGACAATAATTACAATGAAGTCACCATGATTTATAATGGTCCCCTGGACATCACAAAAGTAGACACATTGTTCTCAATTGGGTGTCTGATTATCACTGATAGCAATGCCTGCTCTGCAACATGCTGGTTGGAGTTCTTGTGGTAGGTTGTTCCAACCCTCCACCAGTGCAGTTGACAACTGCTGGGTGGTTGTTGGTAGAAATGGAAGTGATGCAATATCTCTCCCCGATGCATCCACATGTGCTTGATGGGATTTGAGTCAGGGGAACGGGTAGCCCAGTCCATTTGCCAAATATCCTCTCATTTCAAGAACTCTTCCACCTGCACTGTTTGATAAGGCCACACATGGTCATACATAGAAATGAAGTCAGGGCTGAATGCACCCCTAAAGAGACACATATGGGGAAGCAGCACAGCGTCAAAATGATGTTGAGCACTGAGTGTACTGTGTTCAGAGATTTGGAGATCAGTACGCCTATGCAATGTTATGCCTCTCCACGCCATGACACCTGGACCAGTAAAACAATCCTGTCCGACAATGCTGGACGTACTGTCATACTGCAAGAGATGGGAACAAGTAATGCACCTAGGAACACTGTTGAACATGACTGTTTCTGTGTTACATGTGCCATGATATGGGGAGGCAAAGTACTGCATGGGAGTACTGACCTCCGACACAATGCAGCAACTCTGCATGCATCAATGACCATTTAGTAGTTGTCAGCCTCTATGGTGGAGGAATAAAACACCCTACCACAAGAACTCCTTATCAACTCTGTGGCCAGCAAGGGAGCACATTGCAGAGTGTGCATTGCCGTGGCAATTACACACTCTACTGACAACAATGTCTCATCTTTTGTAATGTCCAGGTGACCACCATACATTGCAGTAACTTAGGGTAATTACTGCATTTGAATAGAAGTGCATTTCTCTCTGTCTCATCTTACAGTTACCTTCTGTATTATACTGAAGCAGTTTTTTCTACGTGTAGTCCAAGTTTCACTGAGCTATGTGACATGGCAGTTGGCAGTTACTTTCATCCTTAAGTTTCGTACTCCAGTTTAGTGTATTATGAACAATTCTCCAGAAATCAGTAGTATAGTACTGACCAGTTCAGCAATATTTCAGTAAATATCATATGCCAACAGTCATAATAACAAACTATCTGCCTCTGAATGCCTGTTTCTAACCCTCACCCTCTATTCTCCTGTTTACAATCTTGACCCAGCGGCAGTTGGGATCGGTCCCACTGTTGAGATGAAGGAAGATGTAAACTGTTAAAGCACGAGTCCAAGTACCTGAAAACAGTGCTGTCATGTACGGAACTCACCTGATGCAGGGAAGGTGCATCCCAAAGAGCATGTTTCATGTATTCTGTTGATGAATTGGATCAGTATCTTCTACTTAGGTGACATGATTTCAATCAAGTTCATGGGCAGGTCCCATGCTCTGTGCAACTGGCAATAGCTGTATTCAATTAAAGTCTAATTATGTAACTGAATTTCAACTGACTTACAAAACATAATTAAGGATGATGTAGGGCTGTTTAATAATCATGTGCCACATTTGTACTCTGTGCACCCATCTCCTAAGGACGAGACCAACACACACAAATTCTTCCACACTAGCATAGTGTGTTGCAGCACTAGATCACACTGTGCAGAACTTAGTGGGTAATTATTAAGTGGTGGCCACAATGTACGCTTGGAATTTATTTCCATAGTACCCTCTGAATTACTGTGGATACCTGTACCAGAGATACCTCAAATACTATCCTCTCCTGTGAATCCTGTCTCCTCCGCAGAAAGTACGGATCTGTCGTTGCCTATCCATTTGATTGCAAGTGGCATGTCAATGGGACACTTAAGCATCCATACAGGGTGGATGGGGACCAAGGAGGACTCAGTGTGTTGTACCGATCCCCCTAACCAACAAGTTTGAGGTGCTGTCTTTCAATGAAACTCAAACTAACCAATGGAACTCACCTCATCTGTTTTGGGGAAACCTGTTTTGTCTGGTGTCAGGAGGAGGCAATTGCAAAAGGGTAGGGGTCTACTAATCTTTGGCAGTTCAAATGTATGGTGAATGATGGTACCCCTTAGCGAAACGGCAGCAGAGGACAGGAAAGGCCACCAGGTACTCAGTGTGTATGCCTGAGGGCCTCATTCAACATGATAAAGAGGCTATTTCAGCAGCCATTGAGCGAACAGGGTGCAACCAACTGCAGATTGTGGCACGTGTTGGAACAAATGGTGCCTGTCACCTGGGCTCTGAAGTCACTCTTGGGTCACTCCAGTGACAGACAGAAAAGTTTGAGAAGACCAGCCTTGTGCGTGGAGTTTCAACGAAGCTCACAATTTGCAGGATTGTCCTCAGAACTGATCGTGGTCCTTTGGTTATGACTCAAGTGGAAAGACTGAACCAGATACTTCAAAAGTTCTGTGATGAGCTAGGCTGTGACTTCCTGGACTTGCACCATAGGGTTGATGACTGTAGGGCCCCCTAACATAGGTCAGGTGTGCACTGCACATCAGAGGCTGGTACTGAGGAAGCTGACTCTGTGTCTGGGGTGCACACAAAGGTTTTTCAGATTAGGTGACTCTCCATCCACTCCAGATAATGATTGCTGTAGGAAATCCATTAGTATCAGTGAAAGATCAGAAGAAATGCCTCCCACAGGAGAGAGTATTAAAGTCCTAACGTTAAACTGCTGAAGAAATTATAACATAATGCCAGAGTTAGAAGTGCTCCTGAAAAGCAGTGAAGCTCACATAATACAGGTACAGAAAACTAGTTGAAACATGAAATTGATAGCAGTGAGATTTTTGGGGAAAATTTAAGTGTATATCGAAACAATAGGGGAATGGGAAATGGAGATGGTGTATTTGTCGCAGTAGAGAAAAAACTCAGATTCACTGAGACAGAAATTGAAGCTGCATGTGAGAGTGTTTGGGCAACACTCAGTATCAGGTGTGGACATCAATGATAACTGGATCCTTCTATCGCCCATCAGACTCTCTCCAAAAACTTCAGTTCACTTGTATGTAAGTTCCCCAATCATACTGTAATCATCAGTGGAGACTTTTATCATCCAACAATTAATTGAGAAAGTTACAGTTTTCTTAGTGGTGGGTGTGATAAGACATCCTGTGAAACTTTACTAAATGCCTTCTCTGAAAACTACTTAGAACAGATAGTTAATAATCCCACTCATGATGTGGAAATACATTGAATCTGATGGCGACAAATATACCTGATCTCTTTGAGGATGACCACATCGAAACTGGTATCAGTAACCACCATGTGGTTGTGGCAGCAAGATTACCAAAGTACAAAGGACAACTAAAATAATCAGTAAACCAGATATAAAAATCATCAATGTCTTATCTCACTGAGGAACTTGAAACTTTAAGCACAGGTCAGGGGCATGTAGAGAAAAACTGGCTCAAGTTCAAAAAAATAGTTGACCACACTCTGGGTAGATATGAACACAGTAGAACAGTTCATAATGGGAGGGAACCTCCATGGTATACAGTCACTGTAAAGAAACCTCTAAAGAAATAGATTGCTACATAACAGGTGTAAAACAAAGCATATAGGGCTGTAAGTAGAGAGATGCTGAATGAAACATGTTTGGCTGTCAAGAGAGTAATGCATGATGCCTTCAATGACTATTGCAACAGAATATTTGTTAAATCTTTCATAAAATCCAAAGAAATTCTGGTTATATGAACAAACTGGTGACACCAAAGTTAGTGTCCAGTCCATAGCGAATGAGACAGGAATTGAAATTGAGTGTAGCAAAGCAAAAGCTGAAATCCTTAACTCCATTTTCAAATGCCCAATGTAATCCTCACACCACTGGAAAGATGAATGAAATATGTACTAGTGTCAGCGGTGTTGAGAAACGGCTAAAATCGTTAAAATTGAACAAAGCTTCAGGGCCCGAAGGAATCCCCGTCAGATTCTATACTGAATCTGCAGATCCCTCAGACAAAAAACCAATGCCCAGTTCTTGGAAAAAGACACAGGTCACACCCATCTACAAGAACAGTAGTAGAAGTGATCCAACAAATTACCGTCCAATATCCTTGACATCAATTTGTTGTAGAATCTTAGAACATACTCTGAGCTCAAACATAATGAGGTATCTTCAACAGAATGACCTCGCCAAAGCCAACCAGCATGGTTTTCGAAAACATCTATCATACGAAACCCAACTCACAATTTTCTTGCATGACATACTGAAAGCTTTGGACCAAGGCAAGCAGATAGATGCAGTGTTTCTCGATTTCCAAAAAGAATTTGGCTCAGTACACCACCTACGCTTATTGTCAAAAGTAAGATCGTATGGGGTATTACGTGAAATTTGTGACTGGCTTGAGGAGTTTTTGGTAGGGAGGACACAGCATGTTATCTTGGATGGAGAGTCATCATCAGATGTAGAAGTAACTTCAGGTGTGCCTGAGGGAAGTGTGCTGGGACCCTTGCTGTTCATGTTGTATATTAATGACCTTGCAGACAATAGCAATAGAAAAATCAGGCTTTCTGCAGATGATGCAGTTATCTACGAGGGCAGTTCAATAAGTAATGCAACACATTTTTTTTCTCGGCCAATTTTGGTTGAAAAAACTGGAAATTTCTTGTGGAATATTTTCAAACATTCCCGCTTCGTCTCGTATAGTTTCATTGACTTCCGACAGGTGGCAGCGCTGTACGGAGCTGTTAAAATGGCGTCTGTAACGGATGTGCGTTGCAAACAACGGGCAGTGATCGAGTTTCTTTTGGCGGAAAACCAGGGCATCTCAGATATTCATAGGCGCTTGCAGAATGTCTACGGTGATCTGGCAGTGGACAAAAGGATGGTGAGTCGTTGGGCAAAGCGTGTGTCATCATCGCCGCAAGGTCAAGCAAGACTGTCTGATCTCCCGTGTGCGGGCCGGCCGTGCACAGCTGTGACTCCTGCAATGGCGGAGCGTGCGAACACACTCGTTCGAGATGATCGACGGATCACCATCAAACAACTCAGTGCTCAACTTGACCTCTCTGTTGGTAGTGCTGACACAATTGTTCACCAGTTGGGATATTCAAAGGTTTGTTCCCGCTGGGTCCCTCGTTGTCTAACCGAACACCATAAAGAGCAAAGGAGAACCATCTGTGCGGAATTGCTTGCTCGTCATGTGGCTGAGGGTGACAATTTCTTGTCAAAGATTGTTACAGGCGATGAAACATGGGTTCATCACTTCGAACCTGAAACAAAACGGCAATCAATGGAGTGGCGCCACACCCACTCCCCTACCAAGAAAAAGTTTAAAGCCATACCCTCAGCCGGTAAAGTCACGGTTACAGTCTTCTGGGATGCTGAAGGGGTTATTCTGTTCGATATCATTCCCCATGGTCAAACGATCAACTCTGAAGTGTATTGTGCTACTCTTCAAAAATTGAAGAAACGACTTCAGCGTGTTCGTAGGCACAAAAATCTGAACGAACTTCTCCTTCTTCATGACAACGCAAGACCTCACACAAGTCTTCGCACCCGAGAGGAGCTCACAAAACTTCAGTGGACTGTTCTTCCTCATGCACCCTACAGCCCCGATCTCGCACCGTCGGATTTCCATATGTTTGGCCCAATGAAGGACGCAATCCGTGGGAGGCACTACGCGGATGATGAAGAAGTTATTGATGCAGTACGACGTTGGCTCCAACATCGACCAGTGGAATGGTACCGTGCAGGCATACAGGCCCTCATTTCAAGGTGGCGTAAGGCCGTAGCATTGAATGGAGATTACGTTGAAAAATAGTGTTGTGTAGCTAAAAGATTGGGGAATAACCTGGTGTATTTCAATGCTGAATAAAACAACCCCTGTTTCAGAAAAAAAAAATGTGTTGCATTACTTATTGAACTGCCCTCGTATAAAGAAGTAATAACTGAGCTAAGGTGCATAAATATTGTCAGATACTGATAAAATTTCAACATGGTGCAGAGATTGGTAACTTGCTCTAAATGTTCAAAAATGTAAAATTGTGCACTTCACAAAACGAAAAAAACATAGAACACTAGAACTATAATATCAATGAGGCACTGTTGCAATCTGCCAACTCATACACATACCTGAGTGTAACACTTTGTAGGGATATGAAATGGAGAGATCACATAGGTTCAGTCGTGGGTAAAGCAGGTTGTAGACTTCAGTTTATTGGTACAATACTGGGGAAGTGCAATCAGTCTACAAAAGAGATTGCTTACAAATCAATTGTGCAACCCAGTCTAGAATATTGCTCAACTGTGTGGGACCCATGCCAGATAGGACTAACAGAGGATATTGAATGTGTACAGAGAAGGGTAGCACGAATGGCCACAGGTTTATTTAATCCAGGGGAGAGTGTCACAGTGATACTAAAGGAACTGAAATGGTAGACTCTTGAAGATAGACTTACACTATCACACGACAGTCTATTAACAAAGTTTCACGAATCGGTTTTAAGTGATAACTCTATGGATATACCTAAGCCCCCTAAATATCGCTCACACAAGGATCATGAGGATAAGATTAGAATAATTACTGCATGCACAGAGGCATTCAAACAATTATTCCATATGTGAATGGAACAGGAAGAAATCCTAATAACTGGTACAATTGGACGTATCCTCTGGCATGCACCTCAAAGTGATTTGCAAAGTGTAAATGTAGACATGTTGCTGGTGCAAACAATCAATCTCCCCATATTAGGGTTTCCTTCTGCTGTTGCAATCTTTGCAACTGTTTCCTCTGGAATTCTTAGAACATTTATAACGACTGCTATGAGGCCGTGCTGAAAAGTAATGCCTCCAAATTTATGAAAAGTCTTAGAGCTTTTTATATAAAACAAATGTTATTAACATTCCACATCTTTATCATTCATGTTTATATGGCTGCAGTACTCTGCTGCTGGAGGGCTCAGAACTGTAGAGTATAACATGAGACAGTGTGTAATGTAACTATGCCAGTGCATGAGAAACAGGAAGCAATAATCAAGTTTTGAATTCAAAGAGTTCGTCCACATGTGGGGCACCATCCCCTACAACATGATAATGTCAGACCATGCATGAACACTGTGACATCTGCAACAGTTCAACACCTTGGGTTCAATATCATTTATCATCCTCCATGCAGTCCCAACTGGGCCCCATTGGATTTTCATCTGTTTCCTAAACTTAAAGAACATCTTAGAGGACTTGGCTTTGATAGTGATGAAGCAGTGCAAGCAGAGGCGGGGTTGTGGCTCTGTCAACAAAGTCAAACATTATACAACAATGGTATCAACAAAATGATCTCTAACTGGTAGAAATGTGTTCATCGCCAGGGTGACTATATTGCGTGCGACCCATGCCAGATAGGACATACACAGCCATGAACATTACATATGTACAATGTTAATGAGGTTTGTTTTATTTAAAAAGCTTTAAGAACTTTCGCATAAAAAGTTTGGAGGCTTTACTTATCAGCATATCCTTGTAGAGCCTGTGTGTTATGAAGCCAAAGGAGACCATCTCGAAGTCTGTAAATGAGGAGTAGAATGATACTGTAATGGTATTCACCCCTCTGCCAGTGAGTGCCCACATTACAGGAGAACAACGTCAAGTGTTTAGTCCGATTACTATCCTACACCAAAGCCCTGCCAAATTCTGTAAACTGGACACTGGAAAACAAAAGTCTAGCACTTCTGTCCCACTGTAGAGAATATTTGTCTCATTGTTTTCCCATTCACAATTCTTGCCCTGGAATGTCAGGGTGAGGTGGAGGGTAATCTGACTACTGAGAAATGAGCTGGTACTGTATTCATCATGCCTGTAACTCACTTAGCACAGGGGAAGGGCAACAAAGGTATTTCATCGGTGTGCTGCAGGCTCTTGGTTAAGGGTTTGCTTTACGCAAGCTGAAGGCTGGATATAAATTAAAAACTGCTGTATTTATTCAGAAGCTCATCATGAACAGAAATTTCTACGAATCTTTTTACAACACAGTCTCTAAAGATGTTGATTTGCTGAATTACCCTTGCACTGCAGTAATTTCTTTTATGTGCTGGGAGGCACAGTGCTCTATTAAAGATAGTTCTATGTGCTGATTTGGGCCCATGGAGTGCTTATGCATCATTCATCTCATTCTGTGGTCCAGATTGTCTGTACAACTTTTACACTGGCACAGCAGCTGTTGACTCCAGCTCTCCAATGTCTTACGTAGATTGTTCTTTACACAACTTGGCAAGGCTCTGTTGTTGGGTGGCACTTGGGATAAATGCTTCAGTTTGTTCTTCTGTAATATGTTTCAATTTTTTTTCTCTCATATACAGACTTTGGCTTCATGGCATACTGGATCTGGCAGTTGCTAAAGCTGCCTAAGAAAGACAAAGCAAACCATTATACAGGTTGCTGAAGAGGAAGAAAACCATGTTACACTGGTGTTCATTGCATTCACTATTAATAGGACATAGTGGCTGGGAGAATATGACGGAATTACAATGTGAAGTGTAGATTCTGGCTACTGCTCAAGATCAGAACCTCACTGAGTTCTACAATAGATGATCTAGGGGCCTGACAACTAAGAGTCAACCTCATATTGCACCAGTGTAGAAATAGAAGTGTCCATCAGATAATCTGCATCATAAGTGTGACATGCACAGAGCACGGGTGTCACATGGACACAAAACAGCCCATAAAATCAGCTGTTAAGGATTACCTTCCCTGAACATAACTTGATGTGAGTTACTGAATTGCCAGTATACTTCAACAAGCCTATATCTTATTGGACAGCATTGTGGAATGGCTGGTGGAAATTCAAGTACATGATCAGTTTCTATTCAAGAGTATCATTTTCCAATAAAACAGAGGGGGAGACCCAGCACTGAGCTTGATTGAAATCATATGTCATCTAAGGGGAAGATATATGAGTGGACTTCATCAATAGAAGACAAGAGACATGGTCCTGGTGATTCTTCCTCGGTCAATGAGTGAGTTCTGTGCATGACAGCACTAGGCTTGACAAGTGGGGCTCATGCATGAGCTGTCTACTTCTTCCTCCATCTAACCAGCATATACAACCTCATCTATCACTGAATCACAGCCTTAACCAGAAGAGGCAGCATGTCACAAAAAGGTACTCAGACGGACACTCTCATCAGGAGAGCTGAAGAGGGTAATATGTTTCATCACTGAAATGTCGAAGAATAGAGTCAATGCCATCATATTAAATTCTTAAGAATGTTACCAAATATACAATATTCATTTTAATTTTAGGTTACAGAAATTATGAGCAAGATGTATGATTGCCGAAGTGTGGATGTACCTAATGAAATGACATTCATAACATTGTATGATTCACCAGTTAGGTGAGAAGAAGACATTCAGGAGGTTAGCTAAGGTACATTAGAATACCTAAATTTTATAATTCATATTTGAATGACACTCTCATTTTTATGCATCCAGTCAAAAAACATGTAGGGTTCAGAATTTAAAAATGAGTTTCATTTTTTGTTAGATCTTCACTAATTTTGTTAACTGAAAATAGACCTGTGTTTTATTTACTTTACGGCTCTGTACACCTTTCTTTTTTGTTTCAGCAGAGTATATACTCATAAAATAAACAGTTACAAACACATAAGCATCTAAAAATGTATTTACAGGAATGTCGTACCTCAAATCCTTCAAAGCACGTTCTCGAGGTTGATGAACAAGGGTGCTACAACATGGATTACCAGGCATGGGCAACATTAATGTTTGCACAAGAAGAGACGTGATGGCTTGCACAGCAAGACTGCTGGCCTGAAACAAAGTTTTAATGAAGCACACAGCACAAAAGTTCATTTTCATTTAAAACATGACTTTTTTCCAGATGTGTATAGTGTACACTGAGTGTTTATCTGACTTTTTTGGAGCAGACTTTGGGGTCCAAGTTAAAACTGAATATCATTCTTAGAGGGGGAGGGGCACTGAATACATTCCAAACTAAATAGAAAAATAATGTACGAGTTCAAGACAGGCGAAAAATACCTTCAGTGTCCACATATTCTACAAGTATGAAACTTGCTCACTTATTAGAGGGTACTGAAAAATTGCACACTACTGGCTAACATAATTTATGAAAATGCTGAGACAAAAATTTGCCCAGGACACAACTGCAACCTTGAACCATTTGATTTTTCAATCTTTCATATGAATAACAACATATTCACCAGCACAAATTCAGAAACATCAGTTTGTACTTCCAATGAAAAATCTATGTTCAAAATCAAAAGTTTGCAGATATAACCTAACAGGTTTATTCATTCACATTCAGTTAACAACTCACCTCAGAAGATATTGCCTGCAGTTGGCAACGAAATGTCAGGAGGAAGAATTTCTACTGTTCGACCATGGCCTCTTAGGCCAGAAGTTTTAATTAATGAGGTTTATTCATTGTTACCTGCCATGTGTACAAGGTACCCAAGGGGTCCAAATGAGAGAAATTTTATTACTTAAATTTTACAAAGAGGTCAACTTTCCATCCATCATCTTTCTACTGATACAATAATCGACCTGTTCATGCCTTAATAGGCCAAATCATTGTTAGCAAAGCTGCCCTGGCAAACAAATCACACTGCAGGTTCACCTGACTTCTGAGACTGAGGGGTCTCGGAGTCATGTCCGACAAACTTTTCTCCCATCTGTTCCAAGCTGCCATCTGCAGCAGATGCTAAATGGCTTAGTTGCTTTATCTTTGCATTTCCCTTCCCCTTTGGGAATGCTATGTGGCTATTGGAGTTATCTTATCTCACCCCCCTGAAAACCTCATCATGTAATCCCCATCAGCACATAAACCAACATAGTTTCTTTTTCTCAAGTTCAGTAAGCTATGTTTATTACAAGTCCTCACTGTTTCTCAATCCTGACTACACCCCCATGGGGGTTGTACAAAATGGTGCCAGAATCAGGGTGCCAAATCAAACTGTTATCAGCTTTGAGGTTCAGTACACAAATTACAAACCCCAGAGGGGATGCATGACAGCATTGCGCAGGGCCATCTAGTTGCGAGCTGTAATGCAACAGACAAGTGCTTTGCGTATTCAGTCCTGGCTGCCTGCCCCTGTTTATCCACAGCCACCGCTGCTGCAGATGTGTGGAGCTAGCCAACCTCACCTTCCGCCCTGCCACTTTCAGGTGAGGTTGCATCACAGGTACAAGGGCCATCTCAATGCCAGGAGCTGAACCCGCTACCATGCCTTTTGTTGATCAACAAATGCAAGTCACAAGCTTTGCTTTTAGGAAGAAGATGCTGCTAGAGCCAGTGCTGCCAGAGATGTTATAATGGTCCAAATGGCTCTGAGCACTATGGGACTTAACATCGGAGGTCATCAGTCCCCTAGAACTCAGAACTACTTAAACCTAACTAACCTAAGGACAGCACACACATCCATGCCCGAAGCAGGATTCGAACCTGCAACCCTAGCGGTCGCACGGTTCCAGACTGAAGCGCCTAGAACCGCTCTGCCACTTCCGCCGACATGCGGAGATATCACCAGGAGCTGCTCCCGAACACTTTTGGTTTTTTTTATGCTTGTACTTTAAAGGAACGGCCACAACCAGGCCATAGGGACAGTTTAAGATGGGTCCAGAATTGCAAGCTAGCTTGGAGGAATTACAGACGGAGAATAAAACTCTGAAAAGGCTCTTTAAAGAGGCATTAATAAATGTGATGCCACAAAGTAGCACTGTGCCTGCAGCTAGCATCACTTCCTCATTTCTGAGGTTCCCACATGCAATTCCATCTAGACCTGTAATTAATGTTGCAATGGATTTACTGGTTCCCACCTTAGGAAGGAGGTACTACTCGGCAAAGCAGAAGCTCACTGTGTAGATACGCTTGTTTGCTGGATAGACGCACAGGTAAGTGCTGAGGTGAAATGTGCTACATCAAGTGCACTAAGGGAGGCTGTACGTCTAGCATTTCTGTGCAAGGTGGCCCAGAAATTCGTTCAGTCATCCACCAATAGATGTGCATTCACTGTTGGCATGCACTGCACTCATTACAAATGCACAGGTCTCAAGGCTCCTGAGCATCTGGGACCAGCATGTGCCTACTGCAGAAAGTTAGAACACGAGAGAGCAAATTGTCTGTCTCTATAGCAACACTTGGCTAACCAAATAGGTTACTGAGGTTCTTGATGGAATGTTAATATGAGAAATGTGATTGAGAGCCATTCTGCCAGAGCCCCTTGCTCCCCTTCCACAAAGCAAATCCAATAAGAAGGGTAGGACTCACTCAGGTGGGAAACGTAACTTTGCAAAGGAAAATAAATAGCACATAGTCTATCTTTATCATTGACATAGGGATAGAAGTGATTGTTTTGTTTGTTAAATCTACTCACTGCTGAGAATTACAACAGTCACGATGCAGACTTAGTGGATTGGGAAAAAAGGTAATTTAACCCCAGCAGTTCGCAAAATGTGGAATTGGAAATAGACAGAAGAAAGCATCAGCTCACATTGGAATTGGTTTGGAAGCATGACCACAATTTTGATGTCGCTTTAGGAAATGGTTTCCTGCACCATTTTTAAGGAATAATTAACTTCCAAACACAAGAAGTCCAAATAGTGGAAAATCAACCATTTTGGCAGTGTCACAACTAAAGAGGATGCAAGGGAGTCCAGAATGAATGGCCATGTTCTGACAACCCCATAAACCACATAACATATCACTGAAGTTAAAAAAAAATCAAGAAAATATCAGGCTGTACATTCAAAGTCTTTTCAATAGTGACAAAGAAAGAGTTTTTGAGAGGACAAATTTTCCTCATGGATCCATTAACAAGAAATTAAGTTTTAGATGGTAAACAGTCACATGTGAAGTTCGGTTTAGCTCAAGTGAATGTGGCTCGAGAGAGTACATTTTTATCAGCGAGCATAGATAATTTCGGAAGCAGAGATACAAAACTTTCCTGGCAGATTAAAACTGTGCGCCGGACTGAGACTTGAACTTGGGACCTTGCCTTTTGCAGGCAAGTGCTCTACCAACTGAGCTACCCAGACTCACGACATGTCCTCACAGCTTCAATTCTGCCAGTATCTCATCCCCTACCTTCCAAACTTCACCGAAGTTCTTCTGCGAACCTTGCAGAACTAGCACTCCTGGAAGAAAGGATATTGCGGAGAGATGGCTTAGCCACAGCTTGGGGGATGTTTCTGGAATGAGGTTTTCACTCTGCAGTGGAGTGTGCGCTGATATGAAACTTCCTGGCGGAAGGTAGGAGACGAGGTACTGGCGGAATTGAAGCTGTGAAGGTAGGTTGTGAGTCGTGCTTGGGTAGCTCAGATGGTAGAGTACTTGCCCGCAAAAGACAAAGGTCCCAAGTTCGAGTCTCGGTCCGTCACACAGTTCTAATCTGCCATGAACGTTTCATATCAGGGCAAACTCCGCTGCAGAGTTAAAATCTCATTTTGGAAGCAGAGACATTAAAATTCCTTGTGGTACCAACAAGCCCAAGTGAATGCAGTAAATATTGAGGAGACAACAGAATATCAAGAAAACTAACAGCCTGCAAGAGCAGTAAATAAATTCTACCTACATTTCAACAGTTTGCTCATCATCTTTTACAAGATTTAAACCCAACCATGTGCCTAGTAGAACTGGATGACAAAATTGTCTTTTTAAGTATGATAAGAGAACACGCAGAGTGACTAAGAAATGTACTAGCTCATGTTAATAATGCTAAGCCAAATTCGAAATTAAAAAAGTGCAGATGTGCGTAATCACGTGCTCTACTGGGCCACATAATTTTGGTAGATAGTATAAGACCAGCCCCCCCCCCCCCCCTCCCCATTAATGTATGCAGTGAGTGATTTTGCAGAGCCAAGCAAAATTAAAGAATTGTAATCATTTGGCAGACACCTTAAATAGGAAAATTAAGATCCTGCTAGAAGAAGATGAAATTTTTTGAGGAGTTAAAAAGGGCAAGAGAATCCAATGCTGAGTGTAATTATGGGCTACCTTGCTGGACATTATTACAATAGATTATGTTTTGTATCAGAAACAGTCCTGGAGAATGAATAGCAGTTCCAAAAACTTCTCATGATGCATCAATGTCATGTTAGTACATAGGTGTGTCATAATGGGGAAAATGACAGGCAAGCACTCACTGCAGGCCATTATTGGTAGCCACAACAAAAGAAAAATGTAGAACAATAAGTTCAAAACTGTCTTCATTGCGCTAAGGGAGTTCAAGTACAAAGAGCAAATATCTCTCTTTAAATCCCATCTGAGCTGCAGGACCTTTTGCTTGATATCATGGGATCACTTCCCACAGTGACTCAAAATAACATATGTTTCATCTATCACTGACCATTTCTCTTGCTATCTGATCATGATACTGACTGAAGACATGATCACAGTGACAATTGTGAAAGGATTTGTCACCCATTTAGCACTACCATAATGGCTTCCAGAGGCTCTCATAACAGAACAAGGGACAATCTTTGTGCTCAGTCTTATGGTATAAGTTATGTTGACTTCCCCAAAATGAAGAAGAGGAGAACCTCCCATTTCACCTAAGAGTAGTGGTGGGTTTGAACACATTCACAAAGCAGCAGCTGATATAAAATATTTCAATGAAGATGACATGCCGAGTTGCAGAAAGGCACAACGAAAAGACTGTCACACATTGAGCTTTTGGCTAAAGCCTTCTTCAGAAAAGCAAGGAAAACTCATACACATTCACACAAGCAGGCACACCTCATGCACATGAGACCACTACCTCTGGTCTGATGGCAACTCTTGCACTGAATGAAAACTGCAATCCTAGAGTGGGGCAGGGAAGCAGGTGGGGTGGAGGATGGGTTGCCAATCTTGTTAGGATTTCCCTCATTTCAGGGCACAATGTAGATTTCAAGCCCTCGATTGAACAACATCGGGGAGGGTTGTAGCCTCTCCCCGATGTTGTTCAATCTGTATATTGAGCAAGCAGTAAAGGAAACAAAAGAAAAATTCGGAGTAGGTATTAAAATACATGGAGAAGAAATAAAAACTTTGAGGTTCGCTGATGACATTGTAATTCTGTCAGAGACAGCAAAGGACTTGGAAGAGCAGTTGAATGGAATGGACAGTGTCTTGAAAGGAGGATATAAGATGAACATCAACAAAAGCAAAACAAGGATAATGGAATGTAGTCTAATTAAGTCGGGTGATGCTGAGGGAATTAGATTAGGAAATGAGGCACTTAAAGTAGTAAAGGAGTTTTGCTATTTGGGGAGCAAAATAACTGATGATGGTCGAAGTAGAGAGGATATAAAATGTAGGCTGGCAATGGCAAGGAAAGCGTTTCTGAAGAAGAGAAATTTGTTAACATCCTGTATTGATTTAAGTGTCAGGAAGTCATTTCTGAAAGTATTCGTATGGAGTGTAGCCATCTATGGAAGTGAAACATGGACGATAAATAGTTTGGACAAGAAGAGAATAGAAGCCTTTGAAATGTGGTGCGACAGAAGAATGCTGAAGATTAGATGGGTAGATCACATAACTAATGAGGAAGTATTGAATAGGATTGGGGAGAAGAGAAGTTTGTGGCACAACTTGACTAGAAGAAGGGATCGGTTGGTAGGACATGTTCTGAGGCATCAAGGGATCACCAATTTAGTATTGGAGGGCAGCGTGGAGGGTAAAAATCGTAGAGGGAGACCAAGAGATGAATACACTCAGCAGATTCAGAAGGATGTAGGTTGCAGTAGGTACTGGGAGATGAAAAAGCTTGCACAGGATAGAGTAGCATGGAGAGCTGCATCAAACCAGTCTCAGGACTGAAGACCACAACAAACAAAACAAATTCTTAAGTAAAATATCTATACATGGTGTGTGAAGTACTTTTAGGTTATTAACCATGGTTCCCTCAGAATGCTTGTTCTGAATAATGTGATGATAAAAAATCGATTTACTACTAGCTGTTCTGGAACATAAAAGCTACATTCGTCAAAAAAAGTACTGTTGTTCCTCTTTAATGAGCATGTAGATTTTATTGAGGAATTTTTCTTTGATATTTTCACTGAATTACTCTAAAATGTCAAGCTCTTTCTGTTCGTGGATTGTCAATTAGTCTTTTTTTACTATATAAATGAGATGGTCTTATCACTAGTCCTTTTATGTATTACATGTTTTAATGAAGAATTTAGTTGCCTTGTATTTTATATATTGTATTACCTTTTCCATTAACTTGACACATATTGTCTCCTTGTTTTTACACTGGGACAAATTATTCTTTTAAGTTAAATAATCATTCAGAATTATGGTTTAAATTTATTCCTCTTTTTATTACTCACATTGTATAAAGTTGGTCCTGCCCATGACATACGCTTTCTAAGTTGCTGCTTAATCTCATTTAAGTAGCTTGTACCTTTGACACTTACCTTTATAGATCACACTTGCTCCAGTTAAAAAGGGCAAGAGAATCCAATGCTGAGTGTAATTATGGGCTACCTTGCTGGACATTATTACAATAGATTATGTTTTGTATCAGAAACGGTCCTGGAGAATGAATAGCAGTTCCAAAAACTTCTCATGATGCATCAATGTCATGTTAGTACATAGGTGTGTCATAATGGGGAAAATGACAGGCAAGCACTCACTGCAGGCCATTATTGGTAGCCACAACAAAAGAAAAATGTAGAACAATAAGTTCAAAACTGTCTTCATTGCGCTAAGGGAGTTCAAGTACAAAGAGCAAATATCTCTCTTTAAATCCCATCTGAGCTGCAGGACCTTTTGCTTGATATCATGGGATCACTTCCCACAGTGACTCAAAATAACATATGTTTCATCTATCACTGACCATTTCTCTTGCTATCTGATTATGATACTGACTGAAGACATGATCACAGTGACAATTGTGAAAGGATTTGTCACCCATTTAGCACTACCATAATGGCTTCCAGAGGCTCTCATAACAGAACAAGGGACAATCTTTGTGCTCAGTCTTATGGTATAAGTTATGTTGACTTCCCCAAAATGAAGAAGAGGAGAACCTCCCATTTCACCTAAGAGTAGTGGTGGGTTTGAACACATTCACAAAGCAGCAGCTGATATAAAATATTTCAATGAAGATGACATGCCGAGTTGCAGAAAGGCACAACGAAAAGACTGTCACACACTGAGCTTTTGGCTAAAGCCTTCTTCAGAAAAGCAAGGAAAACTCATACACATTCACACAAGCAGGCACACCTCATGCACATGAGACCACTACCTCTGGTCTGATGGCAACTCTTGCACTGAATGAAAACTGCAATCCTAGAGTGGGGCAGGGAAGCAGGTGGGGTGGAGGATGGGTTGCCAATCTTGTTAGGATTTCCCTCATTTCAGGGCACAATGTAGATTTCAAGCCCTCGATTGAACAACATCGGGGAGGGTTGTAGCCTCTCCCCGATGTTGTTCAATCTGTATATTGAGCAAGCAGTAAAGGAAACAAAAGAAAAATTCGGAGTAGGTATTAAAATACATGGAGAAGAAATAAAAACTTTGAGGTTCGCTGATGACATTGTAATTCTGTCAGAGACAGCAAAGGACTTGGAAGAGCAGTTGAATGGAATGGACAGTGTCTTGAAAGGAGGATATAAGATGAACATCAACAAAAGCAAAACAAGGATAATGGAATGTAGTCTAATTAAGTCGGGTGATGCTGAGGGAATTAGATTAGGAAATGAGGCACTTAAAGTAGTAAAGGAGTTTTGCTATTTGGGGAGCAAAATAACTGATGATGGTCGAAGTAGAGAGGATATAAAATGTAGGCTGGCAATGGCAAGGAAAGCGTTTCTGAAGAAGAGAAATTTGTTAACATCCTGTATTGATTTAAGTGTCAGGAAGTCATTTCTGAAAGTATTCGTATGGAGTGTAGCCATCTATGGAAGTGAAACATGGACGATAAATAGTTTGGACAAGAAGAGAATAGAAGTCTTTGAAATGTGGTGCGACAGAAGAATGCTGAAGATTAGATGGGTAGATCACATAACTAATGAGGAAGTATTGAATAGGATTGGGGAGAAGAGAAGTTTGTGGCACAACTTGACTAGAAGAAGGGATCGGTTGGTAGGACATGTTCTGAGGCATCAAGGGATCACCAATTTAGTATTGGAGGGCAGCGTGGAGGGTAAAAATCGTAGAGGGAGACCAAGAGATGAATACACTCAGCAGATTCAGAAGGATGTAGGTTGCAGTAGGTACTGGGAGATGAAAAAGCTTGCACAGGATAGAGTAGCATGGAGAGCTGCATCAAACCAGTCTCAGGACTGAAGACCACAACAAACAAAACAAATTCTTAAGTAAAATATCTATACATGGTGTGTGAAGTACTTTTAGGTTATTAACCATGGTTCCCTCAGAATGCTTGTTCTGAATAATGTGATGATAAAAAATCGATTTACTACTAGCTGTTCTGGAACATAAAAGCTACATTCATCAAAAAAAGTACTGTTGTTCCTCTTTAATGAGCATGTAGATTTTATTGAGGAATTTTTCTTTGATATTTTCACTGAATTACTCTAAAATGTCAAGCTCTTTCTGTTCGTGGATTGTCAATTAGTCTTTTTTTACTATATAAATGAGATGGTCTTATCACTAGTCCTTTTATGTATTACATGTTTTAATGAAGAATTTAGTTGCCTTGTATTTTATATATTGTATTACCTTTTCCATTAACTTGACACATATTGTCTCCTTGTTTTTACACTGGGACAAATTATTCTTTTAAGTTAAATAATCATTCAGAATTATGGTTTAAATTTATTCCTCTTTTTATTACTCACATTGTATAAAGTTGGTCCTGCCCATGACATACGCTTTCTAAGTTGCTGCTTAATCTCATTTAAGTAGCTTGTACCTTTGACACTTACCTTTATAGATCACACTTGCTCAAGTGACGAAACAGTTACTCACTTCTGGTTTTTATTCACACTATAGGAAGCAACAAATTAACAAAATATGTGACACCATACTTTTGTGGGTGGTGTATGAATAAATATTATTCTACACTATCCATAAGTGCAGTTTCAGAATACTATCTAAATATGGACTAAGCACTGTGATCCATTTTGCGCTTCTGGTACTATTTTTTGATTAAAATATCTTAATATTTTACAGATGTTTTACATCAATGACAACATCTGCATTACAACTTTTGTATTTCTTGCATGTATTATGCATTTCACATATCCCTTACTACAAATTTTTACATTACTTGCCCGCTGTTACTTCGTATGTGATGAAAATATAGTACCCAACGATTACACACAGCTTTTAAAAGCACTATGATATTTCTGTTACCTACTTTGTTACTCTCTCTTGACTAGGATTCACTTATGATTTGAAATTATTTTGCATTCTTGATGCATAAATGTATGTAGCATTTGCAAAATCTTGCCTCACTTCTGTAAAATGTACGTTTTATATTTCATTTTACTGGCAAACAGTGTCTTGACCTTTTAAATGATAACATGAGATATATTTAACCTTGGCAATCAACAGACAGCTAATTGTACATATAAGCATACACAAATAGCTCAGGAACACGTTTCGTTTCTATTGTTACCAGTTGGCGTCATACCAACCACCTTTCGTATGCACCATAGAGGGCAGCATACGTTTAAATGAACCAATTTCAGGGGATAATGAGGTCTTCTCTCTTTTTAACTTTCTATAATGCATGTCTTTTACGTAAAACTTAAATACTTCCTTAGCTGTTCACTCTTTGACCAAGTTTTTGGTAATTACCCATTTTATAAACGGATTCCATAGAATACAATCACATGTCATTACCAATGGTTACTAGCGATATTATGCCAAAGGTGGAGATCAGAGTTTTCACTATTAAACTACCAGTGACTGAGCTTTATTCAGCAGCATTCTTCAGACCTCATTGGTGGCAGTTTCATGCCATTGTCTCCTGCTGTCACCTAGGATATACCAGCCACACTATAATATTAATTTATTCTTCTGATTTTATTCAAGTCCTTTGACCTTTAAGAATGTGTATTACTCTTTTTCACAGAGTAAAATGGAGTGATGATGACCTTGTACGAGACTGAAACCATACATGAAATTAACAAGAACTATGGAAAATCCAGGATGGAAAGTAACAATATTAGAGAGGAAAGTTGCTACTCACCATATAGCGGAGATGCTGAGTCACGATAGGCACTACAAAAAGATTCACACAATTATAGCTTTCGGCCATTAAGGCCTTTGTCAGCAGTAAACACACACACACACACACACACACACACACACACACACACACACACGCGTCTGCAGTCTCAGACAACTGAAACCACACAGCGTGCAGCAGCACCAGTGCATGATGGGAGTGGCAACTGGGTGGGGGTAAGGAAGAGGCTGGGGCGGGGAGGGGGAGGGATAGTATGATGGGGGTGGCAGACAATGAAGTGCTGCAGTTTAGACGGAGGGCAGGAGAGAGGGTGGGGAGGGTGTGTGTGTGTGGGGGGGGGGGGGGGTGTAAGTAGCGGAAGGGAGAGAAATATAATAAAATTAAAAGACTGGGTGTGGCGGTGAAATGAAAGCTGTGTAGTGCTGGAATGGGAACAGGGAAGAGGCTGGATGGGTGAGGACAGTGACTAATGAAGTTTGACGGCAGGAGGGTTACGGGAATGTTGGATGTGGAAAGTTCACACCAGCGCAATTCAGAAAATCTGGTGTTGGTGGGGAGGATCCATATGGCACAGGCTGTGAATCAGTCATGGGGATGATGGATATCATGTTCGGCAGAGTGTTCAGCAACAGGGTGGTTCACTTGTTTCTTGGCCAGAGTTCGTCGGTGGCCATTCATGCAGACAGACAGCTTGTTGCTTGTCATGCCTACATAGAATGCAGCACAATGGTTGCAGCTTAGCTTGTAAATCACATGACTGGTTTCACAGGTAGCCCTGCCTTTGATTGGATAGGTGATGTTAGTGATCGGACTGGAGTAGGTGGTGGTAGGAAGATGTATGGGACAGGTCTTGCATCTAGGTCTGTTATAGAGGTATGAGCCATGAGGTAAGGGGTTTGGAGCAGGGGTTGTAGTGATGGACGAATATATTTTGTAGGTTCGGTGGACGGTGGAATTCCACAGGAGGAGGGGTGGGATGGATAGTGGGCGGGGCATTTCTCGTTTCAGGGCACGACCAGAGGTAAGGGAAACCCTGGCGGAGAATGTAATTCAGTTGCTCCATTCCCAGATGGTACTGAGTTATGAGGGGAATGCTCCTCCACGGCCGAAATGTGGCACCTTGGGAGGTGGTGGGAGACTGGAAAGATACGGCACGGGAGATTTGTTTTTCTACAAGGTTGGGAGGATAATTATGGTCAGTGAAGGCTTCAGTGAGAGCCTCGGTATGATTCGAGAGGGACTGCTCGTCACTGCAGATGTGATGACCACGGGTAGCCAGGCTGTACAGAAGGGACTTCTTGGTATGAAATTGGTGGCAGCTGTCGAAGTGGAGGTATTGCTGGCGGTCAATAGGTTTGATATGGACGGAGGTACTGATGCAGCCATCTCTGCGGTGGAGGTCAACGTCTAGGAAGGTGGCTTGTTGGGTGGAGTAGGACCAGGTGAAGCAAATGGGGGAGAAGTTGTTGAGGTTCTGGAGGTATGTGGATAGGGTGTCCTCACATTCAATCCAGATAGCAAAGATGTCTTCAATGAATCTGAACCAGGTTAGGGGTTTAGGATTCTGGGTGTTTAGGAAGGATCCCTGTAGATGGACCATGAATAGGTTGGCATAGGATGGTGCAATTCAGGTGCCCATAGCCATACCCTGGATTTGTTTGTAGGTAATGCCTTCAAAGGAAAGGTAATTGTGGGTGAGAAAATAGTTGGTCATGGCGACTAGGAAGGAGGTTGTTGGTTTGGAATCCATAGGGCATCTGGAAAGGTAGTGTTCAATAGCAGTAAGGCCATGGGCATTAGAAATGTTAGTGTACAGGGAGGTGGCATCAATAGTGACGAGCATGGCACTGTGTGGTAAAGGGAACGGAACTGTGGAGAGTCGGTCGAGGAAATGGTTGGTATCTTTTATATAGGAGGTTAGGTTCCGGGTAATAGGTTGAAGGTGTTGGTCTACGAGAGCAGAGATTCTCTCAGTGGGGGCACAGTAACCGGCCACAATGGGGCGTCCTGGGTGGTTGGGTTTATAGACTTCAGGAAGCATGTAGAAGGTAGGAGTGCGGGGGGTGGTAGGGGTACCCCGAAGTATGGTATCCCTCATCTCCATGACTGATTCACAGCCTGTTCCATATGGATCCTTCCCACTAACACCAATTTTTCTTAGTTGTGCTGGTGGGAACTTTCCCTGCAATACATCCTACATTCCCTGACCTTCCTGGCCTCAACCTTCATTAGTCACTGTCCTCACCCATCCAGCCCCCTCCCTGTCACAGCCGTCATTTCACCGCCACACCCGGTCTTTTAATTTCTTTATATTTCTCTCCTTTCCACTACTTACATCCCCCACCCCCGACCCCCTCCCCACCATCTCTCCTGCCCTCCGTCTAAACTGCAGCACTTCACTGTCCACCACCCCCACCATACTATCCCTCCCCCTCTCTGTCCCAGCATACTCCTTACCCCCACACAGTTGCCACTCACTTCATGCACTGGTGCTGCTGCTCGCAGTGTGGTTTTAGTTGTCTGAGACTGCAGACGTGTGTTTGTGTTTTTGTGTGTGTGTGTGTGTGTGTGTGTGTGTGTGTGTGTGTGTGTGTGTGTGTGTGTGTCTATTACTGACAAAGGCCTTAATGGCCAAAAGCTATAATTGTGTGAATCTTTTTGTTGTGCCTATCGTGACTCAGCATCTCCGCTTTATGGTGAGTAGCAACTTTCCTCTCTAAAATTGTTATATGTCATCAAGACTACTTTCATTGAAATAATTTTACTATAGTTTTATAGACTGCTGTTTTCCACAGACAATGTTTCACAAAATTGGTAGCCAATATGTTGTCTTATTTCATGTACAGCTTGCACTTTGATTGAAATCATCTATTACCATATGCAATTTATCATACAATGCCAGTTTACATAAAACACTTTCATGTTGTTCGCAGTCGAGAAATGCGTTCATCTCATGAGACTAAGAAGTTTCCACCCGAAATAAATTCCAGAACCAAGTAGGAGATTATGTGATGTTACAACAATTAGACTGACAATCAGTGTAAAATTTCAAAGTAGGAATGACTAGACCAGAACTGCCAAACTATAGAGGAATGGCAAGCTATAGGAAAGAGAAATGGAGTCTGTAGGAAAACTAAAGCAACCTTGGGAAAAAAAGACAAACAGCTGAATGAATATCACAGTTCAGAGTCCACAATGAAATGTAGGTTTCCTATAACAGTCCGGGTAAGTCAGCTGAAAAGTCAGTGGATAGCAAAAGCTTACTACTTCCAATAGGGCCATGCCCAGTAAAGCATTGAAAGCTCTGTGGTATTAAAATGAACCTATGGGTCTTTCCCATTACCTTTTGTTACCTATCAATCCTGAAGAGATGGACACTGGAATGAGCAGAGACACACACTCACTGAATACTGTAGGCTTTGAACAGTGTACATACATATTTAAAAAACCTTGCATATAACTGCTCAACTTATGAAGTTGTAGTCTTTCACAGAGAACACACAGCTACATTGTCTAATCACTGTAACTAAACTGTAACTTCCACTGGGTATTTTGTTATGTAACCAAATTTCTTACTCCCATTCTCCCACAATAGTATCCTAGGCCTATAACAAATGAAGCAGAGTTAGAAAAAGATGAAGAAGAAGAACTACATTATGCCGGAATGTCACAACAATAGTGTGTATATGTGTGCTCTAAAGAATAATGCAAACTCATAATCACATAGGTTACATTTTTGTTCTGAGCTTATCCACTGATCAGTGCTTCCATTGTTTCTTTTGTATATCATATTTTTTGGTATAATAAATTCCAATTTCAATTAAGGATTACTACACGTTTACCAGTATAATGAGTGCTTCTCCTAACATCATCAGTGCATTTTCTCTGGTGTTTGGCAGATACTGTTTCCAAATTTACTATTGTAATCTGTTGACAAAGACAGCTCAAACAAATTCTCCTCATCAGATCTTTCAGACAGTGCCTAGTGCAAAGGAAAAATTCATTTGTTTCTCATTACAGGTAAAGTGTTTTTTACAGTGAAATTTTACGTATCACTTCAACAAAATAGTGCAATTTATGGTTCAATGAAACACAAAGAATAAGTGATATTCCAGAACTGACTGAATAGTACTGTTGCTTAGTGGCAGCTGACACAGTGGGATGCTTGCTGGCACACAAAATGGGGCAAGTTGGATAAGGTAAGAAGAAAAAACAAATGTCTGCAGATATAACAAGAGTGGTAGAGGACATGCCATTATAATTTAACTGAATATCCACAAGTGTGTTTTGGGATCACACTACTCAATGAGCATATTACAAATTGCCACATTAAAAAGCATTTTGTCTGTAATGAGAAATAAACTCTGGTTTTCCATTGACACTGAGCAATACATGAAATGTGTGATGAGCAGATGAGCAGTATTTGTTTGGGTAGGCTTAATCTATACATTGCAAACAAAATTTCAAGTACCTGCTGAAAAATCACAGAAAATTAGGTTGGACCACATATCAAACACTAGGATTAGATTATTACACAATAATATTCATGTTGGCTCACCTGGATCATGACTGCTGACTCTTCAGGTCCAGTATTTTCAGACGGGCTCATGCTTAAAACACTTAAGAGAGCGACCCACGTTTCTTCAAACTGCTGGCGATTGATCCAACCCAGAAGCGTAACACTAGAGTGAAAAAAAGTATAGAAACAACTAAGATTAAAACGCATGCTTTGAAGAACTGGGATTGTCATTCATTGAATATCACTGATTGAACATGCAAGCAGACCAAGTTAGTGTGAACAAGTATACACGAAATCACACGAGTGCCTGCACACAAAATGTGTTGGGGGAAAAAAAGGGAGGGAGGTTGGAGGGGGCAGGGGAGTACCCATCGTCCTGAATCTCCTCTATGGTTTGCAGAAAACATTCTTTCAACAAAGTTTTAAGTTTGAGGAACAGAAAAAAGTCTGCTGGGGCTAGGTTTGGAGAATATCATGGGTGGGGCACAAAGGAAATGTAATTTGTTATTAGATAGCTGCAGAAAAGGAATGGTGTATGTGCTGGTGCATTCTGATGATGCAAAATCCAAGTCTGATTTCCCCACAATTCATCCCCTTTCGGCACACAGAATCCCTCACACTAGGATTCTTCAGAAACTTCTCGAACAGTTATATGATGATTTCTGCAAATCACAGCAGGAACTCTTTTGGCATAGTCATCATCTGTTTACTTGCTAGGTTGTACAGGATTGGGACTGTCACCAACAACATTATGCCTTCTTGGAAATGCTTAAACCACTCATAGCACTACATGTGACTGATATAGTCTTCCATGTATGCTTAGCTAAACAAGTTTTGCCAAGTTTGCAGTAGCTGCAGCTCGCTTACCAACTGATTGAATTCTATAGTGACACTTTATATTAATCATGAAGTAATTATTACTAGTTTTGACATTATAATTACCCTGTTAATTGGAACCTGGTGGATCACTTGCCATTAATAACCGAGAGTTGTGGTACTGAACTGCACAATATGTCTTCTAAACTGGTCTTTTATGTATCAGTTCCCACTTGTTAGTGTGTTGATGTGTATTCTCAATCACTGCAGCTTGCACTGCCAAAGATCTTTTATCTCCAGCTGCAAGTATGTGTACCTCCCTAGGAATGCACTTCCAGCTATTATGTCAACATGAGCTTTTTTGTTCCTTTCCTCTCAGGCATCATTTCCTGCAGTTTGACCCCAATTAGCAAAATGTGTTTTGCATGTTTATTTACATATATATTCAAACTTTTGTATTTTCATTTACAGAATAACAACAATAAGAAAAGGATAAATTGCTAGTCACCACAGAAAGGAGAGGATGAGTCACAGACAGGCACCATGAAAAAGAAAATGTCAGCTGAAGGCATCATAAAATAACGACTGCCTGGCTTTTTCTTTTTCTTTGTCATTGTGCCCATCTGAGACTTAATGACTCCTCGATGAGGAGAGTAGCACCTATCATTGCTGTTGTTATTCCAAACTGGACATCCCACTGTATTTTTCTTTATGTGGGATTGTGTGTGCCACATAGATCCAATCCAAAAGCCTAAATTTTAATATTTTACTTTATGAATCACCTTCCCATAATTTTTCACTGATTGTATCAAAGCTTGCATGGATCGTGATATACTGTGCATCTTCAAACATTTGTGGGTGCCACACAAAATACCTAATATATAGGGTGTTTAAAAATTAGTTATACAAAAGTAACCTTTAATTGTGCAAAAGGCAAATAACTTTCATCATGCAGTAGTATAACAGTGCACAGTGTGCACAAGATTTTTTATGGTTAATGAACCCAAGTCCACTGTTACAATCCAGAGACAATACAAAACTACATACTGCAAGCCACCACCTCAAAGGCAAACTGCTATAAATTGGCTGTGTATCACATAGGATGCCGGGTTGATGTTGGCCTGTAGTCTCTGATGCACCAACTGAAAGAGCTCCACAGTCTTAAATTTGTAGTCTGGGTAATGAGACATGTCAACTTAGAATTGAATACACCTAGCTTTTCAATGTGGAAGGTATTAAGGAAACAACTGTCATTCTGACCCTACAAATTGTAACTACTGCAAGCTTTAAGAGAATGAGAAAAGGAAAAGTGAGTTGAGTTTTGTGTAGGAATGTTTAACAAAGTGCAGACTGAAGATGATTTTCTTAATAAAATTGAGTTCAGTGATGAAGTCACCATCTATATCTACAGTAAATTGAATTGGCATAATGTTCAGATATGGGGTGCGCAGAAACTACATAACTTGGTTCAAACATGTAGGGACCTTATCTACAGTAATTGTTTTTTACGTTGTAAGCTGTAACAAGATTTATAGTCCTTACCTTTTTGCCAAGTCATCTATTAACTGGCACAATTACAACAGGATATGGACACAGAATTTATATTACAGCAATATGGTGCACCTCCATATTATCTTTGGGAAGTTGTTGTATTTCTCTGTAAGAATTTGCTGACTTGGACTGGACATGGCAAAAGAACATCTGGCCACCACAATCATTTGATTTGTCTTCAGTTGAATTCTATGTATGGGGTTACATTAAAGACTGAGTGTTCGTTCCTCTGCATCCGGGAAACGTCAATGGGCTGTGACAATGGATAACACAAATAGTTGCCACCATACATCAAGACTTGTTTCATAGGATTTGGCAGGTAAATGATTACAGATGAGACCCACACTGAACATTTGTTTAAATAAAAATTTAGAAGATGCACTGCATTTAGTGCTGTATCAAACATTCCTGTAAGTTATTTATCTTTTTCACAATCAACGGTTAATTTTGTATAACTAATTTATAAACACCCTGTATCATTAATAGTAAACTAAATTTGTGCTTCTTAGAAAATTATAGCATCAGTATCCTTCTTCAAATCTACATAGCCCCTAATTTCATATTTTTGGCACTTAACGATAGTTACATGTAAAATACTTCGTAATGAACAATAAGCTACAGTAGTTTATTTGAATAAACTTTTGCACAAATGTATTTTCAGAAACTTGTTTCCTTCTCATTGCAGTGAAAGTATTTGTATGATTAGTGCAATATTTCCAGTTTTTCACTCACTGAACTGTTTTTACAAAAGGCAGTGTCTGGAATTTTATGATTATGATGTAAACTTAACTCTTACAAAATGAATTGCTGCTTTGTAATATTGTGTTTTATACACATTATAACTATCGCACTGAGTTCCATTTACTTTCACACTTTAGCAGTAGTGTTGGGGGTCAACACCTGTTGTACAACTGCACTCCTTTTTGCATTGTTACCTGAATCCGTTAATGAGCATAGCCTTGACAAAAGTTCAGAACTCAAAGTTAGCACCAAGGAATTTGTAACTTAAATCCTTAGTTTTTATTTCATTATTTACACATACAGCTTTCTTGAGTATTGTATTGTTGTAGTTTCAGATCTCAAACAGAACTTGCAAGTACAATCCTCTATAATGAATAATGTCTCCTCTGAAGAAAGTACAGAATTTAATACCGCTCACCCACTTTATTGCAAGTGGCATGTCAGTGGTAGATCTAGGGGCCCTGTACTGAGGAAGGACAGAAATGGGAAAACTCGAGGCACTTCATCCATCCACCTAGCCAACGAGCCTGAAGGGCTGTCCTCCACATGAACTGAACCTGAGCGAGTGAGGCACACTGCACCAGTTGAGAAGCCTGCTCTGACCCATGTCACAGGAAGTAAGTGGGAAAGGGAAGGAATCTGTTAACTGTCAGTGGTTTGGACATACAGCAAACCATGGAGCCCTTTACGGAAATGGCAGCTAGGGACAGGAAGGATTGTCTTGCGCACTCTTGGTGTATTTCTGGAGGCCACATTCAGCATTCTGAAGAGGCCATTCTGACAAATGTCAAGGGAAAAAGGTGCACCCAACTTCAGGTTATGGCACATGTTGGAACACATGATGGTGTGTTTTGAGTATGGTGTCAAACCTGAATCATTCCAGCATCTGGCAGAGAAGGTTCATAAGACCAGCCTCATTTACAGGCTTTCAATGGAGCTCATAATCTGCAGCACTGGTCCCAGAACTGATTGGGACTTCCCAGTCTGAGCTGAGTGGAAGGCTTGAATCAGAGACTTTGAAGAACCTGTGACAAACTAGCCTGTGACTTCCCAGACTTATGGCATATGTTTGAAAACTGTAGGGTCTACTGGGAACTTGTTTTAAATATTCATAAATGTAAAACTGTACAACACTTAATAAAATTACGAAAGGTAGTATCCTCTGACTATAACATAAATGAGTCACAAGTGGAACCTGTCAACTCATGTAAATAATCTGGCGAGACAATTTGTAGATATAAGAAATGGAATGGATTCAACTGCTTGCAAATCATTTGTGTCCCATCTAAGATTATTGCTCAAATCTGTGGGACATATACCAAACAGCAGTAACTGGAGATACAGGACATATACAAAGAAGAGAACATGAACTGTTAACATTTGCAGTTTTAATTCAGTCGCAGGAGAGAATCATGGAAATATAGAAAAATCTAAATTTGCTTGAATTTGAAGACAGCCACCAACTATCTCACAAACACCAATTTACAGAGTTTCAAGGAGCAGTATTATGTGAAGAATCTCAGAGATATTCTTCAGTGTGCGCACACACACACACACACACACACACACAAACACACACACACACACACCACCACCACCACCACCACCCCTGTTGGGACCTTGAAGAAATAGTGAGACTAACTGCAGGATGCACAGAGGGATTTACACAGCCTTTCTTCCTTCACTCCATATGCTACTCGAATGGAAAGAAACCCTAACATGTGGTACTTTGTTAAGTACCCTCCGCCATGCACTTCACTGTGGTCTGGAGTACCTATAACTGTAGCTGCAGGTGTAGAGGTAAATATATGTGTGTGCTATTGAGTAGAACATTAACCGATAAGCGCAAACACTTGCAAAGTACCTAAAATAATTAATGAGTCAATATTCACAAATTTCAGTAAGAGATCAGTACAAACCGGAAAATTAGCTGCTGCAACAAATCAATATCCTGAAGGTACTCCACAGGGATTGGTGGGACATGAGTCTTTGCTGGTCCATTCAGTTCCACTTGCCATCCATGTCGCCAGACATCCGGTGGTGTGATAACGTACGAGTTGATTAGGGGCATGCGCGATAAACACACTATCAGTTTCCTAAACAGAAAACAAAGTGCTTTTTTGCAAAATAAAAATAACACAATACATTTGAAAAACAAATTGGGCTGTTAGATAAAATCCAATATCATCAGTGGAGAAGAAATGGGGCAAGTGCGAATATGAATAGCTGATCTATATACAAGTAGAAGGTATAAAAAGCAACTTCTTCTAAAAGAAAAACTTACCTTTCAAAAGATGTAAAATTCAACTACCTCATATCTATATCTCACCTTACGTAGTCTAAAATGTTCCTCTTTTTATGATGTGGGCATGCCTCATGAAAGCTTTTTAATATTGAAGTTATTATAAGCTGTTACTATGATCTACAAGGTGTTTAACATTGAGGGATGCTAGATCACACAAAGACGACAATTTGCTTTCATTACGGAATATATATGAGGTGTGATCAAAAAGTATAGGGATTTTTTTATTTCACAGGCTTTATACACTCAATTTTCAAAATATGTTTTATCTTGCTGGTACACATGTTCCTGATGTATGCTTGTATTTTCAACTGTTTTGAATACTTCGTTCATTGCTGACAGTCAAAAAATTTGTGTGTGGTTTGGAGTGCTTCATTAATTTTTATTTCAGGAAAAGATGGATCAAACAATATTCATTAAATTTTGCTTGAAAAATGGAATAAAGTGCAGCACCACATTTGAAATGTTGACTATGGGTTTTGGTGAATCTACTATCAGTAAGAGAGAATTTATGAGTGGTATAAATGTTTCAAAGAGGGTTGAGAAGATGTTGAAGATGATAACTGCCCTTGTGCCCTACCACTTCAATTACTGATGGCAAGATGGAAGAAGTAAAGAAAATGGTTCTGGAAAATGCCCGAATCTCCATCAAAGAGGTTGGTAGTGATGTCGGCATATTCTTTGGCTCATGCCAAGCATTTTTTCTTTTCTTTTTTTTTTCTTTTTAATGTTTTGAGGATGAAGTACGTAGCAGCATAGTTTTTTCCTATATTGTTGAATTAATGACTTCAGTCGGAAATTGCTGAATGAAGTCAACAACAAACCGTAGCTTCTAAAGAAGATTGTAAGGGGTGATGAAACATGGATTTACGGGTGTGATGTATAAACCAAGGTATAATGACCCCAGTGGAAACTACCTGAAGGTCCAAGACCGAAAAAAAAATTTGACGAGTTCAGTCATATGTGATGGTCCTTCTCACTGTATTCTTTGATTACAATGGGACACTGCATCATGTATTCCTGCCTTATATTACACGGTCAATAACAAACACTGCCTGGAAGTTAGGCACCATTTCCGTGAAGCAGCCCAAAGAAAATGACAAGAACTGTGGAAAAACTACTCTTGGAAATTGCATCATGATAATGCTTCTGTTCACACTTCAATGCTTGTTCATGATTTTTGTGGGGGGGGGACCATTTGTTGTCTCAGCCTCTGTATCTTCTTTCTATTCTTGAGACTGGAGAGAACCACAAAAGGCCATCATTTTGCCACCACTGATGAGATAAAAACAGAATCACTGAAGGAATTCAAACCATAATGAAAAGTGAATTCCACAACCGCTTCCAAGGCCGGAAAAAGTGTTGGTACAAATGTATTATATTTAAGGGGGACAAAGTTGATGTTCATGAATAAATACAGATTCTTTATGACAAGCAAAAATTTCCATTAGTTTCTGATCACATTTCATATATTTTGTCCACTCTTTATGAGTTATGCGCACGGTCATGATGGGCACCACTATCTAAGCAACCCGCTGCGCAGCTCCTAGTGAGATTGTTATTCTGGGAAGTCATACCAGTTCCAGCAATCAGTTTGTGTTGTAATACTTTGACCAGACTGCATCTTACCAGTGCTGCATTCAGCTTGCATTCTTGTAATACTTTACCTTCAGTGTAGCGCGTCTTACTAGTCCTGAATCCAGGTTTTCTTGCTGTTAGTAACAGCAAGTATGGATTTGATGAGCTCACTGACTTGATTGTGTGTTACAGTGAGATGAGGGGAAATGAAAGACCAGTTCTTTGTATCTATGAAAATCGGTTCCCTAACAGAAGATATCCACAATACAGTACCTTTGCAGAAATTCATGGACACACATGAGAAAAAGGGGATTCACATTCTAAGCATGTTGGTGCCAGTAGATGTGATGTGAAAATACCAGAACTTGAGGGTGAAGCGATCTATAAATTTAGCAATCAATCTTCAAGTGGTATATGTGCTACAGCCCATTCTATGGGAGTACAACCTACAGATGTACCATCTTCAAATTGTGTAGGTTTTACAACCAGCTGATTAACCACATCCTACATAGTCTGTGCAGTGGTTTGTACACCAGATGATGTTGCCTTCCACACATGTTTTATTTACAGATGACGCCTCCTTTATGTTATTTTAACAGCAAGAACAGCCACATCTGGGATGACGAGAACTCAAATGTGGTTGGTGTTAGATCACACCAATAAAGGTTCTCCATAAACGTAAAGGTAAGAATTGGGGATAATCATCTTTTAGATCCTGTAATACTGCCACCTATGTTACCTGGAGTCCTTACTTACAGTTCCTGCAGACCACACTTCCAGTATTGCTGGACAATCTACCTCTTGCTGCACCTAGAGCCTTCTGGTAATAACATAATGGAGTCCCAGCACATTTCAGAGTTGATGCGTGAGCACAGCTAACTGTTGATTTTGGGAAACATTTGATAAGTCGAGGAAGAGCTGCTGAGTGGCTGAAACATTCACCTGACTTGATTATTTTCTTTGAGGGCATGTAAAGAGTACAGTTTATGTTACTCAAACAGCCACTAGAACTGAGCTGATAGTTCAAATCACTGATGCATTCCAACAAATCTAACAGGACCATGACAAGCTCTCCACAGCTGGACAGGCACTGATGCAAAGGTATGCAGTTTGTATTGAGGTGAAAGATAGCTTGCGTGAACCATTCATATAAATTATTGCCAGAACATGCCTAATAATAATAATAATAATAATAATAATAATAAACAGTAATTTTTGTGCAACTTTAGTTAATCATTATTATAACCTTAAGGACACATTTAAAACTATAAATTCGTTAACAAATAATTATCCTCTTTGTGTGACCTATCATTTCTCGAAGTTTGATGCTGAGGTCCTAAAATACTCTCTACACAGTTTACATGTTATATGAAATGCTGTTAAATTTTTTAAACACAAGGAGGGGAATTTACTGTCATGAATTTCTTGCAAAGAATTTAAATAAATACTATGCACTTGCCAATATACACTACCTGACAAAAAAAGAATGAAGCACCCAGAAGGGGAGGATGAAACAAAATGTTGTTGTTGTTATTTTCATCAATGGAAAATCCAGGATGGATTACAAAAATATTACGAAAAGGAAAGGCACAACAAACTGTCAGAAAGTGAGCATTCAACCAACAAGGCCATTGTTGGAAATTGACAACACGCACACAACCACGCGCGTGCACACACAAACACAACCCCCCCTCCCCCCCCCCCCCCTCTCTCTCTCTCTCTCTCTCTCTCTCTCTCTCTCTCTCTCTCACTCACACACACACACACACACACACACACACACACACACACACACACACAAAACTGGAGACCATGATCGCGCACATGTGTGTGTGTGTGTGTGTGTGTGTGTGTGTTTTTCTGATGAAGACTTGTTGGCCGAAAGCTCACTTTCTGTCAGTCTTTTTGTTGTGCCTATCTGTGACTCAGCATCTTCGCTGTATGGTGAGTAGCAACTATCCTTTTCGTAATATTGTTATTGTTATTTTGGTGATTAGAAAATCAAGTCAAATTTACAATGCACTTGTCAGTATGAGCCCTCTTGCTAGTATGACACTGCACCTTCTGTGGCCTGCAGACAATGGTCCTGATTTGGTTGGGAAGGATGTCATAAAGCTATCGTATCTTCTTCTGTGGCAAGAGCCAACAAGTAACTGTTGTGACTGGTCCTCGATATTCTGGATACAGACACTGGTGTGGAGATGACTTCTGTGGTGGCCTCACATGTTCTGTTGAAGACAAATTTGGGAATCTTGCTGGCCATGGGAGTACCTTAAAACCATACAGACAGTTCATAGAGACATATGTATTCTGTGGACGAACACTGTCCTGTTGGAAAATGGCACCACAATACTGTCACAGCTGATGAACATATGAGGATGTGGGACATCTGTGCTGTACCACTGTGCCTCCAAAGTTCCCTTAAAACACTAACAGCTGTGACCTGAATTCAAATCCGATGGGTCCTTGCACCATGACACCAAGAGTAACATCATTGTATGGGACCCCCCCTCAGGTAGCCACCACACTCACCAGTGATGTTCATTCGAAGTACTGCAAAACCGCGAGCCACTGATGAAAACAATATGATGCCATTCATCAGCAGTCCATCTTCCTGCTCATAGAACCACTCTGTGTGTTAATGGCGGCCCACGTATGGTTCAGTAACTCCCTAGTCCAGCTGCTGCTAGCCTCCAAACAATGGCTCAGGGTAAAGTAGAATGTTGCAGGGAGTCTATTACTTGTACTCAAACGGTCAGATGGTAGGCGCACATGCGAAGGGGTTACGATACGCTTGGTGCAAAATACAGCAATCCTCCCCTGTGTTTCTCATATGTAGTTGAGCGAAACCTTGCTGATAGTACGCCTGCCCTCACATACCTGTGCAGTCCAGTATCAGCCAACAGTCACATTCGAATACCTCACATATTTGGATGCTGCAGGATTCAACCAGATGGCCAAATGGAGAACAACAATGAAGCCCCTTCTGGTCTCTCCCAGATGATGATAATGCTGTCCTTGAAGAGTAGGCATCATCACCATGTCCTTTATAATGATCATCCAACATCAAACCCATTATATACCCAACCAGTCCTGGTAACAACACAAAGCGCAACCAACACTAAGGCACTGTGTTGTTCATTTTATACGCTGCAGAGGATTATAACTTTAATAATTTACATACCCATTGGTGGTGTGTACATGTTGGAAATTACACTGACATTTGGCCATGTCTTCCACATGCTTCACTCTTTTTGTCAAGCAGTGTAGAATGATCGAAAATTTGCCTCGTGTTATTAACCACTTTAGTAATTGTGCACTATCCTCCTTTATGCATATGTAAAACTTGAAATTAAAATCAAACAATGGAAAATCCAGGAGGGAATGTAACAATACCAGAGAAGGAAAGTTGCTACTCACCATATAGCAGCGATGCGGAGTCGCGACAGGCACATTAAAAACTTAAATCCTGGATTTTCCATTGTTTGATTTTTGCCTGACGGCTTTTCTTTGATCCTAACCCTGTGCTGTTTTCCTTTGTAACTACTTTCTTTTGCATCGCTGTACTCAATGTCCATCCTTCTTTTTTTTCTTTCCTGTGTTTCTCTTGTTGCCTTACGAACCGCTCTGCACGCTCTACTTATGAGCCACACTGTATCAACTGACTCGGCCGTGTGCAACAAACGGACTCAAGACCACACTGATTGTTGGTGCAGCATCTTATGTCCAACATTACTGCCGCCAATATAATTAAGCCTACACCTTCAAACTGATCACGCTCCCTGTGTTAGTTCCCATATTTTTGCTTGTTATCTCCCGCACTTTTCTAGTGCCACATGATCTTACATCTCTAAGTATGAACCCCTCACCACCACCCCACACTTTCTCCATTCTATCCTTGTTCGCACCCACTAAATCAACCTCATCCAGTCACATCTGCTGTCCCCCTTCTTTACGCTTATCCGCCTCAAACCTGCTACCCACAGAAATATACATACATTTATTAATGATTAGTTATTCTCTACTTTGACCTTTGCGACTTCTCGCCAATTTTAGTGAGTTTTCGCCTTCCACTATCGTCGTCTTCCTCAGACTGCATCACTTTTTTCCCCCTGTGCATCCATTACGCCCTTTTCGTACTTTTCACATGTATTTGGGTGTATTTGTGCGTAATTATTCTGACATAATTCTACTTTCTTAGATATTTTTTCACATTTTTGCACCACCTTGGATCCTTGCTCCTTCCATCTGCATCAATACAGAAAAGTTCCCTTACCCTAGCCAGATCCGTCCCACATACTGTTCCTGTGTTGTTCTTTGGCTCATGAAATCCCCCCAAATGGGCATACCATCAAATTACCCATCTCTGGTGGCCACCCCTCCTACCACAATGACCTCCACCTGTTCAGATTCCGCCAATCCTTAGCCCTCACCAACATAGTCCTGCAAAACCATATCAACCAAGCCCAATCCTCCTTGCAGTACGTTCTCTCCATCTACAAAATTCTCCTGCTATGTAATCCCAAATTCCTGAAACCTATAACACACATTGAAACTCTTGCCCTGCAGGAACTAGAGCAACATGCACAACACCACCTCAAAAAGCTCTCCATCCTGCTCACTTCCTACTCCCGCCTCGGAGTACCACTGTCCACCACTTCTACAACAACCTTCAAACCTCCCCCATGCCCCCTCATAGCTGACAAAGCCTGTCTTGCAGACCTACTACACTTACCCCACCCTCCTAAACTCCCTCCCACCATCACACAGAACCCAAAACCTAAACAGACCTGCAACACAGTCATGAACCTCTCCTCCAGAAGCCTTAGTCCCACAGAAATATCAGTCCTTTCCAAAGGCCTCACCTTTTGGCCCACTTCCAATTTCAACCATGCAGGATTAGTTGAAGACCTTCTCTCCTTCTCCCGGTCCCTACACTGGAAACATTTTTTCACCACCAACCCGACCACTCAGACTCAACCACAGACCAATATTGAACCCTGCCTAACTCAGTTCACTCCTCCGTCCAACCGTGATCCACCCCCACTGCTTCCAAACCACCCCCTGTTAACTTTCCAGAATTTCTTATCCTCGAACCTTGCCTCACCATCATTCCCCAAATCCCTCAACATCAACATGCATATTAACCTTACATCCACAGACAGAACCGCAGTCCACCATCTAAAAACTGATCCCGATCTTATAATCCTACCCACAGACAAAGGCTCCACCACTGTTGTTTTGAACCACAAGGATTATGTGGCAGAAGGACTCTGTCAGCTGTCAGATACTTCCAGCTACAAACCATGCCACCGTGATTCCATTCCAGCAATCCAGCAGGATCTCCAGTCACTACTCAAATCCTTAGGCCCATCCCAGAACCTCTCCCCAGAGTCCATCTCTCTACATACCCCTACCACTCCCCGCACTCCCACCTCCTACATGCTTCCTAAAGTCCATAAACCCAACCACTCAGGACACCCCATTGTGGCCGGTTACTGTGCCCCCACTGAGAGAATCGCTGCGCTTGTAGACCAACACCTTCAACCTATTTCCCAGAACCTATCCTCCTATATAAAAGATACCAACCATTTCCTCCACCGATCTCCACAGTTTCTTTCCCTTTACCACACGGTGCCTTCTCGTCACTACTGATGCCACCTCCCTGTACACTAACATTCCTGATGCCCATACCCCTACTGCTATCAAACACTACCTTTCCAGATGCCCTATGGATTCCAAACCAACAACCTCCCTCCTAGTCTCCATGACCAACTACATCCTCACCCACAATTACTTCTCCTTTGAAGGCATTACCTACAAACAAATCCGTGGTACGGTCATGGGCACCCGCATGGCACCATCCTATGCTAACCTATTCACGGGCCACCTAGAGGAATCCTTCCTAAAAACCCAGAAACCTAAATCCCTCACCTGGTTAAGATTCATTGATGACATCTTTGCTATCTGGATTGAAGGTGAGGACACCTTGTTCACATTCCTCCAGAACCTCAACAACTTCTCCCCCATTTGCTTCACCTGGTCCTACTCAACCCAACAAGACACCTTCCTAGATGTTGACCTCCACCGCAGAGATGGTTACATCAGTACATCAGTCCATATCAAACCTACTAACCACCAGCAATACCTCCACTTCGACAGCTGCCACCCATACCATACCAAGAAGTTCCTTCCGTACAGCCTAGCCACCCATGGTCGTCGTATCTGCAGTGACGAGCAGTCGTTCTCTAAATATACCGAGGGTCTCACTGAAGCCTTCATTGACTGTAATTATCCCCCCAACCTTGTACAAAAACAAATCTCTTGTGCCTTATCTTTCCAGTCTCCCACCACTTCCCAAAGTCCCACAGTCCGGCCGCAGAGGAGCATTCCCCTCGTAACTCAGTACCATCTGGGACAGGAGCAACTGAATTACATTCTCCGCCAGGGTTTTGATTACCTCTCGTCGTGCCCTGAAACGAGAAATGCCCCGCTCACTATCCTTCCCACCCCTCCTACTGTGGTATTCCACCGTCCACCAAACCTACACAATAAATTTGTCCATCCCTACACAACTCCTGCTACCATTCCCTTACCTCATGGCTCATACCCCTGTAATAGACCTAGATGCAAGAATTGTCCCATACATCCTCCTACCACCACCTACTCCAGTCCGGTCACTAACATCACCTATCCCATCAAAGGTAGGGCTACCTATGAAAACAGTTATGTGATTTACAAGCTAAGCTGCAACCACTGTGTTGCATTCTATGTAGGCATGACAGTCCACAAGCTGTCTGTCTGCATGAATGGCCACCGACAAACTCTGTCCAAGAAACAAGTGAACCACCCTGTTGCTGAACATGATATCCCTCATCTCCTTGACTGCTTCACAGCCTGTGCCATATGGATCCTTCCCACCAACACCAGATTTTCTGAATTGCACTGGTGGAAACTTCCCACATCCTATGTTCCCGCAACCCTCCTACCCTCAACCTCCATTAGTCACTGTCCTCACCCATCCAGCCCCCTCCCTGTTCCCCTTCCAGCACTTACACTGTCATCATTTCACCGCCACACCCAGTGTTTTAATTTTGTTATATTTCTCTCCTGATTGCTGAGCCACAGACAGGAATGTAGAAAAGACAATCACACTCTCACAACTACATTTTCAGCCATAGCTTTTGTCAGAAAATGAGAGCACACACACATTCACACAATCACCAAGAGTCAACTCATGCGCTCATGACCACTTCCTCTGGCCACTGTGTATACAGTCTCTGAGAACCAGATCCAAACAAACCATCCCTCACACCTCCCTGCCTCTCGTCAGCAGCTGCTAGGCTAGCGGCAAGAAGTGGTGGCAGCACTGACAACAAGCTGAGGGGAGTGGTAGGAAGTGAAGAAGCAGTAGTAATGACGGAGTAGGGAAACGGCGCATGTACTCAGCTGCACCCAGTCAGCTGCACACCTCAGTAAACTAACCATTTCATCTACTGAGACAAAAACAAGATTTTTCCAGTGGTACCTTCCCCCCCTCCCCCTTTCAAGTTTCCCAGTCATTTGAAATTCCCTGATTTCCAGAACCCGTGGGAACCCTGGTTTAGTTCTTGACATGCAACTTCAAAACGATTGGGGTGGATTTTATTAACATCAGAAAAACTGAAGAGTTTTTCATAAGATTGCGTGCCATAATCGTACCCCTAGAACAAAGAAACTTCCCTGTCTGCAAATATAAGAAAGGAACTGAGTTTTAACAAAAGTTTGTAAGCAATATTGTTACTTTATGAAGTACTTTACATTGTAGAAACCATATGTTCAAAACCATAACTTTTTGTGTAAAAATAAACGTAAGAGTAAGAAAGTATTTATTCTAATGTACTACTCTGCACACCTCCAAACCAAAGGAAGTATCAGACAGACAGGAGAAGAAAGAATGAATTCAGTTTTAAACAGGTCAATCACTTTCTTAATTTACAAACTGTGTTGGCAGTAAAGATGCCTAATGAAATCTATTAAAGAGGTATAAAGCAAAAGGAACAACTGTGACAAATTAATTATAGTTTGACAACATTTGATGAAACCTGCTTGTTTTGATTATGTAATTACAGTGTTTATAATGTTCTTACATTATAGGTTTGAGAAGAAATTCAGGGACAATTTTAATGGCATCAAGATGGCAGTGCTCAAGCCAGAATACCATTGTAGCCATCTGACAACAAGCATGGCCAATACTAAGCATGTCTGGATCTCCCAGAGCAGGACCAAGTGCTGAAACAGAAGAACACACGTAAAACTGATTCATTCTTTTGACAATTACCCTCACATAAATTTATTGCTTTTCACTTACCTTGGCTTCTAGGGAGCTGAGGTAATTGACATCCTTCAAGCACATGTAAAGTGCAATGGACCAAAGCACTGACAGCAGAGGCAACCCAACTGCCATGTTGAGTCTGGCCCAACACTGCTGAAAGATTGGTATCTTGTATTACAGAAGCAGCACAGTTTAAAGAGGCCTCTAGGTGTTGGGGCAAGATGAAACTTCTTCCAGCCTTTGTAGTAATCAGCCAATTAATAGCCTGTAAAACAATTACACTGACACATAGTATACCATATTTACCTGAGAATGAGATCTCCCCCCCCCCCCCCCACCCACTTTTTATTTATTTATTTATTTATTTGTTTGTTTATTTATTTATTTATTTATTTTTAAGGGGCTCCTAGGGAAAAAATTATTCTTAACATGTTTTGAATAATGAAAATTACAAACTGTTTTACTGATATGACTTATACGACTAAAAAAGTTAACATTACAGTTGTTCTAGGCTTATGGCATTTGTGAACTGCTTGCATTTTGACAATACAATGAGACATAAAATAAATAAAAAGAAATGGTTTGCATTAATGTATATCTTTACTTCCTTTTTAGCTTAGTATCTCTGCCTGTGGTATCACTATTTTTAGTCATTGTCATGATTACCTGAGATGACAGTTTTACCTAATCAAATGAGAGGCGAGAAAAGAGGCAGTGTATTTACATGTTTGAGCCACAATAAAAGTTGTAATCTTTGCTGTCACAAATACAGGGTGTTTGAAAAAGAGCTCCCTAGTTTTAAGTATAAATTTAATGGGGAAATTAATGAATAATTACATCAATGAGTACATATCATGAAAGAGAATTCCTTCAAGTTTTGTTTAATGTTAGTAGATGTCAACGTGGAATCCATTTGTTGCCCTGCACTCGTCAAGATGGTATTCCTCTTCTCGCTATGTATTCACCTTCAAGTGTAACTGTCCCAACCGCTGTGATGATTCTTTCCTGTAAATGATTGATGTCTCTGATCATTTCACTCCACACAGCATTTTTTATGTGGGCCCAAAAGAAAAAGTGCAGTGAGGTTAAGTGTGGGCTTTGTGGTGGCCAAGGTATTGGGCCAGCGCTGCCTATCCTATCCACCTTCCTGGAAAGCAAGTGACAAGAGCTGCAAGCACATGGTTACTGTAATGAGATGGGGCGCCATCTTGTTGGAAAAACACAAGCCCCTTTTCCACCTCAATATCGTCGATTTGGGGAAAGACATACTCTGTCAACATGTCACTGTTAACGTCCCTGTTTATTGTTTTTTCTACAAAAATGAAAGGATTAATCACACAATCTTCCATCAAACCACACCAGACATTAACTTTCAGAGATTACGTTGATTCTGAATAACTTCACGTGGATGCTTTGCCCCCCAAATTTTGCAGTTATGACGATTAACTGTTCCACTGACATGAAATGTAGCCTCATCAGAAAAGAGAATTGTTTTTAAAAAATTGACATCATCATCATCAATTCAGTGTAGAAAGTCAACAGCAAACTCATATCTTTTGTTTTATCAGTAGGTTTTATTTCATGTAACAGCTGCAATTTGTAGGTGCACGGCTTGTCTTTTACACACATCATCATACACAGTACCTTTAGGCACTCCTAATTGTAGACTACATCTGGCCAATGACTTTTTCAGGCTCCGACGACACAAATCACAGATCTGTTCAACATCATCATCAGAAGTTCTCAGTCCACCTGGTGATTTTGCTTTTAAAACACTATCAGTTTCCTTGAAAAACTTTAGCCAATGATGGATAGTTTTTGCTGTAGGTGATTCACCACCATACTGACACCTAAAATTACATTGCACAGTTATAACTGACTCAGTTTTCACAAGCCAAATAACACACTGTGCTTTCTGTTGCGGAGTACACATTGTTGCTGAGTTGCACTGCACTGCACGCAGGCCTGGACTGAACTGAACTTTGTGTGTGTGTGTGTGTGTGTGTGTGTGTGTGTGTGTGTGTGTGGTGGTGGTGGTGGTGGTGGTGGGGGGGGGGGGGGGGGGGGGGCACTGGTGCTGTCTCGTGGTCAAGCAGACCTGCCAACTGCAGGGGAGCCAAACCTGGAGAGTAGATAGTCAAACACCACAAACTAGAATAGTGTATGTCACTTTGTACAGATTCTAGGACACATTAAAACTAGGGAGTTCTTTTTCAAACACACTGTACTGTACTGTTTTTTCTGGATATGTTGCGATTTCCAAAGTTGTGGTTACAGTGGGAACTGTGAACAGGACGTGCTAACACAGTTGTTTTTCCCAAATAAATAGTGGATTTCACGTCTCTATTGACATGAGAATGTGATAATATTCCTTCATCCCTTTCTTTCAAACATGTCTGCCAGCAACTTTCTCAATGGATGCATGAGACCAGCAGCTGACAAACCCTCTTCTGTTCCCATCCTATTTCACATGACCATTGAGAACACTGCTGCATTGAACACACAGGTATGCCACTGGTCCATACCTAAATTTTTATCATCTCCAGCAGAAATGTATATTATTGTTGAATATTTGTCCAATTTTGTAGTCAGTTCAGTTCTGACTACAAGTGGATTCAGGCAAACTGCAGTTTGAACCCGGCAGACATTCACAAAAAGTCAAGGTACACTGTATACATTCCAAGGCCCACACCACAATGAAATTTGCTGCCCTATCATCATTCCCCTCTCTACACTCATCCTAGTTCCCTGCCAACCTGGCGTAACTGTTCTCCCTCAAACCCTTCTGAATTCTTCAAAAGAAATGTGCTTATGACCTCAACTGCAAAAATCTTCATTTTTAATTGTAAGACGACCCCTATGTTAATCCATTACGCAAAATAAAAATGTTGACCTCAGCAGCAATAAATTAATCTTTGAATGTAAGAAGACCCTGCCCCCTCCCCATCAAATGGTGAATTTCACAAAAAAAAGCTCTTTGTATGAGGGTAAATATGGTATTTATTCACTATCAAAAAGATGTAAAAATAGCAACATAAATATGTGACAAATTAGGAAACTTAAAGATTCAAGAGTCAATTCTTTTTGCCAATTTTTCCTACCTCTCTCATCTACTAAATCATCCCATTTTACTTTTGGCTGGCCTAAGAAAGCTCATCAGTTTTCTTATCAATATGAACTACTTCCACAGTATCAATTTATTCTCCATTTCCTACTCATTACACTGAATACACTAAATAATCTGAGTCTAACAGTGCACACACTGTGATCTGGTGCAGTTATGACCATCTACAATTTATGCAGTTATCAAATTAATTTAAAGTCTCTGGCAGATTAAAACTGGGTAGTGGGTCAGGGATCAACGTTGGTACATTTGGGAGGTGGGGTACTGCTGGAAGCAAAGCTGTGAGGACAGATCATGAATCATGCTTGGATTGCTCAGCTGGTAACAGCACTTCCTGTGAAAGGCAGTGCTGCAAGTTAAAGTCCAGGCCCACCACACAGTTTCAAAATGTCAGAAAATTTCAGGACAGTGCACTTCCTGCTGCAGAGTGAAAGACTGATTCTGGGATTAACAAATGTAGTACTACATATTGATCCCTCTAGAAAGCTCTTCACACACACTATTCCTTATGTAAATACAGTGATTTAAAATTACTGACTAACTTATATTTCAGAATGAATTCTACAACAACGAAAATAATGAATTTTTGACAATATAATGTAACTGGATACATAAAAAATATCTACTCAGCAAGCAGCGGCAGGACAACTCTTACACACACACACACACACACACACACACACACACACACACACACACACACACAGGTTTAACTTACGTAAGCTTTTGGAGCCAGTGGCTCCTTCTTTTGACAGAAGAGTTGAAGGGGAAGGAAGAGGGGTGAAGGAAAAGGACTGGAGAGGTTTAAAAAAATGGGCACAGTTCAGAAAAGTCCCCAGAACCCATCCAGTAAGTCTCCCCTGGCCTGGGGTTCTGGGTGACTTTTCTGAAACGTACCCATTTTCTTAAACATCTGCAGTTCTTTCCCTTCACATCTCTCCCTTTCCCTTCAACTCTTCTGCCAAAAGGAGGAGTCACTGGCTCCAAAAGCTTGCATAAGTTAAACCTGTATGCATGCATATATGTACGTATGTTCTCCTGCCACTGCTTGGTGAGAATGTTTTACTCAGTATTCTCCTTCTACGTATCAACCAAAATATTTATCCTCGATATACTGCTTCTCTAACTTCAATGCTCAGAACAAATACTCTCTTAAGCACAACTGAGTGGTTGACAGCTGTAAATATTTTCTTCTGAAGAAAGTATTATTTCAAATTTTTTTTTTTACCTGCAAGAAGCCCCCTATATTTTATTTGTTAGTTTTAATCATGAATTTTCTATTTTGACAGAAACCAGGTTGTCACTAGTATTCACTCGTTTTTAAAGAATCATATTTCTTATTATACTGTTTTTTCAGTTGGCACATTCTCTAAAGCAAATTTCATAACATATCAAGAGAAATAGTGTTATCACATATAAACTAAATTTATTTAATTTCATATCCTTTTTTTTTCTTTTTACTCCCCTAATGTTTTACTTTCCCTATTGCATAATAAAAAAGTCATATTTCAGTCTCATATAACATCTTACACAGTCTGTCCAAAAAGTTCTGTAACCGATTTCATTCCAGACGTACAAACAACACCAGCATAGTAGCTGTGCTGGTAGCTTGAACTGATAACTGAAAACAACAGATATGAATTCAACCGGTCAGGTGTGAGCTGTAAGCAGGCAGTGTTAAGTAGTGGATGTGCAGCCATAGTGTATCAATGTTGTGTCACAAATTGCGATCGAGCAGCATCTATAAATAATGTGTTCGAGACATGCTGCACAGCATTCTGAAGAGAAGAAAAATGTGTCCGAAGTTTGTCCCATATATCTCGAGCTCTGAACAAAAGCAACAACATGTAAACGCCCGCCATGAGTTGATCGACATGAAAAATATAGACAATTCTTTTGTAGAAAAAATCATCACAGAAGACTTAACGTCATCAATATGTGCCTACCAAAATGATAAACTGCAGAAATTCACATGAAGAATCTAACACTTTGATGACATAACTGGCATTCAATCCAGTATGATGTGTGGGTCAAACAACAGTTTCACAAGTCTGTATGAACTATTCTGTAAACAAATCTTTTAATTCAAATTTATTATTATTTTTGAGTAAATAATTTTCAAAAAGCTTCATGTACCATCTGTAAAAAAAAAAAAAAAACCACACACACCCTCTTGTGTATCATCAGAACATGTCATATCTAAAATTTTGGTATCTGGGTTCTTCTTTGACAAATGAAGGCAATTAAAATGAAAGAAATAAACATGCAAAAATAAATTGATGAGTTCATTGTTGATACAGTGTTAGAATTAACTGAAGCAATAGAACTAACAGCCAATATTAAAATTTTACAGCAGCTGGTAATTTACTGGAGGCAAAAATAACACTCCAAAACATTCATTTCAGGCAACACAACACGAAATAAAAAAGCACAGGTGTGTGCAAAATCAATAAAATGGTGAAAGACAAAATAGAAATGTTTTAGAGCTTAAAAGATATCACCTTTTATTCTTTTACTTTGTTTCATAATTAAAGAATAACACAAAGAAGCAATATGGAATGGGACAAACTTGAGCTAGTGCATCCAATTCTGGAGTACCGCTCAGGCATTTGAGATTCCTTCCTTATAAGGTACACAAAAAAAAAAAAATAAAAGCATTTAGGTGCACAAGGCTGATACCAGGCCAATACAGCTTGCATGAAAGCATAACAGTAATGTTCAGAGGTCTTTAATAGAAATCTTTAGATGAAAGATGATATTGTTGTAATGAAGTCCTTGGAAACAGGTGAGAGTGAATAATATTGGTATTATCTCTCCCCTCCCTCAACTGTAGAATGGCTTGTGAAGTATATGTGTAAATGTAGATTAGTAATAAGTGGTTGCCCCACCTTTCCAACCCCACCCTGATAGTTTTATTCATTACTTTCTCTTTCACCATTGATGCGCACCTTTGGTAGATAGTTTTTTCTTTGTCCTAACTTGTCAAGTATCTACAAAATGTCTGGTTCTGTGACTTTTGCTTAAGCTTTTGTGGGCTAGATGTGTTAAGATGCAGCACTGCACCTTTCCTTAGGTGCTATGGAGGTGTCTAAGAACACTGGCATGCATTTCCTCAGCTGCTAAAGGTTTATTTACTCATTCTACCTTTTTTAATTTTGTGAGTAGTACAGAACTGCACAGTTGCTGCTTTGTGTGTGTGTGTGTGTGTGTGTGTGTGTGTGTGTGTGTGTGTGTGAGGGCGCGCGCACGCGAGTGCCTGCACGTTAACATGCCAGATTGTATTTCTGCCCTGCTCTCTCAGCAGTTATTCAATTTTTGGCTGCTTAATGCATGTGTTTCTGAATAGTTGCTGTTGTAGTGTTTGTTGGTGCTTCTGACATTTGTGTTCGTTTATTTGTCACAATTGATATATGATTGTCACTCTGTTTTTCTTGACCACTGCAATGAATACACCACTGCCATGTCCCATTACCCACTCCTTTTGGTATACTCTTAGGTTTAGTAGATTTACAATAAAAATATAACTACTATCTACTACTTTAGGTTTAAGCCATGTTTTTGTACCCATTATAATGTGAGTTCCATTGCTTTTTAGGATTGTTTCAAACCCTGACACAGTTCTGTAAATCTTTCAGCAGCTGATCACTAGAATTTTAATACTCTCAACAATGGGGGCCACGTCTCTGGGGGACTTTATGGGGTCTCCTTAAACTGGATGATCTGTCTCCTCCCATCACATGCTCCAACCCTCTCTTTCTTTCCCTGGAGCTCCGTAAGTTTTCATGTTTAAGAGTTACAGATACAGCCCCAGCACAGTTTTTTCTTTGCAAATAAGTGAATGCCTAATCCAAAGAGGTTGTGAGCTTTTCACATATTATATGTGTCACACAATACACAATGACTTGCAGTTTTTCTCAGATTATTGTTATGTAAGTGTCTCCTCAGAATATCAGTTTTTTTAAAGAAATTCAAATTATTTACATGACTAGATTGCCTGAAAATTTCCTAGAAATTATTTTATGCACTTTAGTATATAAACACTTAAATGTTTGCAGTTAGCTTTTTAACAATTATTTAAATTAAAACTGTATAACAAAATGTCTAATGTAATCTACAAGGTCATGTGAGTAACACACCTCGAGACAAATAACACCAAATTTTGCAAGTGGCTCACAGTCCTGCTGAGGCACAGATGGCCATGAACCCAGAGCAAGCTTCGGCAGAGACTGCAGGTAGCAGGTAACTCCAGGAGCCAATTCAAATATCAGGTCCCAGAATTTAGAATCAGACAGAAGATCTGAAAGACGAGATGTGTACTTCACTTCCCTGGGCAAAGGACTTCTGCCTTCAGGGTTAAATACCTGAAATAAAAGAATACACCTCTATGTCAGAACTATCAACATTAAATGACATTTTTGTGTGTCATAACTGGTAGTTACTAGCTGCAAAGACAAATACAGCTCACTCATTTAGAGAACAGGACACCATAACATATGGCTCTCTGGCAATACAAACAGACATAAGATAATCAAAATTTTCTGCATCAAGTTGGAAGAAACTATTTTCATCTAAATTTACATTTCTAACAATATAATTTAGTATTTTAGTTATTACTAATTTATTAATCTGATTAGTTATTGATGATGTAATATGATCTAATACAAAATTAGTTTCTTTACACACATGACTTCTGCAGTTTCTGAATGTTTTCAAAGTTGTCAAAAGTTGAAAAGAGAATTCTAGAAACAAATAATTCATCTTTTATGTGAAAACCACTGATGTTTCTCAATGGCCACTTTATAAACAACTTACATTACAGCACAGGCACTGAATCACATTATAGGTGCCTACTAAAATGTTTTCAATTCTGAAACTAATTTCCATAAATCAACTCTACTGTTCATGCAAGGAATAAAAAACCTTTTTAACCAGTTAATCTTAACACTAGTCTTATACTATATAAGAGGTAAGAAAAATAAGATTAAGGTTTAATGTCTCATCAACGATGAAGTCGTTAGATGAAGCACAAACTCAGATATTACAAGAATGGGGCAGGAAATAGATTGTGATCTTTTCAGAGAAACATGCTGAGCTTTCTCACTGAGAGACTGCCATTACATGATTCTGATGACATCAACAGGACAATGAGTGCTGACACAACTCAGAGAGCAGTTCTTCCTTTGAGTTAAAAACAGAACTTCCATCAACATTTGATTTGAAAGACAAAAAATTGGATGCTATTCAGTAAAATCTAACCCTACTTTAGAACGTACATTTATAATAATGTAGTTTAGTGTTATTTCTCTGGAAAACACAAGGCGACTTCTGCAGAACAGTAATGTCTTCTAGTGTTGTCACTCTTCTAGTAACTTCAAAAGTAATAATCTGCAAACATGGGAAAACACAAGTATAGGAATCCATGATACATGTGTGTGTGTGTGTGTGTGTGTGTGTGTGTGTGTGTGTGTGTGTGTGTCATGGAGAGAAGGGAGAGGAGAGGAGAGGAGAGGAGAGGAGAGGAGAGGGAGAGGGAGAGGGAGAGGGAGAGAGAGAGAGAGAGAGAGAGAGAGAGATGCAATAGTGTATCGTAACTGATACCTGGAATAAGAGGGATAAGATAAACCAGCAGCAGGGAGACCATCTCATACCTATGGAATACATGTGCCGACTGCAATGATGAAAAGATAGCTACCCTGGACAGTACAGATGGGAAGTAAACTTATCAAATGTATTTCTTTTAAATATAACCCTGTCAGCTCATGATGATTTTAGAACATTTATTTATTTACCCACGTGGTCTGATACAAACACTAGTGACAAGATTTAGAGAACTGACATTTGAAGCTGACTGCAGAACAATTCTACTGTCACCAACATACACTGTGTGTAAGCACCACTAAGATAAGATATGAGAAATTAGGGCTCATACAGAAGCATATGGACAGTCATTTTTCCCTCACTCTATTTGTGAGGGGGACAGGAAAGGAAATGACTAATAGTGGTACGGGTTACTCTCCACCGAGAGCCGTATGGTGGATTGTGGAGTATCTATGTAGATGTAGATGAAGTGTGTTACAGATGTTGGACAAAATTTGTTAATATATATTATGGGCAAATTATGGTATTATGACACACTGCAACAGATTGGCTAAGTTAGCTTCACTGAATAGTTCTTGTTTTGCACTTCAACACAGCCAGCAAGATTACTTTTCTAGGTATTGTTTTATAAAGCAAAAATAGTGGCACAGCAAGTAGGACTTCACTGCTTTAATAAACTGGATGTTGTTTTCAATAGATTTTATACATATGGGTAGCTTGTTGAACAGTTAAGAGGCCAATGTGAAATGCTTCCTTTTGACAAAGTTTAGTGTTTGCACATAATACATATATATAATGGCCTTGTGCTTCCTGTCGAAAGATTCAAGTGCCATCCTAGAGACATTTTCACTGGTGGCTCAGAAGTCCAATGCGAGAGCCGACTTGGTGCCCACAAATGAGGCAAATATGAGTCACTCCAGCAGGAGAGTTAACTAATGTCTGCACAATCATTTTGCAGCTAAGTTGTTAAGCCATACTTGGCCATGCATCTTGCTTCCATCTGCAGTTGGTTGCCCCCTTTTGCTGCAACAGTCAGCGAGTTGCTCCCACTAGTCACTGTCAATATTAAATGTTCGCATATCACGATTGATGCAATCTCTAAAGTGTAGTGAAGGTCTTCCATGAGGTCTCTTTGCTCCTGCTATTTCACTGAGTAATGTGTGCAAGGGCAGACGATGCAGATGTCCTAACCACCGCATGTGACGTTGCTTGAGCGTGGCAGCAAAACTCTGTTGTTTTGCAGTTGTCAGAACCATATCATTTGTCACATGATCCTTCTATGATATTCCCAAGATGCTCCGTAAGCACTGCAGGTGAACGGCATTGAGCTTTTGTTCCTGTTTGGCATACGACATGCAAGTCTCAGCTCCATACAGGAGAGTGATCAGCACACTTGATCTATGTACAAATATTTTTGTTGACAATGTAAGATATTTATTATCCCATGCTTATGTGCGGAACTTCCTGAAAGAGATGGCAGCCTTTCCTATTTGTGCATTTCTCGTGTCATCCAGTGAGAGATCTTCTGTCATTATTGAACCAAGGTAGCAGAATTTATCGACTGTCTTCAACAAGAAGCCATCCAGTTTGATGACAGCTGGATCTGTGTATCCTTGTGCCATGACACCCATCTTCTTTACGTTTATAGACATGGAGAAGAGCTTGCATGAGGTAGAGAATTTATCCACAAGCTCTTGCAGATATTCTTGAGTATGCGCTATAAATACAGCATCATCGGCAAATAAAAAGCTATTTACAAGCAAGTCTTTTCAGAAGCACTTGGATCTGAGTAGAGAAATGTGGCAGAGCTTTCCATCAGCTCTGGTATGCAGATGAATGCCCAGGTTAGTTACACCAAAAGCAACTTTGAGGGATGCTGAGAAAAAAATATCGAACAGAGTGGGAGCCAGTTTGCAGCCTTGATAAAGCCCTCTTTTCACAGCAAACGGGTCAGATGTGATTCTGTTGAAGACCATAGCACCTTCCATATCTTCATGAAAAGCCATGATCATCTTTAAGAGCTTTGGAGGACACCCTATCTTCAAAAGTACTCCATACAGTCCTTCTCTGCTGTGTTGAAAGCCTTGTTTAGGTCAATAAAGCCAATGAACAAGGGGTTTTCTGCTCGCAGCATTTTTCCTGAATGTGCTGGAGTGTGGTGACCATATCAACTGTAGATTGTAGGGGGCGAAACTCACATTGTTCCTCAGGGTATATGCTCTTGACAAGCTTCTGAAGTCTGCCCAGGACCACATGGGCAAATTTTTTTCCAGGTATACTCAGAAGTGAGATTTCATGGCGGCAGTTGCAATCGCCGTGATCACCTTTACCTTTGTATAAAGTAACAATATTTGAATTACGCATGTCTTGAGACACAGTACCCTCAGCCCAACAACTCAGTAAGAGGTTGAAAAGTAGTGGAAAACTGGCTTAAGTTTTACAATTTTTGTGAAGACGTTGTCTCTGCCAGGGCCCTTCCCACATTTAAGCAGTGCAATTGCTCTCTGAAGTTCCCCCATAGTAGCCGTGACATCCAAGTCATGGTAAGGTGTCATATGAGGAATTTCATCCATTGCGTTTGAACTAATATTGATGAGATGTGGGTACAGGCTGGAATAATGTATTCTATCCAATGGTGCAATTGACAATTTTGATCTGTGATGACTTTTCCATCTATTTCCTTGAGTGGTATGCTCTTATTTGGAATGGGTCCAATGGCCCATTTGATGGCCAAGTACACACCACCAATGTCGCCAGAATTGAAACACTCCTGTATGACAGCGAAAAGTTGCAGACACTGCGTTGAACAGCTGCCTTCGTTTTGCTTAGCTCTCTGCTTGTAGAATGCATGGGTTTTTATGACAGATGACAGTGGCCTGACGCTTAGCCTCAAGAAGAGGGGGGGAGTCATATTTACTGTGACACTAACCTTCAGTTTAAATTCTACTGTATTCCATAAACATCAACTTTGGAGCTGTTGAGCTGGTTCTGTTGGTCAACCTTGGCTTCAGACTCAGCTTGCAGGTGATCCTTTAATTTATTCACCTACACTGCTGAGACATCACATTGTCATTTTGATGGACTGGTAGAATATTGTTTCAGTGAGACGTCACCTCATTTTTATTCCTTTTTATGTTGTGCAGAGAGGATAGGCAGGAGGCTGCCTTGGTTTTCTAGTGTGCACTATTATAAAAAGAATAGACTGCTAGTCACAATAAAAATGACAAATTGAGTTGTAGACAGGCACAATGAAAAGACTATTACACACGCATACACAGTATGTGTGAGGTGTGCTGGTTTGTGTGAAGATGTATATATTCTCTTTTCTTTTCTGAAGAAGTGTGTAACAGTCTTTTCATTGCACCGGTCTGCAAACTCAATGATTCATCTTCTTGATGAGTAGCAATCTATCCTTTTCATAATATTGTTGATATTCCAAACTGGACTTTCCACTGTTTGGTAAGCACTAATTATATTCATGGATGCACTGCTGATAATAGCTACATCGCCAGTGTTCTAGTACCTCTAGATGTGCAGAACTGAATATGTTGTGTCTTTTTGAAACTGAGAGGAAGACCATTTGTGGAAAACCCCTCAATAATACTTTTAAGAACATTAGTCATCATTTCATCTGTTGCTGTATGTACATTGTATATTTGTATTGATTACAATACCAGTGTCATCCCGAAAAAGAACAAATTACATTTTTTGACTGTAAGATGCATCTTTCTCGTATATGAGAAACACATGTGGATCTAAGATTGAGCCTTGTGGAACTCCATAAGTGATTTCTTCCCAGTCAGGAGAATCTCCATTGCTTTTAATAGGATAGATAAAAAAATCTAGCCATCATGTGGCAGCAGGACACACACATACACACACACACACACACACACACACACACACACACACACACACCGGGGGAGTGGAGGGGGGGGGGGGGGGGGGGGGAGCGAGGTTGCTGACACTTGGTGAGCAGATATTGTTTTTATTTATCCAGTTATATTTTAATTGTAATAAGTATTATTTTATGAATATAATAGAGGGAAACATTCCACGTGGGAAAAATATATCTAAAAACAATGATGATGTGACTTACCAAACGAAAGCGCTGGCAGGTTGATAGACACACAAACAAACACAAACATACACACAAAATTCAAGCTTTCGTAACCAACGGTTGCTTCATCAGGAAAGAGGGAAGAAGAGGGAAAGACGAAAGGATGTGGGTTTTAAGGGAGAGGGTAAGGAGTCACTCCAATCCCGGGAGCGGAAAGACTTACCTTAGGGGGAAAAAAGGACACGTATACACTCGCACACACACACACACATATCCATCCGTACATACACAGACACAAGCAGACATTTGTAAAGGCAAAGAGTTTGGGCAGAGATGTCAGTCGAGGCGGAAGTACAGAGGCAAAGATGTTGTTGAAAGACAGGTGAGGTATGAATGGCGGCAACTTGAAATTGGCGGAGGTTGAGGCCTGGCGGATAACGGGAAGAGAGGATATACTGAAGGGCAAGTTCCCATCTCTGGAGTTCTGACAGGTTGGTGTTAGTGGGAAGTATCCAGATAACCTGGACGGTGAAACACTGTGCCAAGATGTGCCGGCCGTGCACCAAGGCATGTTTAGTCACAGGGTGATCCTCATTACCAACAAACACAGTCTGCCTGTGTCCATTCATACGAATGGACAGTTTGTTGCTGGTCATTCCCACATAGAAAGCTTCACAGTGTAGGCAGGTCAGTTGGTGAATCACGTGAGTGCTTTCACACGTGGCTCTGCCTTTGATCGTGTACACCTTCCCGGCTACAGGACTGGAGTAGGTGGTGGTGGGAGGGTGCATGGGACAGGTTTTACACCAGGGGCGGTTACAAGGATAGGAGCCAGAGGGTAGGGAAGGTGGTTTGGGGACTTCATAGGGATGAACCAAGAGGTTACGAAGGTTAGGTGCACGGCGGAAAGACACTCTTGGTGGAGTGGGGAGGATTTCATGAAGGATGGATCTCATTTCAGGGCAGGATTTGAGGAAGTCGTATCCCTGCTGGAGAGCCACATTCAGAGTCTGATCCAGTCCCGGAAAGTATCCTGTCACAAGTGGGGCACTTTTGGGGTTCTTCTGTGGGAGGTTCTGGGTTTGAGGGGATGAGGAAGTGGCTCTGGTTATTTGCTTCTGTACCAGGTCGGGAGGGTAGTTGTGGGATGTGAAAGCTGTTTTCAGGTTGTTGGTGTAATGGTGTAATGGTTTTTACCACATCGTTGATCATTTTTAGCCGCTTCCCACAGGTTTTAACGTCACTATTTCTTCGTCAGACAATTGTTAGCCTTACTTTCATAATCTGACACCACAAAACCACTCCTTTTAATACATTTACACGGAGTTTTCTTCGAAATTTTCCCAAATTTTTCCACCCTTTAACGTGTTTTGGTGGCATCACAACCACCTAACCTTTGTGCACATCGTTGTCTACCAACCCAAGTTCACCACAGGATCAACATAGCCCAGCTTTAACCAACACTTTTTCGCCTTTTTTCACACCAGAGCTCCAGTTGCTTTCTAGTTCACCTTTATCTCTCCCCATATATTTTTTTTCATTTTCATTTCAGCCTCAAGTTACACTTTCCACCTTCAAATACCATGTCACCCTCACAACACCCCCACAACGACCCCGTTAAGTTTTATTTATATTCCCTCCGCTAACATGCCTTCGCCTTAGCCAGATTACGCTCCCATATTTTATTTTCTCAGGCTTGTCTGACATTTGGCATTACCCCCAAAGGCCTCACACTTAAAGTTCCCATCTCTGGATGTAACCCTTCTTTTCATCAGTCCCTATACCAGTTCCAACTGAACAATCCATTGCCCTCACCCACCTAATCCTTCACCTACACATCAACTCAGCCAATGAACACACCTGTCAACTCCTATCCTCAATCTTTCCTCTCCCACATCCACACTGGCTGTTCAGAGCATCCTCCTACAGGCCAACCGCAAATTAGAACAGCATGCCACCCTCCACCTCAAAAACCTATCCAATTTCATGGTTTCCCACCTCCGGAAAGGCAACTCACTCACCCTTCACAATCTTTCCAGCAAACCTCAACCTCCTCTCATTGCACACAGACCCAGTCTCTCCCATCTACTCAATCTCCCACTTCCAGCTCCACTCCCCCCAAAACCTCAAAATTCCAATCAACACAATCTGGAACCACAACACCCTAATTCAGTAGTTAACCTTTCCTCCAAACCTCTCTCCCAATCCGAAACCTCTGTCCTATCCAAAGGCCTCACCTTCAGCCCCACTCCCAGATTCAACCAAACAGCCCTCGTCAAAGATTTACTGTCCTACACTCGTACTCTCTGCTGGAAATATCACTTTGCCACAAAGAAAAATGATCCTAATCCTACTCCTAATGATCCAACTCCCCAAGACACTATCCACATTGAACCCTGCCTGGAATAGTTCTGTCCTCCGTCACAGCGGGACCCACCCCCTCTTCCTCAAAATCACCCTCTCCAAACCTTCCAGGAATTTCTGACTTTCAGCCTTGCCTCTCAGTCCTTCTTAAAAAACCTTAATCCTACTCCCAACATCACCATTGCTGAAGCCCAGGCTATCCGTGATCTGAAGACTGACCAATCTATCGTCATTCTTCCGGCGGACAAGGTTCCCACGACCGTGGTACTTGATCAACGGGAGTATGGGGCTGAGGGACTGCGTCAGCTTTCAGACAACACTACATACAAAGTTTGCCAAGGTAATCCCATTCCTGATGTCCAGGCGGAGCTTCAAGGAATCCTCAGAACCTTAGGCCCCCTACAAAACCTTTCACTTGACTCCATCAACCTCCTGACCCCACTGACACCCCGCACCCCTACCTTCTACCTTCTTCCTAAAATTCACAAACCCAATCATCCCGGCCGCCCCATTGTAGCTGGTAACCAAGCCCCCACAGAACGTATCTCTGCCTACGTAGATCAACACCTTCAACCCATTACATGCAGTCTCCCATCCTTCATCAAAGACACCAACCACTTTCTCGAACGCCTGGAATCCTTACCCAATCTGTTACCCCCGGAAACCATCCTTGTAACCACTGATGCCACTTCCATATACACAAATACTCCGCACGTCCAGGGCCTCGCTGCGATGGAGCACTTCCTTTCACGCCAATCACCTGCCACCCTACCTAAAACCTCTTTCCTCATTACCTTGGCCAGCTTCATCCTGACCCACAACTTCTTCACTTTCGAAGGCCAGACATACCAACAATTAAAGGGAACAGCCATGGGTACCAGGATGGCCCCCTCATACGCCAACCTATTCATGGGTCGCTTAGAGGAAGCCTTCTTGGTTACCCAGGCCTGCCAACCCAAAGTTTGGTACAGATTTATTGATGACATCTTCATGATTTGGACTCACAGTGAAGAAGAACTCCAGAATTTCCTCTCCAACCTCAACTCCTTTGGTTCCATCAGATTCACCTGGTCCTACTCCAAATCCCATGCCACTTTCCTTGATGTTGATCTCCATCTGTCCAATGGCCAGCTTCACACGTTCGTCCACATCAAACCCACCAACAAGCAACAGTACCTCCATTATGACAGCTTCCACAGATTCCACATCAAATGGTCCCTTCCCTACAGCCTAGGTCTTCGTGGCAAACGAATCTGCACCTGTCCGGACTCCCTGAACCATTACACCAACAACCTGAAAACAGCTTTCGCATCCCGCAACTACCCTCCTGACCTGGTACAGAAGCAAATAACCAGAGCCACTTCCTCATCCCCTCAAACCCAGAACCTCCCACAGAAGAACCCCAAAAGTGCCCCACTTGTGACAGGATACTTTCCAGGACTGGATCAGACTCTGAATGTGGCTCTCCAGCACGGATACGACTTCCTCAAATCCTACCCTGAAATGAGATCCATCCCTCATGAAATCCTCTCCACTCCACCAAGAGTGTCTTTCCGCCGTCCACCTAACCTTCGTAACCTCTTGGTTCATCCCTATGAAATCCCCAAACCACCTTCCCTACCCTCTGGCTCCTATCCTTGTAACCGCCCCTGGTGTAAAACCTGTCCCATGCACCCTCCCACCACCACCTACTCCAGTCCTGTAACCGGGAAGGTGTACACGATCAAAGGCAGAGCCACGTGTGAAAGCACCCACGTGATTTACCAACTGACCTGCCTACACTGTGAAGCTTTCTATGTGGGAATGACCAGCAACAAACTGTCCATTCGTATGAATGGACACAGGCAGACTGTGTTTGTTGGTAATGAGGATCACCCTGTGACTAAACATGCCTTGGTGCACGGCCGGCACATCTTGGCACAGTGTTTCACCGTCCAGGTTATCTGGATACTTCCCACTAACACCAACCTGTCAGAACTCCAGAGATGGGAACTTGCCCTTCAGTATATCCTCTCTTCCCGTTATCCGCCAGGCCTCAACCTCCGCTAATTTCAAGTTGCCGCCACTCATACCTCACCTGTTTTCAACAACATCTTTGCCTCTGTACTTCCGCCTCGACTGACATCTCTGCCCAAACTCTTTGCCTTTACAAATGTCTGCTTGTGTCTGTGTATGTACGGATGGATATGTGTGTGTGTGTGCGAGTGTATACGTGTCCTTTTTTCCCCCTAAGGTAAGTCTTTCCACTCCCGGGATTGGAATGACTCCTTACCCTCTCCCTTAAAACCCACATCCTTTCGTCTTTCCCTCTCCTTCCCTCTTTCCTGATGAGGCAACAGTTTGTTGCGAAAGCTTGAATTTTGTGTGTATGTTTGTGTTTGGATGTGTGTCTATCGACGTGCCAGCGCTTTCCTTTGGTAAGTCACATCATCTTTGTTTTTAGATATATAAGTATTACACTCCTGGAAATTGAAATAAGAACACCGTGAATTCATTGTCCCAGGAAGGGGAAACTTTATTGACACATTCCTGGGGTCAGATACATCACATGATCACACTGACAGAACCACAGGCACATAGACACAGGCAACAGAGCATGCACAATGTCGGCACTAGTACAGTGTATATCCACCTTTCGCAGCAATGCAGGCTGCTATTCTCCCATGGAGACGATCGTAGAGATGCTGGATGTAGTCCTGTGGAACGGCTTGCCATGCCATTTCCACCTGGCGCCTCAGTTGGACCAGCGTTCGTGCTGGACGTGCAGACCGCGTGAGACGACGCTTCATCCAGTCCCAAGCATGCTCAATGGGGGACAGATCCGGAGATCTTGCTGGCCAGGGTAGTTGACTTACACCTTCTAGAGCACGGTGGGTGGCACGGGATACATGCGGATGTGCATTGTCCTGTTGGAACAGCAAGTTCCCTTGCCGGTCTAGGAATGGTAGAACGATGGGTTCGATGACGGTTTGGATGTACCGTGCACTATTCAGTGTCCCCTCGACGATCACCAGTGGTGTACGGCCAGTGTAGGAGATCGCTCCCCACACCATGATGCCGGGTGTTGGCCCTGTGTGCCTCGGTCGTATGCAGTCCTGATTGTGGCGCTCACCTGCACGGCGCCAAACACGCATACGACCATCATTGGCACCAAGGCAGAAGCGACTCTCATCGCTGAAGACGACACGTCTCCATTCGTCCCTCCATTCACGCCTGTCGCGACACCACTGGAGGCGGGCTGCACGATGTTGGGGCGTGAGCGGAAGACGGCCTAACGGTGTGCGGGACCGTAGCCCAGCTTCATGGAGACGGTTGCGAATGGTCCTCGCCGATACCCCAGGAGCAACAGTGTCCCTAATTTGCTGGGAAGTGGCGGTGCGGTCCCCTACGGCACTGCGTAGGATCCTACGGTCTTGGCGTGCATCCGTGCGTCGCTGCAGTCCGGTCCCAGGTCGACAGGCATGTGCACCTTCCGCCGACCACTGGCGACAACATCGATGTACTGTGGAGACCTCACGCTCCACGTGTTGAGCAATTCGGCGGTACGTCCACCCGGCCTCCCGCATGCCCACTATACGCCTTCGCTCAAAGTCCGTCAACTGCACATACGGTTCACGTCCACACTGTCACGGCATGCTACCAGTGTTAAAGACTGCGATGGAGCTCCGTATGCCATGGCAAACTGGCTGACACTGACGGCGGCGGTGCACAAATGCTGCGCAGCTAGCGCCATTCGACGGCCAACACCGCGGTTCCTGGTGTGTCCGCTAAACCGTGCGTGTGATCATTGCTTGTACAGCCCTCTCGCAGTGTCCGGAGCAAGTATGGTGGGTCTGACACACCGGTGTCAATGTGTTCTTTTTTCCATTTCCAGGAGTGTATTTTAGTTAGATATGACACTATCCATTGGTTTGCTGTACCATTAATTCCATAAAACATCAGTTTATTCACAACAATAATGTGATTTGCATAGTCATATACCTCAGGAAGTCACAGACAATACCAGCAGGTGCTATTTTGTTATTTAGCGCTTATAAAATATGGTGAGGGAATGTGTTAATGGCATTCCAATTCGAGCAACTCTTCTCAAATCCCAATTGTGATTTACTGAGAATACCATTGCTGCTCAGGTGGAGTACTATTCTAGAATACATGGCATTCTCACAAATTTTGAAAAATGATGTCAGAAGTGAAACAGGTCAGTAGCTATTGAAATCTCTCCAATCACCTTTTCTTACAGAGGAGTTTAACAATGGCATATTTCAATCTCTCTGGGAAAATTCCTTGAGTTAGGACGCACATTTCAGAAAATGAGAGAGCTTATTATATGGGAACAAGGAACAAGTCCTTAGTACTCTGCTGGAAACCACATCAAACCTGGATGAGTTTTTATTCTTGAGAGAATATTATCTCTAATTTCAGAAGAAGTAGGTGAGATGTCCATATGACTGAAATTTATGTAAGTTTCTTGTTCAATACACTCTCTTAGTTTTTCCTCTTTACCTGTTTGTCCCTACATTTTTTTTATTACATTTAACAAATGTGACACTACTCAACAGCCCTTTTGTATCTGGGATGTGATAGTTCAATTATCATGTATTATGATATGTAGAATCAGAATTTGTATTTAAAAATGTTCTATCACATATGATTTCTGAATTTTTAAGGGACACCACCTTATCAAAGATATCTCCAGTGTCAGGCAGGAGTGTCTATGAGCGTGAAAGAGGAGAAGGCCTATGTCAGCAGCAGTTTAGCTACTGGCAGGGCTTCCCCAGCTCTACAGACCTCAGCAGAGGAGCCACAAAAAAAATCCACGTCCTCCAGGGTACTGTTGGGTGAGGGAGCTGATAACCCCACACTGTAAGAATGTCATATTTGGGAACCACAACAAGAGACTGCATGCAACATCAAAGCATGACTCTGGCAAAGAAAAATAGTAACATGGAATATACGAACAATGTTGAAACCTGGAAAAATGACAGCTGAAGAGATCATGAAATTTAAGTACAATCAAACAATGGAAAATCCAAGATGGAATGTAACAATATCACGTGAAGTAAAGTTGCTACTCACTGTATAGCGGACATGCTGAGACGCAGATAAGCACAACGAAAATATTTTCACACTTAAAGCTTTTGGCCAATGACCTCTGTCAACAATACACACACATACGCACACACACACTTACAGAAATGCGGCTCACACACATGACTGCACTCTCAGGCAACTGAAACCACACTGTGAGAAGCAACACCAGTGGATGATGGGAGTGGCGACTGGGTGGGGGAAAGGAGGAGGCTGGGGAGGGGAAGGGGAAGGATAGTATGATGGGGATGGCGGACAGTGAAGTGCTGCAGGTTGGGTGGTGGGCAGGGGGAGGTGGGAGTATGGGAAAAGGAGAGAAAGAGACAGAAATAAATAAAGAAAAATGAATAAATAAATAAAAAAAATAAGAGGAAGAAAAATAAAAAAAGATGGGTACGACTATGGGCACCTGCATGGCACTATCCTATGCCGACCTATTCATGGGCAATCTAGAGGAATGCTTCCTAAACACCCAGAATCCTAAACCCCTCACCTAGTTCAGATTCATTGATGACCCTTCAAATCTGGATCGAGGGTGAGAACATCCTGCCCACATTCCTCCAGAACCTCAACAATTTCTCCCCCATTTGCTTCACCTGGTCCTACTCAACCCAACAAGCCACCTTCATAGACATAGACCTCCACCTTGAATATGGCTACATCAGTACCTCCATCCATATCAAATCTACTAACTACCAACAATATCTCCACTTCGACAGCTGCCACCCATTCCAGTCCAAGAAGTCCCTTCCGTACAGCTTAGCCACCTGTGGTCATAGCATCTGCAGTGATGAGCAGTCCCTCTCAAAATATACAGAGTCTTTCACTGAATCCTTCACTGACTGTAATTATCCTCCCAACTTTGTACAAAAACAAATCTCCCATGCCTTGTGTTTCCAGTCTTCCACCACCACCCAAAGCCCCACCAACCAGCCACAGAGGAGCATCCCCCTGGTCACTCAGTACCACCCAGGACTGGAGCAACTGAATTACTCTCTCTACCAGGTTTCGATTACATCTGGTCATGCCCTGAAATGAGAAATGCCCTGCCCACTATCCTTCCCACCCCTCCCACTGTGGCATTCTGCAGTCCACTGAACCTATACTCATCCATCCTTACACAACCCCTGCTCCCAACCCCTCACCTCATGGCTCATACCCAATCCCTTACCTCATGGCTCATATCCCTGTAATAGGCCTAGATGCAAAACCTGTCCCATACATCCTCCCACCACCACCTACTCCAGTCCAGTCACTAACATCACCTATAACATCAAAGGCAGGGCTACCTTTGAAACCAGTGGTCATGTGGTCTACAAGCTAAGCTGCAACCACAGTGCTGCATTCTATGTAGGCATGACAACCAACAAGCTGTCTGTCTGCATGAATGGCCACCGACAAACTGTGGCCAAGAAACAAGTGGAACACCCTGTTGCTGATATGGATCCTTCTCACCAACAACAGCTTTTCTGAACTGCACAGGTAGGAACTCTCCCTGTAATATATCCTACTTTCCCGTAACCTTGCTGGCCACAACCTTCATTAGTTGCTGTCCTCACCCATCCAGCCCCTTCCCTGCTCCCATTCCAGCACTTCACAGCCATCATTCCACCACCACACCCAGTCTTTTTTAATTTTTATTATTATTATTTTCATTTTATTTACTTATTTATTTTTTTATGTATTTCTTACTCTCTATTTCTCTCCTTTTCCACTACTTTCCCCCCCCCCCCCCCTGCCCACTGCCCAACCTGCAGCACTTCACTGTCCACCATCCCCACCATACTATCCCTTGCCCTCCCTGCCCCAGCCTCCTCCTTTCCACCACCCAGTCACCACTCTCATCATGCACCAGTGCTGCTGCTCGTAGTGTGGTTTCAGTTGCCGAGATTGCAGTCGTGTGTGTGAGCTGCATTTGCATGAGTGTGTGTGTGTGTGTGTGTGTGTGTGTGTGTGTGTGTGTGTGTGTGTGTGTGTGTGCGCGTGTATTGTTGACAAAGGCCATTGGCCGAAAGCTTTAATAGTGAAAATCTTTTTGTTATGCCTATCTGTGACTCAGCATCTCCACTATGTGGTGAGTAGCTACTTTCCTTCTAATAATATTGAAGTTTAAGTACAGTACTGCGGAACTACAAGAAGTGAGATGGCAAGTACAAGGTAAGGCAGGTGTGCATCATCAGTGTTCTCTGCTGGACCAGAAAGAAGAACAGGCCAATGTGGAAGAGGATTTATAATGACTAAAGAGCTTTGGAAAAGTCTTTTAAAATTTGAACTGTTAATGAAAGACTTAGTATGTTCTGGCGTGACAAAAAGTGCTGGCACAAAGATGAAGAATGCAAGAGCAGAGAAGGCTGTAAGACAGCGTCAGCCAATAGTCCACTGACTAGGACAGCACCAAAACAGGAGCGGCCTCCTTAGGAAGAGAATACAAGTGCCGCTCTTGCCAACCTCGGCTGCAGAGGAGTGGTAGACCGTCACTAACAGAGAAGACGCACACTAGAAGAGCAATAATCCTATACTGAGACTTGTGCCTTATATCAATTGCTTACATGGACATTGTATATAGCGATGGACACTAATTGTTTGCATGTCACCCATCACTTGAGACATGTTATTTTAATACAAAGTTAAGGATTGTCAATCTACTTTATTGTAACAAAAACCATTAATGTGATTTGCTGGAATTGTTGTATAGCTATCTGAGGAAGCAGCATCCTTTAGGCACCCTGTAAGAGATGAGTGGGTAGGACCCCACATAGTAGCTAAGAATAAAATGGAAATTAAGGAGTATAAAAGTAATAACAGCATACACACCAACAGAGGAAGCAGAAGAAGTAATTAAAGAACTGGTTGATGAAGATCTTGTCCAGTGCAGTACCCAACAATCAATCTTTCCTTCTCATCCCACACGGTAAGTCTCCCCTTACCTGGGCTTCTGGGTGACTTTACTGCTGAATTCTACCCCTTTTCCTAAACCTCTCCAATCCTTTTCCTTCACCCCTCTTCCTTACCCTTTAATCCTTCTGCCAGAAGAACAAACCACTGGTTCTGAAGGCATATGTAAACGCTTTTTTTATGTGTGTTCTCCTGCTGCCGCTTGGTGATTAGATTTTATATCTAGCCAATTACTATATACATACTAAGTGGTATTGCGTTCTGAATATGTACTTCTTGTTTGTTTCAATTCTGTCACTGTTCACCCGTACTGTTTTTGATTCTGCTGTCTATGAATTCTGCACCCCAAAATTACAGAAATCCACTCATTTCCTAACCATATGCAGAAAAATAGTTCAAATTAATTGACTAGTGTTATTAAACACACCTGCTACTTGTGACTAATCATTTATAGCTGCTCCATCCAAATTAATAGTGATGTTTCCTGTTTCTCATTTTACTACATTACATACAGCCTTACATCTCTTGTCAGAATTACTGATTTCTGTCATAATATTCTTGTTCCTCCATTTTTTAAAAACTTTTCTTTGTAGATTTTTTGAGTAATTTTTGTATTGCACAACTACTGCAGGATCTTTCTTTTCCTTGCCAACAGATAAAAATATCTTTTCATTTCACAAGATAATTTAATCTCCCTGATGATCCATGGTTTTTTACACAGTTGTTTAGTGTCCTTACTGAGTAGTGTAGGTGGAAAGCTATTTTTGAATAATTATATTAATTTATTAAGGAACAAATTAAAAATTTTACGTCAATGTTTGGCTCATTATAAATTTCATCCCAGGCCATCTCTTGTAAACTCTTCTTAAAATTGTTTGTCCTCGAATCATTAATTATTCCAACTGATTCCCACTGGTGAGTATCTATACTGTAAGGCACTATCTCATTTATACTAATCAACTGTGCATCAAGCTCAGAGAGAGCATTTGTTGCTGGGTATATAGTTATTTTCTTGTTTCGGGCTTCGTCAAGAGAAACACTACCAATTAGGGTCCTACTGTCTTTATACATCCTGTTGAAAAATTAATTATTGAGATAAAATTGTTGGATCCAAATAAGATTTCCAAATCTTTTTCCTATTAGAATCCTTTAGAAAATTTAAACTGAAATCACCACAGACTATTAATTTCTTTCTGCTGTCTGGCTGATAGCATAGTAGGGAAACCATATTCCTTACAAACAGTTCAAAATTTCCAAGTGAGGACCCATATACAGTTACTGTCACAAGTGAACAATTGGTCAGTATCAATTCACAACTACATAATCTACTTATTTAAATGTTTCTAAATTTGTGTTCTGTCTTAATGTATGTAACAATCGATTACCAGGTAATGCTGTTGAGTCTGAGGTTTTCAACATTCCTGCATACAGGAATTGTAAGACATTAGATGCAACAGCCAAGAGACTCACTGGCACAAAGTTAAGAAAAAAGTCAATTTGTGTTGTTATGTGGGGTGTCTTAATTAATACAAGAACACAGGTCGTGTAGGACACAACTGAGTACTATCGGTAAAAGGGAGAAAGAAGATCTCATTTTATAAATTAAGTTGAAAGTAAAGGTAGATATAAACCATAACATGTCTGCATGCATAAAACCTGATAAAATATACTTTACAAATTATGAATGAATTGACTTCTTAGGTAGTTTTTCAGTTACACACTCTGCTCACCATTTACATGGCGTATTTTGTAATGATGCAGAAAGTGTCAGTTTACAGCCTACTTAACATCTTTCATTTTGTATATGGGAATATCTAAACAATTTCACAAATAACATAACAATCCTTGACATGTCTGTACTAATTGATGGTCTGCTTATTCCACTAAATATAGCACGTCACTGCTACAGATTCATCTCAAGTTTCCCCTATCTCACCTCTTCCATTATTTATACATGAGTAATAATATTATTAAAAAGAATGTGGGTGGGTTCAGTCTTCAGTATTGACTCTCATAGACTTGACTCTGTGATCAAACAAACAGAAATTCTGAAGTGAACTGATGACAGGAGAATAATTCTTTTTTACGCTAAGTTTTTGTTACGTCTAAATGATATGTTTTTCCTTTTGTGGAGACACGATTACCTGGTGCGGGCGAGGCAGAAGGCTCTTGATATGGGCAACATGCTGCAACAACACAGCTCGAGAGGCAGCATACAAGGGGCTTTCCAACTCCTGCATTTTCTCCTGAAGTTCTATGCATGTTGCTGGATCACTGTAACTTGCCTGGGGAACTCCAGCATCTTGGTAAGCCTGTAATAAAATAAACCCCATACATGCATGCCAACTGCTGAGACAGAAATCAGTGCAATTTCCTACATTGTATACATTCTTTCTAATGTTTGCATGATGTCATCCGTATATTAAACATCCTGTTTTTATCTTCACAAGTAAAATGCAAAATTAACAAAAATGTTAAACAAACCTAGATGAGGTTCATTTAATGAACATCACATAAACAAGTAGTACAAACAGAGCCTCAAGACAGAATATACCATAATGAGAGATGTCACAAGGGTACACTCCCACCCCCTGAATAACATCATAGCAAATGAAACTCCAAGGTCATATTTGACAAGGAGCAGAAACTGTGAATAGTTTCATTTACTTCACAAAAATAAAAATTACAAATTGGCAATATAAAAAAATACAGCTAGAAAAACATTTCGTATTTATAATACTAGAATAGGTACTAGCATGCGTATTTAGTATTACCTTTCAGAACAAAATGTTGCTACATGTCCTGAAAGAGAGAGGAAACAACTGGAGAGCATGATACTAAACAGGAATTAAATAACTGGAGAGCATGATACTAAACAGGAATTAAATAACAAAAGTTACCAAGGAGCTGAGGCCAATCAAAAAACAATGGGAAAGGAAACATGAAACTTTACAATGAAATGAGATCTGATAACCAGAAAAATAAACAATGATTCAGACAACAGCTGACATGTCACATAAAGAGGAAGGTTAGATGAGAATAGAATTCAAGGTGAAACAAAAATGGGTGGCAACAAAGAATAATGAAAGAAGAAGCAAACAGTACATGAACCAAGGAAAGTAGAGATGTGAATAGTTTTAAATAGAAGACAAATTAGGAAAAATTAAGTGGAAAGTTGCAATAGGCACAGAAGGGAAAATGAAAAGTAATGATTAGGGTATGACGGGGCCAGGTGCATGAAGGGAAAGCAGAGACATGTGGCAGTCCATAAGAAGAACCAGTTTTAAAGATAGTATTCCTGGCTGTACATGTGATGAAACAATCACCACTGCAAATATGGGACCTAAATTAGTGTTCCTCTGCAACACGACAGATATGACCATGGTGCCTGTTTCACCCTATTTGCTATTCTAATGATACCTTAGAATTTTGCAGGGGCTCACTCACAAAACACAGCATGTGCTTGGTTCCTGCCAACTACTATATCTCAACTTCTGAATCACTCTCGACATTGATTACTGCCTTACCTCTTCCTCAATTTTTCCATTTATTTTGCGTTTTTCATGTCTCTTTTCTCCATGAGCACTACCTACAATTATATTACATATTCAGCCTCATTTCTTCCATCCCCTTTCCCTCTTTCAAAAACTAAAACAATATATCATTGTGAATGCAATATATTCTATGTGAATATGCATATACTACCATTTGGCAAATAGAAACTTTTTCTATCAAATTTTGATTGAAGCTATAGTTTCATACGCTAATAAATATAATTTACTGCAGTTTTCCATTGATTATTCATTACATTACCTTATAAAGCATAATATCAAGTAGGAAAAATTACATATTTCAGAATCTATTAGCAAAACATTATACTGCTTTAAAATGCATATACATTGCATGACAAAAAAACGCAACACATCCAAAGACCAGCTCAGAAGTCAGCACAACTTTGGACACATAACTGGTAGGTATGTAAATGATTATAGCTAGAATTCTCTGCACAAGGTAGAATGACCACCAGAGCATGTTAGCGTTGTTTATGTTTAGTTTTGTTACCAGGCCCGGTAGAGTATACAAGGGGCAGAAACAAGACAGATTTTGAGTGATCATTGTGAAGAGCATGTAGATGCCACATACTCATCTGAAGCAGCACTATCAGCACCTAAAATAGTTTGAAAGTGACCTCACTGTGGAGCTCCATTTGGTTGGCTGATCGAATCATGCAATATCAAGGTTTGTAGGACACTCAGATGTGACAATGGCATTGTGTTCAGTGATGAACTGTGATTCTGCACTACCCATGACCACCATTGGTGAGTATGGTAGCAACATGGGGAGAGGCACCAGTCTTTCAATGTTTTGGAGAGGCACAGTCATGTTATTCCTGGTGTTATGGTTTGAGGGACCATCACGTATGACTTTAGGTCATGTCTCCTAGTGATTGACACAACTCTGAGGGCACAACAATACATCACAGACATCCTGCATCCCCATGTGTTTCCTCTCATGTGACAGTACTGTGGTGCCATCTTTCAATAGGGCAATTCTCGGCAACAGGTGGCAATGTCTATGTGATGCTGAGGTACTCCGGTAGCCAGCAAGATTCCAAGATCTGTCCCCAACAGAACACATGTGGGAGCATCTCAGATGTCTACTTTGTCCCAGTGTCAGTATGTGTGGTACCAGGCACCAGTTGCAAAAGCAGCTTGACTCAAGAGGTGATACAATGGCTTAATGACACCCTTCCCAACCAAATCAGTGCAAGCATCCTGGCCAGAGGGGGTGCAACATCATACTGATCAGTGGGCTCATAATGTGAAATTATTTATCAATTTGACTCAATTTTATAATCACCAGAATAACATCACATACCGTCTCAACAGAGATTTCATTTTGCTTCCTCCTCCCCTTTTGCTTGCTTGCATTGTTTTGTAGGCAGTGTAAATTTAAAATATTTTAGCTGAATTTTCAGCAGTTAGGTCTCAACTTTGCATTTTATTTTTGTTGATTTGTAATATTCATATTATTACTGTAATGGAAACAATAATCAGGAAAAGTCCACAGCTCGTGGTCTAGTGGCTAGCATTGCTGCCTCTAGATCACGGGTTTCCATGTTCAATTCCCGGCCAGGTTGGGGATTTTATCAGCCTGGGGACTGGGTGTTTGTGCTGTCCTCATCATTTTATCATCATCATCATCATTCATGATAGTGGTTAGACTGTACTTTGTAAAAAAATTGGACTGTGTAAAAGAAATTGGGAGTTTGTACGGGTGGTGATGACCGCACAGTTGAGCGCCCCACAAACCAAGCATCATCATCATCATCATCATAATCAGGAAAGGTAACTACTTATTTGTAGCTGATTGAAGAACAGTGCAAAGACACAAACATGACAGCACAGACTCTTTTGCCAGCTTATGGGCTATCACTCTTTTTTTAATTCCAGTATGCCTGCGCATGTGTGATGCCGCCCCCCCCCCCCCCCCCCTCCCATTGCCTGCTCCCTCCCCACACACACAATTATATTTATTGTAGTCTGCTTGAAGTATATCAGCAGCAGCAAATTCACATTACTTACAGAACTATCATGATGAGCTGAAGTTTTGCATAGTCAGAAAAGCCTTCATTACTTAATTTTCCCAAATAATTCCATACATTACTCCATCCCAGCAAGGTTCTGTGGTTGAAAGGAAAAAGAGTCAAATTGTAAATTCAAATGCCTGGAGTTCAGTCCCCATCTGATCCTAGGATTTTTTTCTGTCACTTTCATTTCTTTCACCTCTGGCGATCATTAGCAACTGTAGTTCAGAGTCCACATTAAAATGCTGGCCCCCGGTAACTGGCTAGTTAAGTCAAGTCACAGGTCAGAGGTTGGCACCCCTTCCAATAGAACCATGCCCCATAAAGCGCTGTTGTACTCTTCAGCCCCCCCCCCCCCCCCCCCCATATATAATCCTAATGTCCAACCTATTTACTTAGATAAATACAAATTATGGTACATAGTGTGATACGTTTTCTGAATAATGAAGTTTAGATTACAGTTGTATTTACTTCTGATGACCAGTTTCAACCTGTACTGGCCATCTATGACCAACTTTTAGATCTGAAGACAACCTATACTGACTGAAACCATTCATTCAAAAAATAAAATTGCAATCTATGCTGCATTATTCAGGCAATTTGAATATAAAGAGCATTGTGGTGACTCCACAACAGCATAATGCCATTTTTCAGCACTGATAAATTTGTAATTTATTGCAAAAAGGACCTTATAATTACCTGGAGAGTCAGCTGTGTACCCAACCGTATGCAGTGCTGCAAAATTTTTGGACTGACTTCTTTGCAGCTCAGCACCAGCAGTACGTCCTCATACTGGAGCTTGCTAAGAAGGCGGGCTGAGTCACGTCCAGACAAACAGCCCTGAGAGCATCTGAAATCAACACAGCATCTCAAGTGCTCTGCTTCGTATAAAGGGTTATTCAAACAGATGGATCATTTAATTTTCATTTCATGAAACAGAAATTGCATACCAATGACCTACACACAAGTGGAAAGAACAGAAACTAAAGTTTCGATTACAACCACCAAAGAGCCAATGGTTGCGTACACCACCACTGCAGTGCTCACATAAAAAGGATGGCAGTTGTGAGTTAAGATGGCTTACTGTGCAGCATAAGGTTTTCCATGTTCTCAAGTTCAAAAGAATTGAATCGTCATTTGCAGTATAGAGGGTTTTTGTCTCTGATTTGGCACTGAACCACCAACTAAGAAAAGCATAAGCCATTGATTAAAGAAATTTTTGACAAACTGGGTGTCTCTGAATACCTCAACCAATTGTATGTTGAATTTTGAAATGCAGTTTGCTCAACCTGTGCAAGCTCTCATTAAAAATGGCACAAAAAAGCATACTGAATTTTGTGGTGACATTGTGAGAAAGGGTGAGGATTAAATGTTTCTCGCAAACCCTGTGTAACACCGCAACATGAGAGGGACTCATTAAATCAAAATCTGTGTTGTGCCTTACTGCAAAACAAAGTTTATCAGTCTTTCTTTCTTTATTTTTTATTTTATTTTTTGGAGAGAGAGTACTGTTAGTAGAATAACATACATGGGCATGTTGGAACAACGGCTTTTTCCTCAACTTACTGAAGATCCACAAGACTTCATTTTTCAACAGAATGGACATCCAGCTCACTGGTACTTTAACGCCTAAGCATCACTGAAACAATCCCTTCCTCAATGAAGCTGGAATCACAGGGAAAAGAAGAAATCACTCAAGTGATGGTCATCGATATCTCCTGATCTCCCACATGACTTTCTCGTGAAGCTTTGTAAAACAGGTAGTTTGCATCCCATCTCTACTAAAAACTATGCTCAACCTCCTGCAAGACAATATCACAGATGACATGAACTCAATAAAATAAGACATGATTCTTAACATGGGGGATGATACCCACTTTGATGTTTGCCATGCAGCAGGAGAGAGACATACTGAACATTTGTAACCTTTGTTTGTAAACTTTAAAGTATCACATTTCCATCTGTATACAGATTTCTCATAATCAATTTATATTTTATGAAATAAAAAGTAATGAAATTGGGTACGTATTTTTTCAATAATGTTGTATGTTGTCATTTCTGCATGAAAGTACTATTCATCAACAACAACAACAATAACAATATTAAGGACTAGTCTTGTTGGGACTTCCACCTTCAGTGTTATTTTGTGATATAAAATGAATGTTAAAATGTCCAGACAGAAATTCACTTCATCATTGTTAGAGAATTTTATTAAGACTCTTCTAATTCATGAACATTGACTATTAGTACCTTGAACACTTTTGTAATCACCAAAGTTCAAGTTTCTAGTTCCACTATGACTACACGGTATTTAAATAGATGTTCTGATGCAATATTCTTTCACAAAAAGCTCAAATAACATAGACCTGTGGTAAATTTAACATTCTAGTCCTTTGTATAACTTAGTGCTACAGTAAAAAGGAAATCTTTGTTCATCAATCCAGATTGTGTAGTTTACAGGTGAAGTTATGATAGGAATACATCACCAACAGATGTTTTGTATCATGCCGATGTTTCTTGAATAGACTGCAACAGCATTCTCTGAGCTAAACGACCTTATATATGTTACAGTTAAAATAATTGTACTGCTGGTTTATTAATAAAATAATACATTTGATAAACATTGTGTTTTCTCCTTTAAGCTGTAAAAATTATTTAATTTTTTGTTCACTGTGATTGCAATTTTGAGTTGCTTCTCATCTTCAGGTAGAAATCTCAAATGCAGGTATGCACACAGGCATTAATACAGCCACTAATCCGAACACCAAGCACGTATGAATGGTGTGCAAGTCATGGAGTAAACAAATAAATAAAAAACCAGATAAAAACTATGACAGCAACATATTTCCTCACATTTGTTAAGGTCCTGTACTTGACAGTTAGATAACAAATGTGATGGGCAGACATATGAAGGATATGAACACATCCCATGTCAAACTACTTAATACATTCAGGTTTCATAGATTTTATTTCCATCCATGCTGTAAATCTGTCATTAACATAAAAGCAAGTCTACTGTAAATGTTAGAAACTACACGGATTTCATGACTTCTGAACATCCTTCCCACCTTCCCACTGCCAGCGACTCTTCTACAATGACCATGAAAGGCAATGACTATGTTGGGGATAGCTAAATTGCATCTCTGATTTTTATCTGTAACTCTGCATTGGAAACTAACAGCGTTATATAACTTCCATGCTTGGTATGTTCTGTGAAATAAAGTCTATGTTCACTGATGCTAAATCACTTTGTAATTGTTCCCAACCATTTTCCAGTGCCAAAACCCAGGGAAAACCAATAGTGATGGGACCTCTTGGAATCTCTGAGACAACAACAATAATTTAACAGGACTTATACATTGATTCAGTATGACTAAAAGGCAGAATTTCTTCCTGCATAACATACAGCACACACACTCAATCATTTATATTTGTAACATATCAGCTTTTCACACAAATAACTATAGGAATAATATTTGTATAGAGGGTAAAGGAATAATTGCTAAATAACGTAACAAGTGCATAGCTCAACTTTAGCACAGAAGTTTAACATGATGACCTGTCAAGTGTTGCCACCTGTTAGTGACAATTACAGTGTTAATGTACAATTACAGCTGAACAGGAGCAAAGACATAGAAACAACCAAGCATCTCTCTAAGCTGAAACATACACGAGGAATGCAATGTTCTAATTCTACAAGCTTCATTAAGAAAATAAATTTGTTTGACAATTTCAGACCCAAACAGGAAATAGAATACATTAGCAGTCGATTGCACGAAACTACGGCTACTTGAACCTTGGACGATGCTATCCAAGACTTCCTCAATGATATGGAATATGAAGGCAACAGTTCAGCATGTGAAGACTATACACACTCTGTGAAGCGGGCATCCCTGAAGACAAAATACAATATTGAGGGAAGACTTTCAGATGCCATGGCTGACATGATACCTTCTGCATTTTCTACAAAGTGATGCAGTTACAGTGTCTGACTGCCACCAATCAAGCTAGAGCCATTTTCTAGTGACATGAAGCACTGAGCTCATTTCATTTCTAGGAACAGTTTGAATGCTCTATTGTGCAAATTCAAAATTGCCAGTAGTCCACAAACATGTATTTCATTGAGGGTATCTGGAGACGGAACCCAAGAAGGTACTGCTACAACTGCAGCTGCTTACAAACAAAACAAGGAAATTTCTTATGCCTTCTATAGGGATAGAAACAGAATTATCTAAGTGCATTTTGATTACCTGGAAGATGTCGCACTTATAACACCTGACTGCCAGAATGTCTTAACTTGATATTTATTGAATATAATAAGTGCATTCACGCTTTGCAGGCACTGGTGGAGGATGCAGAGGCTAATGCTAGAGTCTTAGCTCTACTTCTCGAGGAATTTCATGCTTCCTATTCTATTGAGGATAAGGTGTATGTAGAAGAATGACATCTTTTATGACACATATGATACACAGATGTAGAATTACATCCAAAATGTGCTTGTCGGATTGGCTCTGCTCCAAAATTCAGCCAACACTTTTTACTTGCCTCACCAAATAGAGATGAGAAAGAGACATGGAAGCACCAAGTGGCATGGCAATTTGACAAATCTTTGCACAAAAAGAACAGATATCATCCATGCCTCTATACAGTTTGTTTTCCAGACAGAAAACAGACATCTGACAATATTTTTCCGGTACAGAAATTATCATGATGGTTCAAATGAAGCAATCAGCATGTGAAGAAGAACTACTTCATGGTTCCCTTTAGCAATATTGTGGAAACTGCTAGTCATGCACCACTTGCAGTTTCCCACTGCATCTCCATTATTAGGCTCTAGCACTCACATGAACGACTTTGCAGCAGACACTGTGAACAAAAAGGGAGTGGTAAACTTTTAGTAAGAACTGACCTCACTCACGAGTCATATACAGTTGCATACGTCTAAATGGGCAATGGACTCTCAGAAATTGGATGGAATAAGGAAACCAGAAGGATAAGAGACCATGAGAACTCTACATGTGTTTGGTGTGTAGCGGCACTACCGTTTGGGATAGGAAAAGGCGGTTTTGGTGCAATATTTCTGAGCGCGCAGGTTACAGCCAGGTGCGGGCCTGTTTACAGTGAATTACACTCACCAGCATTTGTGAAGTACAATAAAGGCCACAGGGGTGTAGAACCACCGGAAAAAGTACATGCAGCAGTTTGCATGGTGCAGGTCACTGGCAGAAGGGGCCCACAGGCCAACCTAAGTGTTACGAGTACGTGACATGAAGCGGAGTATTTAGCAAAACAGAGGGGCACAGCTGCATATAAATAGGTGCCGGTTCACTAACAAAGCATTCAAGTGTGACAGCTCTCCTGGACGTTGGAGAATGTCACACCTCCGGCTACACGCACCAGCAGATGGGGCGCCAGCATTACAGTCCACGGAGGGAGGCTGGTTCGACCCTCTGAGGCCAACGCAGGTCATTCAAGTGTGGCAGCTCTCCTGGACAGTGGGGCGTGGCACACCACCGGCTACACACAGCAGCAGATGGGGCACCAGCATTACAGTCCACATCGGATCGCTGGTTCGACCCTCTGAGGATGACGCGGGGTCCGTAGCCAGCCAGAAGCGGGCCACTCCACGGCTCACTACTGCAGGAAGTCATCTTGGCTCCCAACACGCACCAAAGACATCCAGGGCGAGGGCCGCAGATTGCTGCTGGATCGCGGGCACTTGTTGTCGCCGCGACCCAAGTCATGGCGGCGGTGACACACGGCGCGGGCCACCTTGCAGTTGTCATTGGACGGCACTGAGGTAGCGCAGGACAAGGGCTGCTGAGTAGGCTTCCGGCGTAGCCCTGACATCGTCATATCAACACAGCCATACAAGGCCGACACATTAGCAGAGTTCTTAATGGGTTGCTAAAGTGGTGTTCTCAGCATTGCGAGACCTGGTGACGCAGACCGAGGGTAACGTGGCACTGTAGTTGGAAACAATAAATCACTTGGAACACTCGGAGTAGTCTTAATATGGTGCCTTCTATCTCTTCCCGCTACATTTGCTACTGTTGGTACAATCAGTGTCAGAAGTTGCCACTACAGGTGGAATACAGCACATGATACATTCTGTGAGGATCAGCATGATATCATTGATAAAATATGACAGACAGTGCCCACCAAAAACAGCTTTTTAGAAGAAAGACTAGTTTTTATAAGTCCTGGGCTTGGTAACCCCAGTATCCATAATGGAGAAAACTTTATTCAAGATACTTGACTGGATGGGATGAACTTCAGCCTTGGATCTTGCAACTCAATATTATACTTTCATTTCAGCCAAACCAAGCCTATTGTACATTTATATACCAAGATAGATAAAAAAAAACTGAAGAGGGAAGCATTTGCATAGCTAACACTTGGTTCAAGAATCATAAAAGAAGGTTGTATACATGGGAGAAGCCTAGAGATACTAAAAGGTATCAGATAGATTATATAACAGTAAGATAGAGCTTTAGGAAGCAGGTTTTAAATTGTAAGACATTTCCAGGGGCAGATGTGGACTCTGACCACAATCTATTGGTTATGAACTGTAGATTGAAACTGAAGAAACTGCAAAAAGGTGGGAAACTGAGGAGATGGGACCTGGATAAACTGAAAGAACCAGAGGTTGTAGAGAGATTCAGGGAGAGCATTAGGGAACGATTGACAAAAACAGGGGAAAGAAATACAGTAGAAGAAGAATGGGTAGCTCTGAGAGATGAAATAGTGAAGGCAGCAGAGGATCAAGTAGGTAAAAAGAAAAAGGGCTAGTAGAAATCATTGGGTAACAGAAGAAATTGAATTTAATTGATGAAAGGAGAAAATATAAAAATGCAGTAAATGAAGCAGGCAAAAAGGAATAAAAAAGTCTCAAAAATAAGATCGACAGGAAGTGCAAAATGGCTAAGCAGGGATGGCTAGGGGACAAACGTAAGGATGTAGAGGCTTATCTCACTAGGGGTAAGATAGATACTGCCTACAAGAAAATTAAAGAGACCTTTGGAGAAAAGAGAACCACTTGTATGAATATCAAAAGCTCAGATGGAAACCCAGTTCTAAGCAAAGAAGGGAAAGCAGAAATGTGGAAGGAGTATATAGACAGTCTATACAAGGGCGATGTACTTGAGGACAATATTATGGAAATGGAAGAGGATGTAGATGAAAATGAAATGGGAGATATGATACTGCATGAAGAGTTTGACAGAGCACTGAAAGACCTGTGTCGAAACAAGGCCCCGGGAGACAACATTCCATTAGAACTACTGACAGCCTTGGGAGAGCCAGTCCTGACAAAACTCTACCATCTGGTGAGCAAGATGAATGAGACAGGTAAAATACCCTCAGACTTCAAGAAGAATATAATAATTCCAATCCTGAAGAAAGCAGGTGTTGACAGATGTGAAAATCCTGAAGAAAGCAAGTGTTGACAGATGTGAAAATTACTGAACTATCAGTTAAATAAGTCACAACTGCAAAGTACTAACACAAATTCTTTACAGACGAATGGAAAAACTAGTAGAAGCCGACCTCGGAGAAGATCAGTTTGGATTCCGCAGAAATAGCGGAACACATGAGGCAAAACTGACCTTACGACTTATCTTAGAAGAAAGATTAAGGAAAGGCAAACCTACGTTTCTAGCATTTGTAGACTTAGAGAAAGCTTTTGCAATGTTGACTGGAATAATCTCTTTCAAATTCTGAAGGTGGCAGGGGTAAAATACAGGGAGCGAAACGCTATTTACAATTTGTACAGAAAGCAGATGGCAGTTATAAGAGTCGAGGGACATGAAAGGGAAGCAGTGGTTGGGAAGGGAGTGAGACAGGGTTGTAGCCTCTCCCCAATGTTATTCAATCTGTATACTGAGCAAGCAGAAAAGTAAACAAAAGAAAAATTCGGAGTAGGTATTAAAATCCATGGAGAACAAATAAAAACTTGACATTGTAATTCTGTCAGTGACAGCAAAGGACCTGGAAGAGCAGTTGAACAGAATGGATAGTGTCTTGAATGGTGGACATAAGATGAACATCAACAAAAGCAAAACAAGGATAATGGAATGTAGTCAAATTAAGTCGGGTGATGCTGAGGGAATTAGATTAGGAAATGAGGTACTTAAATTAGTAGAGGAGTTTTGCTATTTGGGGAGCAAAATATCTGATGATGGTCGAAGCAGAGAGGATATAAAATGTAGACTGGCAATGGCAAGGAAAGCCTTTCTGAAGAAGAGAAATTTGTTAACATTGAGTATAGATTTAAGGGTCAGGAAGTCGTTTCTGAAAGTATTTGTATGGAGTGTAGCCATGTATCGAAGTGAAACGTGGACGATAAATAGTTTAGACAAGAAGACAATAGAAGCTTTCGAAATGTGGTGCTACAGAAGGATGCTGAAGATTAGATGGGTAGATAACATAAATAATGAGGAAGTATTGAATATGATTGGGGAGAAGAGAAGTTTGTGGCACAACTTGACTAGAAGAAGGGATCGGTTGGTAGGACATGTTCTGAGGCATCAACGGATCACCAATTTAGTATTGGAGGGCAGCGTGGAGGGTAAAAATCACCGAGGGAGACCAAGAGGCGAATACACTACGCAGATTCAGAGTGATGTATGTTGCGGTAGGTACTGGGAGATGAAGAAGCTTGCACAGGATAGAGTAACATGGAGAGCTGCATCAAACCAGTCTCAGGACTGAAGACCACAACAACAGATCAAAAACACTGAAGAGGGAAGCATTTGCACCCATGTATTCTGTTATACTGCAGGCGAGAGTATGTTACAGTCTTGGATTTCAAGTGCACTGTAAATAGTCTCTCATGTGCAACTCATGTGTAGCACCCATGAGGAGCTGATTCAGTCTTTCCTTCTCATCCTACCTGGTAAGTCTCCCCTGACCTGGGATTCTGGGTGAGCTTTCTAAGCTGTACCTTTTTCCCAAAACCTTTCCAATCCTTTCCCTTCACCCCTCTTCCTACCCCTCATCTCTTCCACCACTGGCTCCGAAAGCTTGTAAAAGTTAAATCTTTTTGTTGGTGTGTTATTCTGCCACCACTTGGTAAGTAGATTTTTTTTATCTGTCCATTTATAATATTATATATAAAATCAAAGATGAGGTGACTCACCGAACGAAAGCGCTGGCAGGTCGATAGACACACAAACAAACACAAACATACACATAAAATTCAAGCTTTCGCAACAAACTGTTGCCTCATCAGGAAAGAGGGAAGGAGAGGGGAAGACGAAAGGAAGTGGGTTTTAAGGGAGAGGGTAAGGAGTCATTCCAATCCCGGGAGCGGAAAGACTTACCTTAGGGTGGCATGTTTGCGGAGGGAATGTAAATAAAACTTAATGGGGTCGTTGTGGGGGTGTTGTGAGGGTGACATGGTATTAGAAGGTGGAAAGTGTAACATGAGGTGAAATGAAAATGAAAATAAAAATATATGGGGAGAGATAAAGGTGAACCGGAAAGTAACTGGAGATCTGGAATGAAAAAAGGCGAAAAGGTGTTGGTTACAGCTGGGCTATGTTGGACTTGGGTTGGTAGACAACGATGTGCATAAAGGTTAGGTGGTTGTGTTGCCGCCAAAGCACGTTAAAGGACGGAGAAATTCGGGAAAATTTCGAAAAAACTGCGTGTAGTATATTAAAAGGAGTGGTATTGTGGTGGCAGATTATGAAAATGAGGCTAACAATTGTCTGACGAAGAAATAATGACGTTAAAACCTGTGGGAAGCGGCTAAAAATTTAAGTGATGTGGGAAAAACGGAAATGGAAATAAAGCGAAAGTTATTAGAACTGGCCAAAATGGTTGTTTAAAAGGTGAAAGGAGCTGTTTGTGAACTAGAAACGGTGGATATTATAGCGGCGGTAGTGCTGAAAGCGGCAAAAAAATTTTTGGTTATGGTTTGGAAGTGGGTTACGTATTATTGAGTATATATATAGGCGGGATAAAATAGTATAGCAGATTACGGTGAAAAGGAGAAGGTGAATACAAAGTGAAACTACTGGCAAAAACAGAAAGAGGAAAATAAGACGACAGAAAAGATTTCGAAATGCAACAGTGACAATAACAAACGTAATTGTTGGATTCAAATTTCGAAATGCAATGTTTACGGAGGGAATGTAAATAAAACTTAATGGGGTCGTTGTGGGGGTGTTGTGAGGGTATGTTTGCGGAGGGAATGTAAATAAAACTTAATGGGGTCGTTGTGGGGGTATCAATAACTGAATATTTTCATTGTTTCTTTGACAGATAGAGCGAAAGATTTAGTTCCTACAGGAATCTGCTGTGAGTCACTGCCCACATTCTCCAACTGAAAAGGAAATTTATTGACAGGACAAATTTGCACAGTGAATTCACGCCAAAAGAAATGGAAGCAACTTGACATCACTGGCCCAAGACTGTACAAGAGCAACGTTTTCTTAATGAAATCAAGGCACTCAAGAGAAACTTGCCACTACCGTACCCAAAGGACAGAAAATACAGAGTGCTAGAACTTCAAGTTTAACACACATATTTCGGAACGACACAACACATATAAGTCACAGAGTAAGTTGACAAGTAAGACATGTGTACTCGTTAGCATTCGAATGAGCACTGAGTCCCAGTCTAGCGGCCGCTGCTCGGCTGGCCGCTTAGGTGGCGCAGCTGCTGCATGGCTGGCAGACAGCGCCGCACGTAGAAGACGCGAGTAATTGCGTGGCGGCACTTTGAATGATCAGCGAGTCACAACACTTTTCCCCCATTTGAAATTGTTGCACTGGTCTTGATGGAGGTGTCCTGGAGATGGCGAACGTCCATAGGCGTTGTTTGACTAGCCGTAAAGTCTCGAGGAGGAGGCTTCCCGTATGGACGGAAGTGTCCCCGATGATAATGGGTCGAGATGACAGGACACGTAGGGGTCGAATCAGCTGGGGCCCCATGCACCAATCGGCCCATTGCGGCAAGTCCAGTTGATATGACAGGAGACATGGGCGATGTGTCGGTGTCCGTTGGAGGAGGAGGCGAGTAGATTTGCTCTGACAGAGGATGGTCCTCCGGTTCCTGCATGGGCACATCTCCTGGTGGCGTCCGTTCTGGTGCTGGCATCGCGATGACGGTGAGAGGGCTGCGTTGTGAGTATTGAGAGATGCCAAGATCCCGAGAGTCAAGTAGAGCCAAATGTGGTGTGGCGGCATTCGGAACAGGCGTTGCTGGCACACGAGGCCGAAGCTGGTCCGAATGACGAACTGCAACACCCGTGTCCGTCTGGATTTCATACAGGCGTCTGCCACGGTGTCTTAAGATGCGGCCCGGGCTCCATTTTGGCCGCCTCCCATATCCCCATACCCAGACGAGGTCGTCGGCGGTGAATCAGCCAAGTGAAGGCACCCGCGGCCGGGAGGTGGAAGGCCGCAGAAGATGAAGTAGCGTGCAGGGCTGTCGGCCATGTAAGAGCTCAGCCGGGCTGTGGTCCCCCATGGGGGTGAAACGGTAAGACACCAGAAACTGGAGAAGCGCGTCATCAGCAGCAGAAGAAGTCAGAAGTTACCGCATCTGAGGCTTAAATGTGCGGACCAGTCGTTCAGCCTCACCGTTGGGTTGTGGATGGAATGGCGGGCCCGTGATATGCGTAACGCCGTGACGAGCACAAAAATCCGCAAATTCAGAAGAGGCAAATTGCGGAGCATTATCAGTAACAAGAGTAGAGGGGAGGCCTTCCAAAGAAAAAACGCGGGAGAGAGCACTGGTGGTTGCCGCGGTGGTAGGTGACGTGCAACGGACAATGAAAGGAAAGTTAGAGTAGGCGTGAATTACGTGGAGCCAATAAGTACCTAAAAAGGGTCCCGCAAAGTCAGCATGAATGCGCTCCCAGGTCTGCTCAGGTGAAGGCCACGGTGACAAAGATGACTTCGGGGCAGTGGCCTGTGACGCACAAGGGCCGCAGTCAGCGACCATGTGTGCTATTTCAGAGTCGATGCCAGGCCAATACACATGACGGCGTGCCAGAGATTTTGTGTGAGACACACCCCAGTGCTCTTGGTGAAGGAGACGCAAGACCGAAGCACGCAAATACGCAGGTACCACAACACGCGGCGAAGCATTGTCAGTGGAGAGGAGGATAACACCATCCCTAGCCGTGAGGCGGTAGCACAAAGTGTAGTAGTTCCGCAACGGATCAGAAGTCTTAGCGGATGGGCGATCTGGCCAACCCTTCTGAATACAGCGTAAAACCCGGGAGAGGGTAGGGTCAGAACCCGTAGCAGCTGCCAGCCTGTCCCCAGTGATGGGGAACCCGTCCACAACCCGCTGCTCGGCAACATCCAGGTGGAAACACAGACGTTCGTCCCTATCGAATGCCTGATCAGGACCCATGGGAAGGCGATACAGAGCATCAGCATTGGCACGTTGAGCCGTTGGCCGGAAATGAATCTCATAATTGAAACGAGACAAGTAAAGAGCCCAACCCTGGAGGCGGTGTGCAGCCTTGTTGGGAAGTGACGTTGATGGATGAAACAAGGAAACAAGTGGTTTGTGATCTGTAACAAGATGAAATTTTGAGCCATAGAGAAAAACACCAAACTTATGAAGAGCACAAATAATGGCCAAAGCTTCTTTCTCAATTTGAGAATACTTTTGTTGGGCATCCGTGAGTGTTTTGGAGGCATAAGCAATGGATTGTTCCGAACCATCAGAAAAACGGTGCGCAAGGACTGCACTGACCCCATATTGAGAGGCGTCTGTGGCAAGAACAAGATGTTGGCCAGGTCGATAAGTAGCCAAGCACGGGGCCTGTTTCAGCATAGTCTTCAATTTCTGGAAAGCCACTTCACATGACGCGGACCAGTGAAAAGGCACGTTTTTATGCAACAGGCGATGCAACGGCTAAGCCACCGAAGCCGCAGACAGTAAAAACTTGTGATAGTATGCTATTTTCCCCAAGAAGGCCTGCAGTTTCTTAACAGATGTAGGGCGAGGAAGGGCATCGATCGCAGCGACAGTTTGTTGAAGAGGACGAATACCATCCCGAGAGAGTTGAAATCCCAAGTACGTGATAGATGCCTGAAAAAAATTGTGATTTCTGAAGATTACACTTAAGACCAGCAGTCTGTAAGACATGAAAAAGTGTGCGGAGATTTTGAAGATGTTCTTCAGTGGTGGAGCCAGTGACAACAATGTCGTCCATGTAATTGATACACCCAGGGACAGGGAGCAATAATTGTTCCAAGAATCGCTGAAAGAGAGCAGGGGCGCTAGCAACCCCGAATGGCAAGCGTTGGTATTGATAGAGGCCGAAAGGCGTGTTAAGGAGCAGAAACTGCCGGGAAGCAGCGTCGAGAGGAAGTTGATGATAAGCTTCTGACAGGTCAATTTTAGAAAAATACTGGCCTCCAGCAAGTTTGGTGAACAGTTCTTCAGGACGGGGCATAGGGTAAGCGTCGATGAGGCATTGAGCATTTACAGTGGCTTTGAAATCGCCACAGAGACGAATATCACCATTTGGCTTAGCAACGACAACGACAGGAGAGGACCACTCACTGGAAGTGACAGGAAGCAAGACCCCTGAAGTAGTGAGACGATCCAACTCCCGTTTTACCCGATCACGAAGGGCCACAGGAATGGGCCGAGCCCGAAAAAACTTAGGCCGAGCAGTGGGTTTGAGTGTGATATGAGCTTCAAAGTCGTTTGCACGGCCTAACCCAGGAGAAAAAATGGATGAAAATGTCGTCGACAAGGAATCCAATTGAGCATAAGGAACAGCATCAGAGACAATATTGACAGAGTCATCTATGGAGAACCCAAAAACGCGAAAGGCATCGAAACAAAAAAGATTTTCTGCGTTGCTCTGGTCGACCACAAATATGGGAACAGTGCGAACGATGAATTTGTAAGATACCTCAGAATTAAACTGTCCCAAGAGAGAAATCTTCGGTTTATTGTACGTCCGTAATTGCCGAGTGACAGGCGAAAGGAGTGGAGAACCCAACTGAAGATACGTCTGAGAATTAATTATAGTGGCAGCAGAACCGGTATCAGCTTGCATGCGAACATCTTGACCAAGGATTTGGACAGTGAGCAATAACTTCACTGAAAGGGAAGAAGTGCAATTGACAGACAACACAGAATCAGAATCAGTGTCATGTTCATGAACATCATGTATGCGGTCGGATTTGCAAATGGAAGACACATGACCTTTCTATTTGCAATTGCGACACACAGCCCAAAGTTGGGGACAATCCTCGCGTGAATGTTTCGTAAAACACCGCGGACATGAAGGAAGTTGCCGGGGGTTTTGCTGCAGTTTTTTTAGCGGGTTGTTTACGGCTAGGCCGAGGCTGCGCGTGGGAGCGCACTGCGGCCACATCGGCCGGCGGGGACGCGCCGCACGCATCGTCAACAGCGCACAGAGGTTGTATTTCCCCGACATCACACCACGCTTCTACTTGTGACCCAGCGGCGCGAGAAATTTCAAAAGACTGCGCAATGGAAAGAACTACATCTACAGTCGGATTCACCAACTGAAGGGCACATTGCCGAACTTCTTTGTCAGGCGCCGACCGGATAATAGCATCCCGTACCATGGAATCGGCATAGGATTCTTTGTGAACGTCAGTAACAAATTGACACTTTGGACTGACGCCGTGAAGTTCAGCAGCCCAAGCGCGATAGGATTGATGTGGTTCTTTTTGACAACACGAGAGGCTACCACATGCGTTTGCTATTGAAACTAGACAGACAGAAGTGAGCACATTTCAGCAAAGGACAAAGACGCAGGATCTTTCAAAGGAGCCAATTGCGACAACAACCGATACATTTGAGGTGAAATCCAGGAAAGGAAAGAGACATACATGGTTGTTCGTCCGTGACATGAAATGCCAAGAAGTGCTGTCGAAGACATTTTTCATAATCAGACCAGTATTCCGCCATCTCGTCGTAAGGAGGAAAAGGAGGTACAACCAACGACGAGAAACGCCCCGCATTTGACGCCGCAACAAAATCGCGAATCGCCGCTGTTAGAAGCGTTTGCTGTTCAAGGAGATTTTGCAATAGTTGCTCGACAGTAGCCATGGAACCCTGTGAGTCAACGGTGAAAAGGAAAAATCCCATCCTCGTCGCCTATTGTTAGAACTTCAAGTTTAACACATATATATCGGAACGACACAACACATATAAGTCACAGAGTAAGTTGACAAGTAAGACATGTATACTCGTTAGCATTCGAATGAGCACTGAGTCCCAGTCTAGCGGCCGCTGCTCGGCTGGCCGCTTAGGTGGCGCAGCTGCTGCATGGCTGGCAGACAGCGCCGCACGTAGAAGACGCGCGTAATTGCGCGGCAGCGCTTTGAATGATTGGCGAGTCACAACACAGAGACTACTCTTTTTTGGATGAGAACCTTTTGAATCCAGATTGTTGTCTGCATTATATCAAATTAGCTATTAAAGAATGACATCCACTTATCCTGGTCAAAAAGCACTACTTCATGAGGCTTCTAGTCGTACATACTATTTGCATTGTCTTGAGGTTAGCTTCGTTCTTTCTCCTGGGTGCTACACACCCATCGTGCTGTAAAGAAGCTTATTTATCGCTTCCTCCACTGGTGTGACTGTTCAAGAAATAGAAGCTCCGCTGCCAGCTGACAGGGTAACACCACACAGACCATTTAAAAGTCAACAGCATTGATTTTGCAGGGCTGTTGTACATCAAAGTAGGCAGTACCACAACTAAATGCAACATTGTACTGTTCACCTAAGCTGTGACTACAGCCATTCACAGAGAGCTATAGTGCACGTCATTTATGACGGCAGCCGAGTTAAGGTTCGTTCTGCGCATCTGACGTCACTAAACACAGTCAGCCAATGAACAGAGAACAATGTTGCCAGAGCTTGACTGCAGTGCAGAGCACGGGCAAGTGTCTTCCGTTTTAGAAACGTTCAGTCATAAATAAAGTAATAGAACAAAAGCAATGTCTTGATAGCAGACTTTCTTTTATGGAAAGTTTGGAAAAAGCATTCCTTATACCAATTGCTTTATATTCTATTAATTAATTAAATCAAACAAGCAATAAGCCTCCTAATTCATGTGAGAGCAAGCAAAGGTGTTTGTATCAATCTCACGAACCGCTTTTTCGCAATAAAGAACAGCGGTAATTGTTTATTTCCTATTGTACTTTGACAAAGCGTGAGTAATTCATAGTCATACCAACAGTGTTGATCAGTATTTTGCGTGATATTTTAGAGTCCTCAAGGAGTTTTATTGACTGACGAGCTGCGTTAGCGTAAAGGTTAGGGTGTTGGGCTGCTAAGCAAAAGGTTATCAGTTCAAACCTTGTGCAGTGCTTAATATTATCTTTGTTTAAAAACAATATTGAAGTGTCTTACTTCGTGAATTTTATTCATTTGAATGTAATTTTTTGAAATTTCTAGTGCTTTGTCTCTTCATTAACCCTTTCGCTGGTACAGAGACGTGCTCCCCGCATTCCGCGCTGTGCGCGATTTTGTCATCACTGCACTGCTCGCCTGTGCAGACACATGGTGTTCCGACTGCTTTGATACACTTATCATTTGATTTAACAAAAACTACTTGGACCAAAAAATTGATTTAACAAAAACTATTTGGACCAAAAATTTGATTTTTACACATCTTCTTGACTGATACCTACCCCCCATAAATGATTTAATTTTGTTTCGATGTTCAAAGCAGTTACTGTGCAGCATTAAATGTAGTAAACCATTGCACGAAATTCTGAAGAGTTTGTAGAGGTAAAAGTCCATAGCGTATACTTTTCATATGGTCGATTTTAGTTTCCACAATGTTGAGAATGAAATTCGGACAAGATACCTAAATTTCATATAAAATTTACTGTATAACAATGTTGTTGTTGTTGTGGTCTTCAGTCCTGAGACTGGTTTGATGTAGCTCTCCATGCTACTCTATCCCGTGTAAGCTTCGTCATCTCCCGGTACCTACTGCAACCTACATACTTCTGAATCTGCTTAGTGTATTCATCTCTTTGTCTCCCTCTACGATTTTTACCCTCCACGCTGCCCTCCAATACTAAACTGGTGATCCCTTGATGCCTCAGAACATGTCCTACCAACCGATCCCTTCTTCTAGTCAAGTTGTGCCACAAACTTCTCTTCTCCCCAATCCTAATCAATACTTCCTCATTATTTATGTTATCTACCCATCTTATATCCTCCTTTCAAGACACTATCCATTCTGTTCAACTGCTCCTCCAAGACCTATAAACTTGTAACTACTGTGGTAGGCGTGGGCTTCATATCTACCTTGGCCACAATAATGCGTTCACTATGCTGTTTGTAGTAGCTTACCCACATTCTTATTTTCCTATTGATTATTAAACCTACTCCTGCATTACCCCTATTTGATTTTGTGTTTATAGCCCTGTAGTCACCTGCCACCGAACTTCACTAATTCCCACTATATCTAACTTCAACCTATCCATTTCCCTTTTTAAATTTTCTAACCTACCTGCCCAATTAAGGGATCTGATATTCCATGCTCCGATCCGTAGAACGCCTGTTTTTTTTTGCCTCCTAATAACGACATCCTCTTGAGTAGTCCCCACCCGGAGATCCGAATGGGGGACTATTTTACCTCTGGAATGTTTTACCCAAGAGGACACCATCATCATTTAACCATACAGTAAAGCCGCATGCCCTCGGGAAAAATTACGGCCGTAGTTTCCCCTTGCTTTCAGCCGTTCGCAGTACCAGCACAGCAAGGCCGTTCTGGTTGTGTTACAAGGCCAGATCAGCCAATCATCCAGACTGTTGCCCCTGCAACAACTGAAAAGGCTGCTGCCCCTCTTCAGGAACCACACATTTGTCCAGCCTCTCAACAGAAACCCCTCCATTGTGGTTGCACCTACGGTACGGCTATCTGTATCGCTGAGGCACGCAAGCCTCCCCACCAACAGCAAGGTCCATGGTTCATGGGGGGCGGGGGGGTGTATAACAATATCCCATTTAAGTATTAGATAGATGTCATATGTAATATTGAGAAATATTTCATCTTTCGCGACTGTAATAAAAGTTTTATTCATACCGCGGGCACGTTTGGCTTTACTTTAAAGCCAAAGGGTTAAAGGGTTAATGCGGCCATGGTGGCTTTACTTCATGAACTGCGCACCCCCCCCCCCCCCTCCAAACGTAAGTCTGTGAACTATACTACACTATGGTGCTGCTTCTCTTGGTGTGTGCGTCGTGTGCAACTGGCAACGCAGCAATCTCCCACGTCTGGGCGGGCATGTGCGAGCTGCCAAGATAAAAGAATTGAACTATACTCCACAATGCAACAATGGATGGATTTTTATTGACACTACAGAGAGTTATTTCCAGATGCAGTACGCCACTCACCAAACAGTGAAAATGATCAGACGTTCCATGCATATAACAGAGAGCCAACAGAATCTGGGCCTCTGCAGGTGGTTTTCCAACACATCCTGGAGAACTGCATTATTTGCAAGTTGGAAAAATGTAGTTTTTTCCCCAGTGCCACATGTTTTGGGACATGTGCTTAGCAAAGACAGCCTCACCTATGGATGAGCATGTCGAAGCCATCCATCGCCAACCTGCCAGCACCCAAGGACCTGACTGGACTCTTTGCCTTTTTGGCAAAGACTTCTTGTAATGCTAAGTTAATCCCCCCACATATAGCTGTCACCCTCATAACTGGCTTCACCAAAAAGGCATCAATTATGTGTGGTCTGTGGGCTTTCAGAGGGCTTTTTTATCCCTCAAGCAGCGTTTGTGCTCTGTCCGTATGGACTTCTTTTACATCGTGTAAGCCATTAACCTTGCCCACAAATGCCTCCCACTATAGCACTGGTACATTCCTGTCGCATTGTAACCAAGGTGCCATCAAGCATCCCATCGTTTGCACATTGAAATCAGTTTCAGCACTGCAAAATAACCATTTGCAGGTGGAAAATGGAGAAAAGTCCTACTCATCACTGACCACAAGCCACTGATTTCTCAGTCCTTGTTCTAAGCTACCAGATAGGTCTGGACTGTCCACTGATTGCAGAGATGGGCACTCTTTCCCAATAATTATTGCTGTGACATTCATTGCCAGTCCACTGCCTAACACACTATAGCAAATGCACCATTGTGGTCGCTGCCGGGACACGACCCAGAGTTTGAACAACAGTTGGCTCTCTTTCTCGCATCGGTCGATACCTTGCAGCAGATGTTGCTGAATTTTTCTTTGATAGCACAGGAGATAAAGGCCACCGACCTGTTTTTCTGGAAAGTCATCCAAGCAGTCCAGATGGGATGGCCCGGGCGTGCTCCTTTAGAAGTGGATTCAGTATGGTGTACGTTTTCCCTATTGCATGATCAGCTCAACCATGTCCAAGGGTCCATTTCCTTGCCATGCATGAGTGAAGCTCTCAAGTCATCATCCTTCCATTGCTGCGTCCTCGTATATTCCAGCTCCAGCAAGCATTGCACTGGGGTACGAGATACGTCCTGAATGACAGTTCTGCCACGGGGACATTTCTAGAAACTGGCAATCAAGAGTGAAAATGAACATCTTGTGTGGACTTGTGTGGCCTGTGAACAGAACCAGGCTGCACTGCCACATCATTTTTCTGCTCAAGCAGTCCCGGAGCAACCTTTGGACAAGGTGTACACCAACCTTGTAGGTCCTTTTCTGGGAATCGTGTGGTTGTTATGGTGGATGCATTGTGCAGTTTCCCATTTGTAGTTAAACTGTCTTCCAAGACACTGACAGCAACTACTTGCACACTGTCAGTTGTTTTTACTATTGAGGGCTTGCCCTTGACTCTCATATCTGAAAATTGTCGGCAATTTGTATCGGAGAGTTTGAGGATCTTTGCATTCGCAACAATAACGAGCAACTGACTACTGCCCTGTTTCATCCAGTTTCTAATTCAGGGGAAGAGTGATTCCCACAAACATTAAAGACTGAGACACAGAAGACTGTGTCTGTCTCATCTTGTCACAATACACTGTTTAGCTTTCTAGTTATGTATCGGGTGACAACAGTCGGCAGATACAGTCCAGCAGTACGTTTGCACATGTGCAGGAGTAGGGGCTTCTCGCATTTATTACATTCCATGTTGCATGCCCTGGAGTGTTGAGGCCTACTGTACTTTCCTCTCACGGTGGCCATTTGAGACCGGTGTTTCGGTTGGCAGCAGGGATGGCTGCCAGGTGTTTTGGTGGACCACGGAAATTGGCATTTGTCTGTGGTGGATGTCAATCAGAAGCAGCTGACTTGTCATTCAAATCAGTCGAGTCCGCCACCCATTCTATAAACGACGCCACAGTCTCTGCACCAGTCGGGTGGAGGGGTCAGTCACAGCGTTTTCCCAGTAGGAGGCCCCCAACTGTGACAGTGTGTAAGTGCACTGTCACATCCAGTGCACCATCCAGTGTCCTAGTTTCACCTGCAGAATGGGGCACCAATGAAGACTGCTCCTGCGACCCCCGATGCTAAGCCCGTAGAACTGGAAACTGCAACCCCCTTTCTCCATTCACCCTGTACGAGCCCTCGCCCCAGCCAGTGCAAACAGACCTGCCATTCTCCCTGCCTGCACAATCTTCTGCTATTCTGGTGGAGTCAGCCAAGTCATAGTGGCCTACTTCAGTGGGAGACCTACTGGCAGGGACTCTCGCACCCTTTCTGGTTTTGTGACAGAGATCACGGCAGAAACTAGGTCATTTGCAGCACCTATGTGGTCTTTTCATGGGGGAGGGATTTCATACCCCCACCAGCAGACATTCGTGTGGATGCAGATGAGCTATATTGGGCCTCACAGCAGAGTAGTGCGGAAAGCTATCACGAATGCACGTGTGTGGAGCATTGTACGAGCAGAACTGCTGATCCAGGTGTCTACCTGCCAGTGGCGATAGGCTGCACCAGTCAGTTCTTATGCTGAGGTTGACTAACACAAGTCTGGATTTCTCATTTATCAGTTCTACGTGATAACTGTTTTTGATCATTTGTGCTTGTTGCATTTTGTGCTTTTCTCCATGCCATTCTCTAAGCAGTAAAGTGAACAGGCTGTCGAGTTTTTCCTCTTCTAGGGTCCACCTCCCTGGCTTCCAGGTCCAGAAACAACCATCAACTAGAGTAGTGACATTCACCCCAACAATACAGTTTCAGGGCATTTTTGTGCTTACACAGATACAAAACCATCCATCCCAAATTCTTGTCATCTTAATACCTCCCTTTTCCCACTGAGGAACCAAACTTTTATCTTTTTCCAAAGCTTCATAAATGCAACACTACTGTTCCTTAAGGGTCCCCGCACTGAGGCTGGCTACTGGATTCCCGTGGAAAGAGTTCCTGCCTTGGCCACCCAGCATCTCTGGCCACTTGTCTGCCGCCTTTCTTCCTACAGTCAAGATGCTAATCCCCTCCTTACCAAAGATTCCCCCGTGAGATCACAAGTGCCAAAGGCAACAGAGATCAGACTGATGCCATGTTCTTTGAATTTCAGCAGACAATTCATATAGCCCATCCCTAATATAGATCAGATCTGCCACTGGATTCAGGACTTTCAGGGAAAAAGAATTCGACATGGCATGTTTAATGGTCTTTATTTATTATTTATTACTGTGTCTGAAGGACAAAGTATATAATCGGCAGATGTAAACGACAGTTTGGTAGTACCCTTATTGTCATTACTGTTTACAGTATTTATAAATGATCTAGTGGCTAGCGTTGTTGTTCGTGCATAGAGGAAAGTTGTAATGCCAGAAAACTGTACTGTAATGTAAAAAGGCCGGCAGTGGGCCAACACTTGGTGCAGAGACTGGTAGTTCCTGAATGCAAAAAAAATGTAATGTACTGTACATAAACACTCAGAGAGGTCCATCACTATCTGATTACACTATCTGTAGTACATCACTAAGAACTGTAACAACCACAAAATACCTAGGATTAACTCACTAGAATGACTTACATACACTTCAATATGATTACTCTGCAATTAACATTTAAGAGTTTGGCAGAAAGTGCTTAGACCTAAAATGGAATGAACACAAAACAATAAGTTGTAAGAAAATCAAATGCTAGGCTGAGATTCAGTGGAAGAATCCAAAGAAAATGTATTCATCCTCAAAATAAGTGGCCAACAAAACACTTATAAGGAAGATTCTTCAGTACCGCTCATCCATCTTGGACCTTTACCATGTAGAATTAATAGAGGAGATACAGAAGATCCAATAATAAGCAAAAACCTCCAGTGATACATGTTACAAGATAGGTGTTGTACATCAAAGAAAAGCTTACTGTTAAAATTTTGAGACAGAAGAATTGGGCTACATAAACTATCTGGTCCAAAGTGTCAGGACACTCTTTCATCTCCCCCCCCCCCCTTTAATGAGGAACTGACCACTAGCTAGTATAAAAGGAGGCAGAGAGTACTGAGTTGTCAGCAAAGAAGCAGCAACAGCATAATGTGTAAGTCAAGAGATCTCAGTGGCTTCATAAGTGGACTAGCCGTGGGAGGCCACCTCAGTAGCAAGACTGCACAGGTCGACTGGGGGTGATGTGATTGTGAGGTCGAAATGTGAAGCTACAAGCACAGTTAAACCAGGTCCAAACAGACCTCACATACTGGTGGACACAAATGTCAAGCATTATGGAGTATGGCTACAAAAGAACTGTATTTGACACACCTGCTTAAGGAGCAAGTGTGGTGAATGTGTGTCAAGTGGCCCGAGGATGCTACTGTGCGCTGAAACCAGAAGCCAAAATAAATAAATTACAACTGTAGACACAAACACACGAAGTCTATTCAAATAATTCTGAAACGAATGTATTACTCCATACGCCTGCATTTAATGCGTAACTGCTGAAAGTTTCATTGTTGTATGTCTGTTAGTTAGTGTTCAGTGCACTATCGAGTAGAATGTTAGTCTGAAAATTTTGAGATGGCAGAGTTAGAGGAGCAATAAATGTGCATTAAATTTTTCATGAAACTCAAGAAAACATTTACAGAGAGGCACCAAACAATGCAGGAAGCCTACGGTGATGAGTGCTTAAGCCGTACTTGGTGTTACGAACAGTTCACACAGTTTAAAAATGGCAGAATGGAAGATAAAGATGACCCTCATTCAGGACGCCCTTCAACGTCTACCAACCACGCTCGTATCAGGAACGTCGACAATATTGTGCATGCCGATCAAAGACTTACTGTCCGAAATATTGAAGAAGAATGTAGCATTTCAGGTGGATCATGTCACGAAATCCTGACACAGCATCTTGGAGTGAACTGTGTTGCCCCCGAAGTTCGTGCCACTGCTCATGAGTCAAGACCAAAAAGACCTTCACATCGCAATCTGTGAAGAGCTTTCGGATCATGCAAATGAGAATGAGATGTTCCTTAAGAGAATCATAGCTGATGATGAGACACGAGTCTATGGTTTTGATGTTGAGGCTAAGGTTAATCCTCACAATGGGCCAAGAAAGATTCTCCACGACCAAAAAAAGCTCATCACATCAGGTCAAATGTCAAAGCCATGCTGATTGTTTTCTTTGACCGAAAAGGATTAGTTCATGATGATTTTGTGCCACAGGAATGTGTTGCAGTGCCTTCAAGAAAATGTGAGATGGAAAAGGCCTGAAATGTGGCGAGACAATTTGTGGCTCTTGCATCATGATAATGCACCTGCACATTCATCCCTGTTGGTGCATAGCTATTGCACAAGAAACGAAATCACTGTGCTGCCCCTTACCCTCCAAACCTGGCCCCTGCAGACTTTTCTTTTTATTTCCAAAGTTGAAAAACTTGTTGTAAGGATAAAGATTTGCAACAACAGACGAGATAGAGTATTCTGAAGGATACCATGCACCGTGAGTAAAAGGTAAACACAGAAACATTTTGTGGACAAAGTTCCGGAATTTTTTGAGCAGATATTGTAAACTATTTCAGTACTGTATTGATCATTGTTACACGGGCAATATGTCAGGAATATGTAATATGTAGTATATAAAAAAAATCAAATTGAACAGCAAAATGAATCACCTGTTAGTTCCACAGTGCTACCAGCAGTCCAGATACCTTACTGACTGTTCATAGGGAGTTAAAAACAAAGGTGCACAGTGGTTGAGCAGTTCCTCATAAGCCATATAGTTCTGTAGTCAGTACTAAGTAATGTTTGAGGTGGTGTAAAGAGTGACACCACTGGCCACTGGATGGCTGGAAACAAGTGATTTGGAGTGATGAATTGTGCTACACCCTGTGGCAATCTGATGTAAGGATTTGGGATGGGCAGCTGTTTGGAGAACACTACCTGCTGTCATGTTTAGTGTCAACTGTGAAGTACAGAGGAGGTGGTGTTATGATATGGTGGTGTTTTCATGGTTAGGGTGTAGTCCCCTTATTGCATTTAAGAAAACACTATGTGTGCTGTGTACAGTTGAGAAACAGTTCGGAGACGATAATTGTTTGTATCAGAGTGCTGTCATAAAGCAGCAGATGTGAGGCAATGGTTTTGGGCAATATCATCCCTAATATAGACCGGCCCTCCAAGAGTTCCAACCTGAACACGATGGAAAAACTGTGGGATGTGTTAGAACGTCACCTTCACTCCGGACCTTGGCATCCCACAGCACTACGTTCTCATGTTTCAGCTATTGAGGAAGAATGGGCTGCCATTCCTCCACAGACATTCAGACTACTCACTGAAAGGGCTCAGCAGTGTTCAAGCCATCATAAAGGTGAATGATGGACACACCCCATATTAATGTCCACTAACAGGTGTCTGGATACTTTTGATCAGATAGTGTAGTCGTCCCAGATACTTGTAGCAAATGCACCAAGATGAGAAACTCACAAAATTACTGCTCCTAGGGAGGCTTGCTACAGTTAGTTGTTCTGCACATACACCATTCAAAACTAGAGCAGGAAAGGTGTGAAACAGTGGTAGTATCAGAAGCACACTTCACCCCATACCATAATGTGGCTTGCAGAGAACATACGTAAATGTTAGTCCATCCCTGTCACTGAGCGAGGTGGTACAATGGTTGAGGCAATGGCCCTGCATTCGGTAGAACCAGTGTTCACATCCATCATCCTAATACCCAGATGTAGGCTTTTCATGGTTTCTTCTACAATGATCACGATAAATGCCTGGATGGTTCCTTGAAGTGGAGTGAGAGTGCACTGAGTCAAGCAAGAATGCCTGTATGGTTCAAGTGCTTTGAGGAAGGTCATGAATCTGTGTAAGATGACAAATATTCTGGTCAACCATCAATTAGCACACCACCAGAAATGATTCTGAAAGTGCATGATGTGATTCATGAGGACTGAATGCAGAAAATTCATGAAGTTTGTAAAAAACTTCGGCTATTGTACGGTACATGTCAATGACTTCTAGCTGATGAACTCAACATGAGATGAACTGCAGCAAAGTCTGTCCCACACCTTCTCAGCATTGACCAAAAAAACCTCAAGATTCAGACATGCACTAATCTGCAACAAAGAGTTTGAGAGTTCTAAAATTCTTATCCAGAGTCATAACAGATGATAAATCTTGGGTCTGTAGTTATGATCCTAAAACGAAGCAGCAATCATCACAATGGAAAATGTCATCTTCTTCCTAAAAAAGCTACATGAATTTGCAACAACTTGAAGTTAATACTGATCTTTTTTTCAACATTTGGGGAATAGTGCATAAGGATTTTCTTCCACCTGGTCACAGTGTCAACATGCAGTTTCACTGTGAAGTTTTGAGGTGGCTGATGGAAAATATTTGGTGCAAACGGCCAGAGCTGTGGAAAAAGAAAGACTGTTTGGTGCACCATGACAATGCATCTGCACACACCTTGCTCATTATGAAGAAATTCCTGGCCACAGTCCACTACCCTCGCTACCCACCAGACCTAGCCCTGTGAGACTTCTACCGGTTACAGAGGACGAAAATCACTTTGAACAGGCAATGTTTTGACTCAACTGAAAACATCCAACTGGAATCGTAACTGGTTCTGAATACCCTTCCTCTTGTGTTCTTCCAGGAATGCTGAGAACAATGCTGGGATTATTGCATATATGCCGAGGTGACAGTGGACATTAGGATGTAAGTGTAGTTTTCTGACTTTAACAATGATGTTCTTGGATATTAAGGGTAGCACCTTGCATAGTAATTTTTGTTAGTGTAATAACAGTGTGAACCAAGCAGTACCAAGCAACATTACAGGACACCACCAAAATATGATACACAGTCAACACAAATTGTTCACAGTTTAACCTGATATCTTGAACAGAAATCATTAAGGAGAGTAGGACAGCAAAAAATATCTTACATGTTCACAAAATTGAGATTAATGGGCAGGACATGAAATCTATTATATAAAAACTTCAGCACTCAATGTACAACCAGCATTCTTACTTCCCCTGTATATTACTTAGTTACCACTGTCTAAAACCACTCCACACTATATCATGTCATAATGTGATAACCTCAAGTACATGAGAAGTAATTGCAGGAACACACTTTGAACCACTGCCACTGGAATTTAATATCGATTGACTGTGATAGCAATGACATATCATGTTTTAAACCAGATATTCTTCACACTGTGGTCATTATTAACTAGAACCATGAAACTGTGAAAATGTTTGGACTGAACTTGGTAAACAAAAAGTACTGAAGCCTGAATAACCATAGTTGATCTACAATATATGAATTTTCAAATATGGATCCACGTTTAAACTTTTTATGGAATAGAAAAAAACCCACCTTCACTTCTGAGTGAATGGCAATTCACAGTTTTGTAACAAATTCTCATGCACACGTTACATTTCATCACACTCCATTACCTATAATGGACCTTGAGCCCAGGAACATATGGAAAACAACAGAGATCCCCCCAGAGTCGGGGAGTGCGCTGGAGTTAGCTGCGATCAAGGAAATAATTAGTGCAACATTTCAATGCTCATTTTCACTCTTCTTTACCTGACTCCACAACCAATTGTTTCAAAAGCAGAATCTCAGAGTGATTTGGCACAAAATGACTCAGTACATTTCCGTCAATGAACAGTTCAACTCTTAATAGGCTCTGTCACAATTCTCTGAGTATTTCAGAATCCTTTGAGATTTCCTCGACTTGTCCCAAAAATTTAACTTATCTGAGAAATCCCTATTTCCCATGTTTTTCAGACAATTTGCCACACTGTTTTCAACAGTACCTTCTGTATCATAGATCGATTATTAAATACAAACAACTATTTAGCCACAAACCTGTAAGTGACACAGAGACATACAATTATATTTTTTATAAATATGTGCAGCCATTATGCAACTGACAAACTCACAAAATTTTTTTGATGTGGACACAAAATATCTAACTAATGAACTATATGAGGCATACCTGTTTTTAACTTGAGCCAGAAACCAGTTCTTGTCAACAACAATGCTACGAATACTTGATGGGACAATGTCTGTTCCAGAATCAAATTCAGATGACTGTAAATTGTAGCACTCAGAAGCCAACTTGTTTAACACACTTATGAGACCACTATGCCTGTTAACAAAGAATATTTTTATGAAATTTTGGCTCCAGATATACAAAATTAAAAACAATTTATTAACACTTATATTGAGATGCACTGCAGAAACAGTGAGCAGAATCAAAGCATATGTTATCTCATACTCACTACTAAATGTAGTATTAGTAATATAATAATAATAATAATAATAATAATAATAATAGTATTGAATACACAACACTAATAACTAGTGAGCATAGATAGAGAAGCCTTAAATCATTGATGATAAAAGGAGAACTGGAAGCATTGCTGCACGTAAATTAAGAAATCTGAAACTGAATGTTTTTTAGTTTTACAGTGTCTGCCAGTAAAGACAAAGAAAAAACAACACTAAGAGGTACAAAATTCATTAATTCAACCAGTTCTGTAAATTTCATCAAGAAGAGCCCTATCCTAGCAAAATAATCTTTATACTGCAGTAACAATCATTACACTGCTTAATGTCATTCTTGTTTCTCCCATTACAACAATCCAGAAATCAAGTTGTTCACAGAAGGCTATCAGTTTTTCTCCCCTCTCGCTGGTCTTTCACAGGCCATGGTCTCCAGCTGCATTGTTTCTTCTTCACTTTCCGCTGTACTATTCAAGCCACCCATCATTTAATTTCTTCCTTGCCCTTCCCAGTTTTCTTTGTAGACTTCCTCACTCAACTCATATATTTTGTCCACTTCCTCTTTACTTGCGGCTGATATTGGCACATAAACTTGAATGATTGATGTAGCCACAGAGTTACTCTTCAGTTTCACCTCTAATACTCTGTCACTAACTGGAATAACCATTACTGTATTTTGTCTAATGCTTCCTGCATATAACTCCAACTCCATTTTCCTTCCTTTCTGATTCTTTGTAAAATACCTTGTATTTCACCAATCCAAATTCATCTTCTCCTTCCTACTGAACCTCACTTACCTTAAAAGACTGATATTATGTCTCTCCATTTCTCTCTTCATCTTTTTTAACTTTCCTTTCTTATCCAGCATCTTCACATTTAGTGTAGCAATCCTCAATCAATATGTTTCCCATTTCTTCCTCTTATTTTAATTGAATTCAGCACTGCTATAACCCTATACATAATACTTGGACAAGTACCGCAGCACCAGGTCGCTGATGCACTACACTTAGTATTTTCTGCCACTGGCACCTGCGCAGGCCAGTCCCTGGAGACACCTGCGGTGGGCACATGACTTGTGCACATAGCACGGCACCTGTTGCGCCATCTACCAGAGCCCTCATCTTTATAGGTACAGTGCAGCAGATAAATTTGATAAATGGATTGTAGGTATCACAAGCGCATGACACGGTGCCTGGTTGCTCTTAACATCTGCGCCACATTGAGCCTTAGGACCATGGGCATTCCATTTTAAATCGCAGACATAGATAGCACTCTAATAGTTAGGCCACCATGCCAGCTGTTGGCAGGTGGCACTTAAGCCATTATCAGTAGATCTACCATCCCACTTCACTGGATCAAAATAGAATCATTTTTTAAGATGTTTTAATCCCTCCCCCTTCTTGGCAGTGTATTCTTAGTTCAGATGTAATGTGGTACGTCAAACGGTACTACTGTTTTACAACTTGTAACAGGTTTAAGGATTTCGTGGAATTCCTGGAAAGTAGGACATGTCATGTTAGTTATCTTCGATGGAGAGTCATCAACAGAAGTAGAAGTAACTGCAAGCTTGTCCATGAGAAGTGTGTGGGCCGTTGTTGTTCATGCTGTAAGTGAATGACCTAGCAGACCATATGCATTGTAACCTCAGGGTCTTTCTAGATGATGTCCTTATCTATCAGGAAGTACAGGAAAAAGCTTCACAAATATTCCATCATATCTTGATCAAATTTTAACAAAGTGCAAAGAGAGGTAACTTGTTTTAAACATCCACAAATGTAAAACTGTACACTTCTATCAAAGCAGAAAAGTAGTATACTGTAATTACAATGTCAACGATTCACAACCGGAAAACACAAATATCTGGGTGTAATAACAGAATGGAAAGGAATGATTACACAGACTTTGTCATCGGTAAAGCAGATGGCAAACTTCAACCCAGGAAAATGCAGTCAGGGTAAGAGGAAGACTGCTTACAAATGTGAGCTAGTCCTGACACGTAATCGTAAAACAATGATCCGTGCAAAGTAAAGCCCACCTGCGATGGTGCTGCAGCTCCGCCAGCAGCGCCTGCAGCTCCTCCGCCGCCAGCTGTGCTTGTGCCTGCTCCCGGCCCAGAGCCAGCAGCACTTCGGCACGGCGGGCAGCCAGTGACGCAGCCTGCCTCGCCAGTGCGAGCTGTGGCAGGGACAGCAGCTTCGTCGCCAGCAGCTGCAGTAGCGGACCACTCTGTGAAGGGTGCACTCCCTCCAGGCAGTGCAAGAGCCGCGACACTTGGCTTGGCTGAGAATAACGAAAAACAGTGAAGCAAACAAAGGAACTGCTACAACTTCAGCAGTAACAATTGTTACGTACAGCCGAGGTCAAACCACTAGGAAACTGAATTACAAGGAGGTACCCAGAAAAACCAGAATTATTTTTCAAAAGATATATATATTTTCAAATTGTTTACAGAACAGTATTATCCCCTTTAAAATACACTCCGTTCCAACTAATACATTTGTCCCAATGGTGCTTCCACTGTTTGAAATATTTTTTGTAATCATCTTTAGAAATGGCTGACAGCTCCTCCCTCATTTATTTCTTGACTTCTTCAATGTTGTCAAATCAGTGTCCTTTCATGCCCACTTTCATGCACGGAAATAAGAAAAGTCGCACAGAACCAAGTAAGGTGAGTATGGTGCATGGGGCAGCGGAACCATGCCATTTATAGCCAAAAACTGTACAACAGAGATGGCTGTGTGTGTAATTGCATAGTTGCAGTGAAAGAACCGGTCTCCTGTCTGCCACAAATAGGGTTGCTTTTGAAAAACATTGTTGTGCAGTCTTCTTAAAACTTCTACATTAAAGGTTTGATTGATGGTCTGATCTGGGGGAACAAAGCCTGAATGATTCAGGCAGCTGATGGATGTACTGGACAGGTTTATCATTAATGGACATGTCGTCATTTTTAAATCATGCAAAGCACTCGCACACTTGAACTTTTCCCATAGCATCATCTTGGTAAACTATTTTCAACATTAAAACAGTTTCAGCAGCATTTTTACTGGGTGGAAAACAAAATTCCACAGCTACACGTTGCTCACTTAAGTCTGGCATCATAAAAAAATGGAACAAGAACAAAACAGAGCTACCAAAAACAATTACTCCATATGAACAGAACAAGCCAGGTCAACAACACAGGCGGCACTGAACTGGCAATGAGTTGCACTATACACGCATAGAGGCAGAGATGCACACTATACAAGCTCCGCCCACAGCAATATTATTCCGGTTTTTTTGGGCACCCCCTCATACAACCTTGCTACAGAGATCTTGACTTTGGACTGTCAAGTGACATTACGCAGTAGTGACATAGACTATTAAATGATAACTGAAACAGGATGGTATATATGAAAGACCACCAACACACAGCAGTTTTATCACACTGAAAACAATTACTGCAAAAACAATCTGACCATCACTTTTGCCTTTTTACTGTTACACAATGACATGGCCTAATAACCCAAAGAATTTTATTCAAAAATGTTAATGATTTGGTCATTTGGTAAAGTGAAGTAGTAAATTTCCTGTATCTGAACTCAATATGGCCCAAAATAACACAAGCACTGACAAAGGCAGCATATGTTTCATGTCACCAATACCCATAATGGCCAACTATCCGGCAGGTCTTGCACCAGTCCCTTCCACAGGGATATGACCTGTATACTAATAGGTTTGGGAGTGGGTGTGATAAAGAGATGTAAATTGGATGACAGCGGCAGAATATCACTTTACGAGAGAGGAAAATAATTGTGGGTAAGTTGACCCTCTTTTCTGTGCACAATGACTGATATTCAAAGCCTCGCAAAGGACATGGTTAAGTTACTTCAGTCTGGGCAGATATTAGATGATGAGCTGGGTATTCCTTTGCTGTTCATTCTTGAAGATGGTGGGAGGACTAGAGATACTGAGGATACGGTGCAGGAAATCTGTTTACAGACTAGGTTTGGAGGATAGTGCCTGCCTGTAAAAGCCTTAGCGAGACCTTCAGTTTTCTGGCATGAGGTTCTCATCACTGCAGACATACCATCCATGCGTGACCGGACTATATGGCAGCAACACTTTGGTGTTCAAAAGAAGACAGCTTTCAAAATGATAGTACTGTTGATGGTTAGTGAGTATGATATTAACAGAAGTATAGATACAGTCATCAGAAAGTAGAGGTCAACTTCCAGAAAGGTGGCATGTTGGGCTGAGGAGAACCAGATGAAGCAAATGGGAGAGAAAGTGTTGAAGCAGTAGGGGAATGAGGACAGGGTGTCTTGGCCCTTGGTGCAGATGACAGACATATCATAAATTAACCTGAACCAGAGAAAGGGTTTGGGGTTCTGAGAGTCTAGGAAACTTTCCTCTAGACGGCCAACAAACACATTGCGGTAGGACAATGCCACATGGATGCCCATGGCCACACCAAAAATTTGTTTATATATCTTCCCCTCAAAGGACAAGTAGTTTTGTGTGAGGATGTAATCAGATAAACGTATTAAAAAAAAAAGAAGATGGTGGGTTTAGAGTTAGAAAGACATTGGGAAAGGTAACATTTGATAGTAGCAAGGTCAGTGGCATGTTGGATGTTGGTGTTTAGGGAAGTGGCATCAACAGTGGTGAATCGGGATCCACGTGGTTGGATTCATTAAGAGTTGAGAAAGTGGTTCATATTTTTAATAGGAGAGGCGAGGTTATGTAAAATCTATTGGAGACCTTGTTTGACAAGATCAGAGATTCTTTCATTGGGAGCACAGTAAATAGCTATAATGGGGCATCCAGGATTGTTAAATTTATGAGTTTTGGGAAGCATGTAGAATGTTGATGTGCGAGGAGAGAAATGGATTTGGGGAAAAGTTCATGTACTCATAGGTTTGTTGTGTCTATCTACTTAGTTTTGGGGAATAATGTCTGTGTGTGTGTGTGTGTGTGTGTGTGTGTGTGTGTGTGTGTGTGTGAGTGATTGGGCATGCGCGTGTGCGCGCAGGGCAAAGGGGAGTGTCACATTTGTATGCATGCTATGTTTCTGTCAGAAGACTGGAGTGGTTTTATGATGTACCTTTTGCATTTCTTGCTTTTATGTTTTCATTTTCTTCAAAGGCAAAGATAAATTGTGCAGTGGTAGCCCAGTGTAGATCCTGTGCCTATCGCCATATATTTTCAATTTTCAAATTTAAAAAAAAAAACAGAAGATGTTTTTCCTGTTCCTCAGTAAGAGGAAGAACTCATTCTCTGTTAATGACGAAAGGCAGATTCACATTATTTTAGAGTGCAATCAGCAGTGTTTGTGAGAATATGTAAAAAGTCTGTATTTTTTATGCGCATCGAGGGAAAATTATAGTATTATTTTACCACTGAAAAGTTGTACGAGTCATTATTCCAAGTAGTGCTGCAATATATGGAAAACCAAGAAGCCCACCTGTGTACTTCAGAGTTATCACGAAAATTCAATTTCAACAACGTAAAGGACACAGTCAAGATTTTGTCGGTAGATGCGGCGATCGGATGTAGTATTTTTAATTGGTAAGCATAAATCTACAACAAGAGAAAGACTATTTCTTTTATGTGGAACTAATATGATAAGATTTTTTACCCATTTACAAGATTAGCTCAGCTTATTGTGCTTGTCCGACACGGCAGAAAATTTTATAAGAGACAGTAATCAAAATTCCAATTTCAGATCACCTCTTTATTATTTTCTTATCTGCCATTAATTAATTTCATTATTTCCATATATCTAATTTTGAGTCCTGTCACAATCGCCACTTCATAATATAATAAATAATAAAATTTAGATATATGGAAATGATGAAATTAATTAATGGCAGATAAGAAAATAATAAAGAGGTGATCTGAAATTGGAATTTTGATTACTGTCTCTTATGAAATTTTCTGGTGTGTCGGACAAGCACAATAAGCTGAGCTATGCCAAAATCTTATCATATAAGGTCCACATAAATGAAATAGTCTTTCTCTTCTAGATTTATGCTTACCAATTAATAATACTACGTCCGATCGCCATATCTACCTACAATATCTTGACTGATTCCTTTATAATGTTGTAATCGGATTTTCATGGCTCTGGCTCTGAGCACTATGGGACTCAACTGCTGAGGTCATTAGTCCCCTAGAACTTAGAACTAGTTAAACCTAACTAAGCTAAGGACATCACAAACATCCATGCCCGAGGCAGGATTCGAACCTGCGACCGTAGCGGTCTTGCGGTTCCAGACTGCAGTGCCTTTAACCGCACGGCCACTTCGGCCGGCCGGATTTTCATGATAACTCTGAAGTACACAGGTGGGCTTCTTGGTTTTCTATATATTGCAGTACTACTTGGTAATAGTGATGCATACAACTTTTCACTGGTAAAATAATATTATATTCTTCCTTCGATGCACATAAAAAATACAAACTTTTTACATATTCTCACAACCAAAATGGCTACTGCTGAATACACTTTAAAATAATGTGCATCTACCTTCCTAATGTCATTAATTGAGAGCGAAACCTTCCTCTTACTGAGAAACAGGAAAAGCATCTTCTGTTTTTTATTATTATTATTATTATATATATATATATATTTTTTTTTTTTTTTTTTTTTTTTTTTTTTCAAAAATACATGACAGTAGGCACAGGCTCTACACTGGGCTACCATTTCACATTTTATCTTTGCCTTTGAAGAAAATGAAAACATAAAAGCAAGAAATGCAAAATATACATCATAAAGTCTCTTTACTTAGGGAGACAGTATAGTTTGTATCATGTTTCTGTCCTCTTATTTGTTCTGTCTTCTTATTTCAGTGTTTCTGGCAATTGGATAAATAAAAGCTGCTCTTTTGGCCAAAAAATATTAGGATTAGCAAATCTTATGTGCCAAGTATATTTTTGCATCATTGAAGCATCATCTGCAGTGTTCATTCCTTAGAGAGAAATGGAGTAACAATGTGTTAATCACTGAATATGAGGTAACAATGTAACCAACTTTGATTGCTGGCAAATGTCATTTAGATTGTGACTATTATCAAGCTTACTGTTCTGTTATTTTATGCGAGAAGATGAACACAGATTTCTCTACATAAAGAGCAGAATTTAGTATTCACCAATTAAAGGTTATTTCGAAAGAAAATCATCAACAAACTTCAGAATTTAGTGCAGTTATGATGCAAATTTCAAATTCACAGTGTCTGTTATGCAGAGGGTACATCTAATGGAGAAGCTGACAAAAAGTAGGGTTTGGACAATGAGTGCCAATGGAGAATATCATTTAAACTGTCATTTTATCAAGAAAATCCTACAGAGGGACCGCAAACTGGGAAATATCCTGAACTCAAAGCTGGAGTTCTTTCTTTTGTATAACATAAAAGGAATGACAGTATACCTATCTCTCGACAAACAAACCAGGAAAAGGTCTCAGAAATTGTGGAGACCTCAAACATACGGCATCAAAATTCTGTGCATGTTATCAATTGACTATGCAGGTTTACAAGTAGATGTGGCCCCTCTATTCAGCAACGTATTGCATTTGCACAGAGACTGCCAGAAGATTTTAAATGATAAATCCATAGACTTCCAAACGCACATACTAAACAGAACAGCAACACTCTGACTCTCCATACATCAGCAACAATGATAAGATGCCCAACTTTTGGGGATGAGCTCTATAACAGTGTACTATAATGGGATGAAAAATCTCTCTTTAGAACTGCAAATTAAAAAGAAGAAATTACCATGATTTTATTGGTTACTGCAAAGGGATGAAAGATTTCCCCCCTTCCCCAAATATCACATTATTCTGTAGCATATCATGTTATTCTGAAGCATAAAACTTTACCAGAGGAAAATTTGCCGATGGTGTTAGTAATTTACTGCCTAGAAAAAGGCTGGATGACAACAGAATTAATGATTTTTTGGAATCTCAGACCTAGTGTGCTGCTCAGAAGAAATATATACTGGCACTGGATGCTTTTTAACAGTCACTTGAAGTAAAGAATGAAGTTGTAGCATTGAAGACAAATCCCATCATTATACCTTGAGATATGACTTCAAAACAGCAGGTGCATTTAAATACATCTCCAAAAACACTATTACCATTGGCTTTCTGAAGGGGATAAAATATTCACTCCAGCTAGGCATAATTAAAAAGCGTTATGTGTGAATGGATTCTCCCTTCATGACAAACGGTATCATCAAACTCTTTCATCCTAGGATTCAAGAAATGCTGGCTGTTCAATGCCCTGAATGGCAGAAAGGACAATTTTCTATCCTGCTCTGTGTATATAGAACACAGTTTATGATCACTTGTGCTGCCATTAACACAGACAGGTGGTTCCCGAGGTTGATGATGCTAAAATTCACAAAGTGAACAGCTAACCAAAAGGAAAATCCAGAGCATAACAAAGTCGTCGTAAGTGTGCACAAATAGTCCAGGAAGCAATGTGAATCAATGCGTAATACAGGCAAAGGCAATCATCAACTAATTGATGGTGCATATCAAAGGTTTCAAGAAACCAGTGAGACTGTCTGGCAAGTGTCAGGCTGCAGAATTTACCTGCACTCTTGTGTCAGTCTACGTGCCCACACAAAGTGTCTGCAGTGGTCCCCCTCGCAAGAACAAGCCATGGCCTTAGTAGGAAGCCTGACTATATCTGAGCTGTCCCCCCCACTGATATTTGAACTAAGTGGAGAATTTTAATCACTGCCCTCTCGCTTTTAATTGGGACGTAGAGACAGAAATGGCCCAGCCTATACTGACTTCATCAAGGAAAGGGGAGGGGGAGGGGGGAGGGGGGAGGGGGAGAGGGGGGAGGGGGAGAGGGGGGAGGGGAGAGGGGGAGGAGAGAGGGGGGAGGGGAGAAGGGGAAGAGAGAGAGAGAGAGAGAAGAGAGAGAGAGAGAGAGAGAGAGAGAGAGAGAGAGAGAGAGAGAGAGAGAGAGAGAGAGAGAGAGAGAGATCCCCACCAAACGCTCCAGCGGTATTTCTTCAGTGTGACTGGGTAGACCAGAGGGGGGTGCTGTCTGTGAGAGGTCCCTGCTGATATATGGGTTCTGGGGCACAGCTTGATTCTGCCTGCAGGGGAGTTGATGCTGGTCAAGGTGGAGATGGGGATATCGGATTGGGCTCACTTGCCCAGTTGTGAGATGAGGCATCACCGGTGTTGATGGGGATGGAGTTGGCAGCTGAGGGGAAGCACGAGCAGTACGTCTCATTGCGCCAGAGGTGATTTCGATGCCTGACTAGGCGCTCCTGACCAGCCAAAATGTCAAACACTTGCTGCCCCCAATTGCCAACAATGATACCTTGGGCCCGCTCAGGGTCCTGGCTGAAAGTCCACGTGGTAATATGCCTGTTGCATTGGTGGGGGTCCACAGAGCTGGGTGTAGCAGGTCAAAGAGGATAATTTAGACCAAGTTACGTCCTTTTTTATGTGGACCAGTAGGTAGTGAGAAAGCTGGTGCATGCTTCACCACATTCAGCTGTTGTTGTTATGTTGTGCATCTGCATTTTGAAGGTCCTCACCACCTGCTCAACTTCTGAATTTGATGCGGGATGGAAAAAGGCAGTGATCAGCTGCAGAATGCCATAGGATTTATAAAAATCATGAAATCCATATGCTGTGAACTGAGGGCCATTGTTGGTAACCATAGTGGAAGGTGCCCCCTCTACCGCAATACTGCAAATAGGTATGGGAGGGCTGGGACGGTGGCTGTTGTGGTGGTGGCAGCTACCCATGCAATGTGTGGAATACTGGAGAGGGCACTGACAACTAGCAACCACATTGCTCTCCAGAATGTCATGCAAAATAATCATGCACTCTTTGTCAAGGGTGGTCAGGGCGTTGCCAAGGGTTGAAATGCTGTGCTGGGGCCGACTGAAGCTGGGTGCAGGCCTGGCAGTACTGGGCGGAATATTCTATGGCAGCACCAACACCAAGCCAGTACACATGATGCCCCACTATTTCCTTCATTCATCACATTCCCCAATGTGCAGTGAGAAGGAGCTTTAGTGTGTGGGAAAGGAATGTGGGACGAACTACTACATGGCTTTCAATATGACACCATCAGTGATGGTAAGACAGTCCCATAATGAAAAATACATGTGTCGTGCCAGGTTGGGGTTCGTAGACGAGTACTCTGGCCAAACCCACTGTACAGCAGACATCATCCCGAACAGTAGTGGATCACAGCCTGTTTCTGCTGCTACTTCCTGCACTTTAATTGTGATCTCATCAAGGGTGTACCTCTGATTTGTGTCTATGGCAAAACGTGGCACTTCAGTCTTGTCAAACTCTGCATCTGGTCCACACGGCAACTGGGAAAGTATTTCAGCATTTCAGTGCTGTGTGGTGAGCCAGTAATGGATCTCATAGGTACAGTTATTACACAACAATGCTTAACATTGCGCATTATCCGGAAGTTTTGATGGGGATAGAATTGCAAAACAAGAGGCTTGTGATTGGCGATCAGGTGAAAGATGCACACGAATCTCCTTGACACCACAGATGATGGCTAATGCCTCTTTCTCTATTTGGAAATAAGTTCTCTATGCCGCATTTCATGTTTTAGATGCAAATGGCAATGGCATCTCTGTGCCATCAGCATATCTGTGCCACAGTACTGCACCAGTCCCACAATCCGAGACATCAGTGGCAAGCAAACATTAAGCACTTGCCCAGATGCAATATTGCTAAACAAAGGTATAATCTACACCACTTTTTACATTGCAAGAAAGCTGTCTGGCACAACTATGACCACACAAATTTAACACCTTTTTTACACAATAGATTCAGCACATGGCAAATCTAGGCCACATGTGGAATAAATTTCACATAATACATTTTGCCCAGGAAAGACTGTGGCTCTTTGAGGCTTTTACGAGATTGCTTCCACATGATCCTGTACAGGCTTGAGCCCTCTTTTACTTAATATATGTCCTAAGTACTTGACCCTTGGCTCAAAAAAAACATTTGTTGAGATGACAATGCAGACCATTGGACTGGAGCCACTCAAAGAACATCTGCAGGCTGCCCCATGAAGGGCATATTAATTACTAGAAACTGTTTTGTCTGATCATTTACAGGTGACTGAAAGTAGGTGTCAGTGAGATCTATCTTTGAAAAGTAACAGCCCCCAGCCAATTTGGCCAAAAATTCCTCCAGCAGAAGGAGTTGGATACAGATCGATATTTGGTTGATCATTAATGATAGACTTAAAATTATCACATAATCTCAGTGATCCATTTAGCTTCTTACCTATGACCATGAGTATTGCCCACTGGTTATTATGCCCATACTTTGCAATCTATCTAATTTCACTTTAACTTGATCGCACAGGGCAAAAGGCACTCGATGTGCTCTACTAAACTTAGGCACTGCTGAATGCTTTAAGGATATGGGCTTGGGACCTAAAGTAGAATTAAAGAATTGTTTATATTTAGAGCATGATGTATCAAGTTCTGTGAATGACATCACAGTTGAAACAAGATTCACTTGGTCTTGAATTTGGAAGCAAAAAAATGCAAAAGCACCCAAGCCAAACATGTCGGTTGCCATCCAGGGAGAGTTGACTAGTAGCAGTGTTCATTGCTGAACAACATTTTTATACTTAGCTTAGACTACGATCTGACCCCGCAATGGATCTAATGACCACTGTATGTCAATACACTGCAGCAGTAGGTGTAAGCGTTTGGGTGTCTGTGTGGCAGTGTGTGTAAATGTCAACGTGTGTGCTTTTGTTTAAGAAAGAGCAAGGACTCGAAAGTTAGTGTAAATACTATATTCTATTGAGTGTGTCTATGCACCACAAATCAGTCAGTTACAGGTGAGTGGTTGCCTTTTCTTGAAGTATGTGTTTGTTATAGAAAAAGCCAAACAGGTAGAGTTTCTTGGTGACATTTGTTTTATAGATATTAGACTGCTGTCTAACAAATGTTTTGTCTAAAATTTTTATCCCCTACTAAGAGAGAATAATCAGAAGCTATAAAGACACAGTACGAAAATTTGTTCAGCTGCATGAAGCTGGCATTAAGAAATATGTCTTAGGCTATGGCTCAGTGCCCATAAAACTAATATCACTACGGATATAAATTCAATAAAAAAAGTATTTCATTAGTAGTAATGGAGGGAGTTTCTTAGTTCAGTTCCTTTAACCCACAGGTACTGATACTTTCAAATTGCACTCTGCCAAAAAAAAAAAAATAAATAAATAAATAAAAATAAAAACAAATTAAAAAATAAATAAATAATAATAGTGGTAGTAGTAGTAAAAGTGTGAAGTGTAATTACTGTACCAAGATTTGCAATGAATGCGTGAAGATGTGCAAGATTGACTTTCAATTTTTTCACAGTTGTTAAGAGAGCAGAATGTAATAGTTGCTCTGAGTTATTTTTTCTGCAAATTTTGTGAGTGTGTTAAACTAAGAGTATTTCATTAAATCCATTGCATATATTGCACAAAAATAAGAAATCATTTATTTGTACATTACTTAATTCCCCACCATAATTGTAACTAATAATTAAAACACATACACAGGGATTAGTGTACTATGAATTATGATGTGTGGAAGTTGAGCCATGTGTGAAAGAATGAAGTCAATAATTCTGAAAGTCAAGAGATTATTTGCATCCAAAGTCTTATTGATTCCAGTTGCCCAATGGGGCTACATCGCTAAGAGGTGATGTAGTATTATGTTTGTACCCAAATGTTGAAGTTCAATACTAAAAGATTAGATGCAATTATAATTTTAAAAAAGCTGAACTATAAATCATAAATAAAATGAAAACATGGGGCACTCACACAATCACAGCCCTATAGTAGCTAGCAATGGAATAACAAGAATGATTATCAACACATTTTTGCTCCAAATTAAAATAAAACATGAATATCAACAATAATTGTTGAGGAACACATCAAATAGAGCAGGGGGCTGAAATTTGAAAGCATTGCTGAGTTCATACATAGTTACGCTGTGGCATAATTTTCATTTGTCACACGTATCTTCCTAGGTGTCGCAATTAAGTAGAGAATGTGAGTAGAACAGTACTGCAGCCAAAGCTTAATAAACTCTGGTTCACTACACAGACTTACATGTGACAGCACTGCCACAGTAAAAAAAATCTCCAACTTTTCGTGGGTCACAGATGTTGCTTCCTCATGTTGTTGTTGTGATCTTCAGTCCAGAGACTGGTTTGATGCAGCTCTCCACGCTACTCTATCCTGTGCAAGCTTCTTCATCTACAAGTATCTACTGCAACCTACATCCTTCTGAACCTGCTTAGTGGATTCATCTCTTGGTCTACCTCTACGATTTTTACCTTCCACAAATCCCTCCAATACTAAATTGGTAATCCCTTGGTGCCTTGGAACGTTTCCTACCAACCTGTCCCTTCTTTTAGTCAGGTTGTGCCTCAATTTCCTCTTCTCCCCAATTGTATTCAGTACCTCCTTATTAGTTATGTGATCTACCCTTGTAATCTTCAACATTCTTCCATAGCACCATATTTCAGAAGCTTCTATCCTCTTCTTTTCGAAACTAACTTCCTCTTATACTGGCCAATTGACACCTGGTAGTGTTCATGGAAAGTGCACATTAGGCAGAAAAACATTTACGTCACTGAATGGATGTGCACAAACCTGTCGCATATCTTGACAACGGGATCCAACGGCATGTACAAGCAGCCCGCTGGCCGTGCTGTGGCGGTGGACGGCTGCTATCAACTCCTGCACTGGTGGCTCCGTCGACAGCTGGATAACATGCTCCATATGGTTCACCAGCAACCAGGTCAACTGCTCGGCATCACTCAAGTTCTCACACTGTGCAAAGTATGGCAACACAGATAATGCTGCTATGTAGCTATAAAACTCTTCACACAATACAATGACACCATTCACTGATAGTCTCAACACATTTCAAACCAAATGAGACAAGTTCAACATAAGAACATTAATTTAGAATGGAAACTTATCTGCCTGCCTGACATCCTAGATTACCTTTGTATTAAGTGAAAACATGGCACAACTTACTGAAATGGTTCAGCTAACATTACTGTTACTCAGTTTGAACATCAGGTTAACCAAAGAAGACAAGCAAAGAAAAGACTGCTTAAGGATGAAGAGGACTATGCATATGGTTTTCACGAGTTCAACCGGATATGGTAAGGTCTGATACAAATACTGTTAACTCCTTGGTTTCTCACATTACAGCAATTTTTCTTTAATCCTCCCACCTCCACTGCTGATGGCCTCTTTCTCCTGTATATTTCGTTAGCAATCACAGTTACAAATACTTTTCCCGCAAAGTACAATCAATAGTTTAAAATCCCTGACTGACAAATATCGGAATATTTTCCTAGAATAATTGATACTATTGTCAACAGATAATTTTTTCCTCTGTAGCATTTCTACAGAAAAAGAATGCTTTGGCTCAAGGCAAGTTGAGGAGTTGAGAAAGGATGTCACAGCCTATGGGTCTAGAGGGGTTGTGAAAGGTGTATGTTTACTTATTTCTTGGTCAGTACTGGCAAGCAATGTATGTGCTCATCTGATACCATACAACAGCTACAGTATAAATAAAGTGCAGAACTAAGAAGGACTTGCGGAAACGAATTATAAGGACATTCATGTTTAAACATACTTATTACATTGTTTACTTCTCAAATGACTCACACAAGCTTATTGTGTGTGGTGTACTCCTGACTTCAGCGACTGCAGCCATCATTCTTGTATAAAAGTTCATAAATAAGTTTCATGAGAGCTAGCAATAGTTTCTCATACTGTCAAATATAATATCAGCATTAAGAAAATGACAGATAGCTACTCACCACTAAGAGGTATTGTTGAGTTGCAGATAGGCCACTAAAAAGACTGCTAAACATGTGAGCTTTTGGCCAAAAGGTCTTCTTCTAAAGTAGAAAACATACACACATTCTTGCAAGCTCAATGTGAACACAGATGACCAGTCTCTGGTCACAGAAGCCAGACTGCATGTAACTGCACATGGTTGGAGAAGCAGCCTGGGTGTTGGGGGTAAGGAGGAGGCTGAGGTGTGGAGGGAGAGGGATAGCAGGGTAGGTGTGGGTGACAGTATGTAGCAGTTCCACCTGCTTTTTATTTCTTCGGTTGTTGTCCTTGGTGTCAATGTACGACGTTGCTAAACTGGCTGAAATAATGGGGTTTGTAATTTGGACACTGACTACGGTAAATAATGTAGCCAACAGCTGCACAATTATGTCTCACAGTACTTTAATTTCACTGTCCACAACCCCCACCCCTATATTTAAAAAAAACAAAAAAAAAAAAAAAAAAAAAAACACAGTTATTTGTGTATGGCCAGAGCATTATTGTTTAAACCTTCCATAAGCCTCATTAATAGTTTGCAGAAGAACCTCCACATACTGCTACAATAGTTTACTGTTGAACATCTGTGAGCAGTAACAACATAGCCACATAGTTCACAGTCACTGTCATTGCTTTAACACATGGTCTATTGGTGTAACACTTATTTCACTGTTAAGTTGATGCATTGTTGTCATTCTAAGCAACACAGGTTCCTCATCTGAAACTCTGCCATAGACTGATTGTCTCATGACCAAAAATCAGGCCTTTATACATCCTCACAATAATAGGGGGCAAAACTACACATTGTTTCTGTACAAATTGTAAATAGCCTTTCGTTCCCTGTATTTGACCCCTGGCCACCTTCAGAATTTGAAAGAGAGTATTCCAGTCAACATTGTCAAAAGCTTTCTCTAAGTCTACAAATGCTAGAAACGTGGCTTTGTCTTTCCTTAACCTATCTTCACGTGTTCCAACATTTCTACAGAATCCAAACTGATCTTCCCTGAGGTCAGCTTCTACCAGTTTTTCCATTCTTCTGTAAAGAATTCATGTTAGTATTTTGTAGCCCTGACTTATTAAACTGATAGTTTGGTAATTTTCACACCTGTCAACACTTGCTTTCTCTGGGATTGGAATTATTATACTCTTCTTGAAGTCTGACGGTATTTTGCCTGTCTCATACATCTTGCTCACTTGATGGTAGAGTTTATATGTCTTATAACTCAGGTAATTTTTTTCTCTGTCTCCTAATACAAAAACAGACAGATGTTCCCTCTAGTTATAACATATTTTGATCCTGAAAAGGTAACAAGAAATTGACTTATGGACATCATTCAACAGGCTGATGAGACAACTAATGGTGTCTGATCAAGTCTTCACTGAAATTTTCATGTGTCATATCATGGAGGGGAGGAATGAGGTGAAGTCGGAGGTAGATGGAACACACAATAAGGGAGACACCAGAGAGCAAAACCCGGGTGGAGATTTCAGAAGTGAAGTGAAGTGAAGTGAAGTGAAAGGCATGGAGAAGGGCTGGAAGGCATTTATTCATGCTCTGAAATGGTGCACTTTTTACTCCTCCCAAATTGGTATTCCGGTGTTCACCCAATCTGTGAAATACTCTATCCCAGTCCAGCTTTATTCCACAGCTACCACCAACCCCTTGTCACGGAGTTACACTTCTATGGAAGATCCAGTTGCACAACCTGTTCTATGCACTCATGCAGGAAATATTACTCCAGTCCCATCACATGTATATGTTGCCCTATCTCACGCTGGGTCACATATGAAAGGAATCAAGTCACATGGTACCAATCTGTGGTAACAACACCTTTTAAATGGGCACAGCCCCACACCAGCTGTCTTCCTAAGTGAGTAGCCAGTACCAAACATTGGTTGAAAGAAAATCATGAACAGCTCTTGTTACAAGTGCAATTCTAAACAACTGCATTATCATAATCTACAATCTTTCAAGTTAACATGTAGTGATGTGAACAGCTTCTAACTCAGGACTACAGGCTGTATTTACAAAATGGCCAAGATCCATTTATTAAAAAGGAAAAACCTGTTGTTTAAATTTGTATCAGACTTTGGCACATTTATGCATATGTGTAGACGGTCCCAGCAGTATTGGGAGATGGGTGAAACACTTGTAAGAGGAAACACAAGCATTTGAGACGAGCCTTGTAGCAGTCACCCTATCACTGCCTCCATAGAGTGCAAATAAAAATACATTGAATTCATTAGAGGAAAGGGATATGTTACTGTGAATGAAATCACAACTAAGTTGCAGTAGGACATAGTGCAGTGTAGGAAATGACTGAAGCTTGGATATTGACAAGTCTGTGCTTGCATTTATGACTGAAGATCATAAGGTTCAGAGAAGAACCATTACCCAAAGCCTTCTCCAGCAATTTCTGAAATGAAGGATATGATTTTTGATGCTTACTGTGGCAAGCAATGAAAGATGTTTCTATCATATTCCGGAACATAGAGGGCTGCACTCTGGTTTATTTCTTTAAACCTGCACAGACTATCTGCCACATCCAGACACTTCTGAAGCTCTGCAAGAGATGGCACAATTAACATCTTGGGATGATCACCATCCTGCAGCATGATAATGTACAGCCTCATACAGCTCAGGCCCCTGTGGAGAAAATCCTGCACCCTTTCTACAGTCTTGAATTGGCAGCCTCCAGCTGTAATCTTATGAATTCTGTGAAAGAACAGCTAAGAGGTAAACACTATTAGAAGGCTAGTGCACATTCAGAGAATGATGCTTGAGTTTCTTCAGGCAGTTGGAATACACTTCTATTATAGGAGAATTTTCAGACCTACAGAACAATGGAAAAACATATGCAAAGAAACTGAGATTATTTTGGAAAGTGAGAGAAAAGTGTATAGAATTAGATTTACATGGTCTGTCTAAAAATAAAAATTAACTTTCAGACAAAGTATTACTCAGAACTTTTAGTTCGACCCTGTTTTGTATTGAAATATACACCCATATGCCTCTGCTGATGTGCCCCGCTAATATAGTGTTACAGTCTTTCACAACTTGCGAGGCTTGACTGTCGCACCTGACAACAGCCTTCAGCAGCCCCAACACTGTTGTGCCTGACTGCAGTACTCCATTACTGCACTCAGGCATCTCCAAAACAGCAGCCTAGTCACTACTTGGCTGACGCACGTCGACAGCCCTCATGCTATATCTGCCACTCAGTAGACCCGTCGCTGCGCCTCGTGTGATCTCCGCATCACAGCATCGGCACACATCATCAATTAGCAATATATTTCTATTGTTATTAACTAAAATCAGCTAATTCAGATTTCAAACGTTATTGAAATATTATTTGTAAAGAAAATTAAATTACCAAACTTTGTACCCTTGCCCCTTTTTATTAAGCCTTTCTCAGAAGCCAGCCCATAAGCCATTCAGACAGTTCTTCCCATCCCGGTCTCGGAGACATGCCCTGTGGCATCACACTTTGTATCCTCTAGTGGCAGGTTTTCTGAATAAACTTGGCACACTGTCCAGTTTCTGAAACGTACCGTACTGATCTTCTTCCCAGATGCCCACTTCCCGTAGTAGCCTTACGAGGTGGAATCCAAAATTTTCAGGACTGGTGCTGCCATCTGGAAACTAGTAGTAGTAGTAGTAGTAGTAGTAGATCTTTGCACTGCTAGGTGGTGAGAGCTGCATATCTGATGAGTCAGTGTACGGAGTGGCATTCAGCTGGGAGGACGTGTTGCGTGTCCACAGTGATTTCTGTAATACTCTGTGTTTGGTGTGTGGCAATTTAGCAATGGATCTGTGAACAGAATAGCGCACGTGTATCAAATTCTGTACGAATCTTGGGAAAAGTGCTATGGAGACACCTGCAATGATTAAACAAGTGTTTGGCAGACAGAGCATGAGCCATATGCTTGTGTTTCAGTGGCATGTTCGGTTCAGGGCCGGCCATACAGACGTCGAAGATGATGCTCAGACTGGAAGGCCCGTTAGCCGCACAATGCCAGACATTGTTGCCAAACTTCAACAACTGGTTCATGCGGATTGACGTCGAACCATTCAAGACCTTGCAGATGAAGAGGGTATTGGTTATGGGACACATCAACAAATGTTGACTGATGAATTAGGCATGCATCATGTCACCGCAAAATTTGTGCCAAGGATCTTGACTGCTGATCAGAAGGCACAGCATGTTGAAGCATGCACAGACCTTCGTCAGACCGCATCTGATGATCCAACCTTCTTGTCACAGGTTATCACCGGCGATGAGAGCTGGATTTACAGTTATGACCCAGAGACAAAGCAACAATCATCCCAGTGGAAGAACTCGGGCTCTCCAAGGCCCAAATAAGCAAGCCCCAGAGACAAAGCAACAATCGTCCCAGTGGAAGAACTCGGGCTCTCCAAGGCCCAAAAAAGCAAGCCCCATAGACAAAGCAACAATCGTCCCAGGGGAAGAGCCCGGGATCTCCAAGACCCAAAAAAGCAAGACAGGTGAAGAGCAAAGTGAAGAGCATGATCATCATTTTCTTTGATATTAAGGGAATTGTGCACAAGGAATTCGTCCCACCCAACCAAACAGTGAATTCTGCATACTACTGTGACGTTTTGCGACGGCTCCATGAAAATGTGCAGTGATGATGGCCTGAACTTTGGCGTCAAGGGAACTGGCTGCTGCATCACAACAACACGACATGTCACATGTCCTAGCTCACCAGGAACTTTATGGCAAAAAACAACACGGCGGTTGTACCCCACCCACTGTACTCGCCAGATCTGGTACCTTGCGACTTTGCACTATTCCCAAAACTGAAACTCAAGTTGAAAGGCTGTCAGTTCAACACTCTAGAAAGGATTCAATAAGCATCACTGGCGGTGATAAACACCCTCAAAGAACATGACTTCCAGAAAACATTTTACCAGTGGCAGAAGCACTGGGACCGGTGTGTACGTGTAGATGGGAACTACTTCGAGGGTGATGGTGGCCATTAGTCCAAAGGTAAGGTTTCCAAAATAAGGCAGCACCAGTTCTGAAAATTGGGGAAGCACCTCGTACCTCATCCAGTCCTGGATAGGTACAAGAGTGTACTGAAAAGTAATTCCTTCAAATTACTTATGTGAAAACTCTTATAGCTATTTAAATAAAACAAATATTATTAACATTCTACGTCTTTATTCTTGTCTAAATATTTGCAGCCTAGTGCCCCAGAGAGCTCTGTTATTGTAGTGTATAACATGACAGTGTGTAATGTAATAATGTCGGAGTGTGAGAAAAAGTGTGCTGTGATTGAATGTCAATTTCAAAGAGATCATCCACAAATGGAGCACCCTCCCCTTCAGCATGACAATGCCAGATCACACTCCAGCATGACAATGCCAGATCACACTCCAGCGCTGAAACATCTGCAACAATCCAATGCCTTGGGGTCACTGTCATCAATCATCCCGCACATAGTCCTGGCTTGGCCCCAATCAATTTTCATCTCCTTAAACAACATCAAATATTTTACAGTGACAGTGTCAACATAACTGTCTCTCACTGGGAGAAGTGTGTTCATCACCAGGGCAACAATGTTGAGAAATAAACACACTGTTATATATTTGAGTTCTTGGGCACATGACCTCATTCTAAAGTTGAAAATACAAACACATTCACACAAGTACAACTCACACACACACATAACCACAGTCTCTGGCCGCTGAGGCCAGACTGCAGAAAGCAATTGCTCCTGACGGGAAAGCAGTCCATGGATGGTGGGGTAAGGAAGAGGCTGTGTCAGGGAGGAGGAACAACATGTAGGTTCGACAACATGTAAGTGTTACGGAGTTGCTTCGGGAACTCAAATCCCTCAAGGGAATACGACGTTCTTTTCGAGAAACATTGAGAAAATTTAGAAAATTGGCATTTGAAGCTAACTGCAGAACGATTCTACTGCCACCAACATACACTGCGCATAAGGAGCATGAAGATAAAGTATGTGAATTTAGTGCTCATATGGATGTGTAGAGGAAGTTGTTTTTCTCTTGTTCTTCTATTTGCGAGTGGAACAGGAGGGGAAATGGGGAAATGATACAGTTGTACAGGGTACCCTCTGCCATGCACCGTACGGTGGCTTGCAGAGTATCTATTCAGATGTAGATGTACATGTAGTTGGTTAGGCTGCCGGATGGGTAAAGTACTGCTTGCGGGAACATGCAGGGGCGTGCTGGGATAAGGTAGGCCGGCTACACGCAGTCAGGATGTTTGAATGGGAAGCAGTGGCGGGGAGGGGGGGGGGGGGGGGGGCAGAAAAGGAGAGAAGCAGAGGAGAGGAAAAAAGACTAGTGAGTGCATTTGGTGGAATGGAAAATTGTGCAGTACTGGATTAGGAGCAGGGAAAGGGATAAGTAAGTGAGAGACAGGAACTAACAAAGGTTGTGAGCAGCGCTTATGGCAACATAGCATGGAAGAGGAGTTCCCACTTGCGCAATTCACAAATGCTGATGTTGGTAGAAAGAATCCAGATGGTGCAGGCTATGAAGCAGTCACTGAAGTGACACACATTGCTTTTGGGAGCACGTTCAGCGACTGGGTGATCTGGCTGTCTCTTAGCCACAGCTTGTCTGTGGCCATTCATGTGGATGGAAATTTTGTTGGTTGTGATATCCACGTCGAAAACAGCACACTGATTGCAGCTTAGTTTGTAGATCTCATGACTGGTTTCAAGGATGGCCCAGTCTTCTATCGGATAAGAGATGCCTGTGACTGGACAGGAGTACATGGTAGCGAGAGGATGTATGGGACAGGTCTTGCATTTAGATCTATAGCAGGGATATAAGTCGAGAAGCAAGGGGTTGGGAGCAGGGGTGGAGTAGGAATGGAGAAGGATACTGCCATGGTCTCTAACCAGCTGAGGAGCACCACAGTCCAGCGTCCATGGACAAACCATGAAAATCCACTGCATTACACCACACACAAACAGATCCGGTCTGCAGCAGATTTGTGAGACAAGATCCGATGGGCAGGGCACGCACATTAGTGGGAACCGAATGGCTTCAGATCGGCAGGCCCAATCCATTACAGATACCCACAGAAACGGCCTCCGGTTTTGGCCCATTGTGGAAATCCACTCCAGCTAATCAAGAGCCACAGACAGCATGTTGATGAACTGCGATCACAGTGATCAATCCATGCAACAGATAATTTGTTCAAATACTCTGAGAATCAATCATAATGAGGATAGGTAGCAACTCACTGTAAAGATGATTACTGAGCCACAGACAGGCATTTAGAAAAAGACAATCCCACACACAACTAAATTTTCAGCCATAGCTTTTTGTTAGAAAACGGGAGCATGCATACACACATTCACACAACCACTTTGACATAACTCACACACAGGACATCCATCTCCGGCAGCTGCATTTATAGTCTCTGAGAATCAGATCCAAACAAATCACTCTTCATGCTTCCTTGCCTCTCACTGGCAGCTGCTAGGCTAGTGGCAAGAAGTGGTGGCAGCAATGAATGAGGGAGTAGGGAAGCAGCGCACATACTCAGCTGTACCCGTGCGTGATGATGCACGACACCTCAGTAAAAAACTATTTCATCTACTGAGACAAAAGTGAGATTTTTCCAGCGTCTTTTTCCAAATTTCCCTGATGTGTTTGAAATTCCCTGATTTCCACAACCTACAGCAACCCTGTAATTGCCAACAAAGATTTCACCGCTATGGTCATGAACCGCAGGAATTATTGGCAGGACGACTCAGCCAGCTGCCTGATACATACACCTGCAAAGCCTGCCACAGTGAGCCCATTCCAGAAATCCAACAGGATCTCCAATTTCTTCTCAAATCCCTAGCCCCCCCCCCCCAACCCCCCCTCCTCTCTCTCTCTCTCTCTCTCTCTCTCTCTCTCTCTCTCTCTCTCTCTCTCTCCCTCCCTCCCTCCCCTGCCCCCTCAACCCAGCCACACCCCACACTTCTAACTTTTATGCTTCCTAAAATCCATAAACCCAGCCATTCGTAACACTCTGTTGTGGCCAGTTATTGAGCCTCCACTAAGAGAAATGCTGCTCTCATGAACCAACACCTTCCGCCTATTACCTGTAACATACCCTCCTATATAAAAGTCACAAACCATTTTCTCCACAGACTTTCCACAGTTCCTGCTCTTTGCCACATGTTGCACTACTCGTCACTAGTGATGCCACCTCCCTCTACACCATCGTACCTAATGTCCATGGCCATGTTGCTATTGAACACTAATTTCCCCAAAGCCCAACTGACCCCAAACCTACATCATCATTCCTGGTCACCATCACCAACTATATCTGCACCCACAATTCCTTCTCTTTTGAAGGCATTACCTACAAACAAATCTATGGTATAGCAATGGGCACCCGCATTGCTCTATCCCACATCAACCCTTTCAAGGGCCATCTGGAGGAATCCTTTGTAACCATCCAGAATCCCAAACCTCTCACATGGTTCAGATTCATTGATGACATATTCATGATCTGGACTGGGGATGAAGACACACCATCCACATTCCTCCTAAACCTCAACACCTCCTCCCCCCATCCACTTCACTTGGTACTCCTTGACCCAACAAGCTACCTTCCTTGATGTTGACTTCCACTTCAAGGACAGCTACATCAGACCTCCATCGATACCAGACCTACCAGTCAACAGCAATACCTCCACTTCGACATCTACCACCCATTCCGTACCAAGAAGTCCCTTCAGCTTAACCACCCGCAGCCATTACATCTGTAGTGACCAGCAGCCCCTCTCTGAAAATAATGAGGGTCTCACTGAGGCCTTCACATACCAAAATTATCTGACTAACAGATCTCCCTTGCTTTGTCTCTCCAATCACCTACCACCTCCCGCATACCAACTGTTGCCCCAAAAAGAAGCACTTCCCGAATGACACAGTCCAACCTAGAACTAGAGCAAATTAATCAAATTCTCTGCCAGCGTTTCGACTGCCTCTCGTTGTGCCCTGAGATGAAGAATATCCGATGCACTATCCTTAATACCCCTCCCATAGTGGTATTCTGTGCCCTACCGAACTTACACAATATCTATGTCTGTCCCTATTCCAGACCTGCTCCCAAACCCTTGTCTCATGACTCATATCCCTGCAATAGACCTATAGAAAGACCTGTCCCATATATCTCCCCACCACCACCTAATCCAGTCCAGTGACAGGCATCTCCTATTCCAGGGCCACCTGTGAAAACAGTCATGTGATCTACAAATTACGCTGCAACCACTGTGCTGCTTTCTACGTGGCAATCACAACCAACAAGATGTTCGTCCATGTGAAGGGTCACCAACACACTGTGGCCAAAGACACCTGGATCACCTAGCTGCTGAAAATGCTACCCAAAACAACATGTGTCACTTCAATGACTGCTTCACAGCCTGCACCATCTAGATTCTTCCTACCAATATCAACTTTTCTGGACTGTGCAGGTGGGAACTCTCCATGCAATATGAGTTACATTCCCGTAATCCCATTGTCTCATCATTTGTTAGTTAGGAGGAGGCCTGGTGGCTGAAAGTCACACCCCCCCCCCCCCCCAATCTGAAACTCAACCTCTTCTTTGCGTAGTGAGTAGCAATCTATCCTTTCTATAATACTGTCATTATGCAGCCTGGATTTTCAGTTACTTCCAAATAAATAAGTAGACATGAATAATAAATATGTAGAAAGCTAACATCATTTGCTTTATTTAAAAAGCTTTCAGAGTTTGCACATAAAAGATTTGGACGCATCATTAGCGCATCCTTCTATAATGTTAACATTATAAGTAAAATAAGAGAAAGGTAACCACCCACCAATAGCAGATCAACACTTGGCACACAGAAACACATAACAGAAAACTGCAACCACACTAGCTTTTGAGCACTAGCTATTTTTCTTATCAAGGGTACAGACACACACACACACACACACACACACACACACACACACACACACACACACACACAATGACACTCATAGCTAAAAGTACACTCCACCATGGCTATACGACTGCGCATTAGTGCGTCGGTGTGGGCGTGTGAGTGAATGTATATACTTTTGCTGGAAAAAAAATTAGTGCTTGAAATTAGTGTGAATGCTGTTTTCTATTAAATCTTTCTGTTCTCCATGCATTTATCTGCTATAGGTGAGTAGTTGCCTCTCCTTTATTTTATGTACTGCTACATCCAGGAATTTTCCATTATTGTTTAACATTATATGTGTTTAATGAAAACATGTGTGGTAACAAAATACCACAGCAAGTACAGACCAGCTTTCATGTAAATTAAATGATTAAAAATTTCAAAGACTGGCATTCAACACTGAATCATATGTTGAAAAGTATTATGCGGATTACAACAAAATGCATGCATTCATAAATATGTACTGCAGTGCCTGTATTGTTCAGAAGTATGATGCGGTGTTCCTTCAGACACGTGTGGATGTATGAAGAATCAGACAATACAGCGACTACAGCTGTTATGAAATATGTGAAATGTATTCACAGTTGCAAATATGGACAACCATCAGCTGTATAATGAAATGACAACATGGAAAATTTGTGCTGGGCTGGAATTCAAACTGCGATTTCCCGCTTATCGCAAGCAGTCACCTAATCATTTTGCTATCCGAGCACAACCAGGCCACACCCAAACTTTCACATGTCATCAATCACATGTATACAACCTTCATATGTTCATCCATTATGTATATTCTTGTACAAGTGAGACATTTTGATTGAAAGTTGCTTGCCAGATGTTATTTTTTTAATAGAAAGTTGCATGTTCAGTGTCTGTGGATAAATGTCTCCCCTGTACAGGAATATACATAATGGATGTACAAGTGCAAGTTGTAAGCACATGGTTGATAACATAAGGAAGTTTGGGTCTAGCAGTGAGTCCTGCTCGGAAAGCATAGTGCTAAACCGACCGCTCACCATAAGCGGGAAATCCAGGTACAAGTCCTAGTCCGGTACAAATTTTCATTGTCATCATTCCACCACACAGCTGATTGCTGTCAATATTCACAACTGTGAATACGTTTCTTGTATTCACAAATATGTTCTTGTAATGAAAATTAATAACAATAATGGAAGATGTAACACACACATCTAAAATCCATATTGTCCTCAGTAGTAAATAACTTAATAATGTGTAAAAAAAAAACTTACCACAAAGTCACAGTACAGGATAGTACCACCCTTCCTCACTACTTCCAAGTTAACACAAGAGGATGGGCCACAGCTTTCAGTTTCAACTGGCCTGAGAGGAGACACACATGCACAAACACAATTATTTCACCATTTGTACTCAACAAGTCCATGCATAAACAAAAAAAGAAGGTTTCAGGCTCTTACTGTAGTACTAAGCACTGCAATATTCTAAACATTATAAAGAAAATGTATTCAGTGTTTCAATATTAAAATTCCTTTTTGGAAAACGTGTAAAGAAAACATATGAAAGTGCTTGTAAGATGGAAGCGATTCTGTACACAACTGCAGCTATGATGTTGATATTCACAAGGCTAAGTAGAGTAATTTTCTATATAAAATTGCTTCTAAATTAGCAGCAAAATATTTTATTTAGCTTGCGCTGGTTGTATTTCTTCATACAAGCTTGTTTCGGCTAGTACGCCATTGTGAAGTGTACCTGTTCATATTAGAATTAACTTAATACTGAAATTACTGAAAAGTATTATTAGATACGTGAGCTGTGTGTCCAAGGAAATCGTGTCGCCAATTGTTTAAAAATCTGAAATTATGAACAGCACCCTCCATATATATATCTATGATATTATCACTTTTTGCTCACCAGTTTATAATTATGCAAGGAGAACTGCTTTTATCACATTTATAACACAAGAAATAAAGAAAATCTATGCTCCATGCTCACTGTTTAAACTTATATGCTGTTCAGACTCCCCAGTATATTGATATGAAAATTTACAACAAATAAAAAGCCAAGATTCACTGAAAAGAAAGCTACATGATACTCTGCTAAGCGATGCTGCTACTCAGTTGACGCTTTCAGGGATGAAGAACTGAATATTTGAGCAGGATGTAGTTTATAAATCGTCTTGTTATGAGAATATATACAGGTATCTTTTCACAAAAAAGTTGCATTAATGTTTAAATATAACTCCATCTTATTAACAATAGCTTTATATCAGAGAAATTTTATTAACCATATTTTGACATATCTCCTGTACTCTAATCAAACAACTAGCATATGTATGTTACAAGACAAATAAATCATGGTTCACAACAATTCATAAAATTCAATATGGTTCATATAGAGTTGTTTTACAATTTTACTTACATCTAGGTGGAGTGATGTTCATAGTGCATCTTGGAACACATTTGTTTCTTGAAAAATTGCATGAATCACATAATTTCATCAGTATGAAATATACTATTTTTGGCCAATAAAATGACAGTTCTCGCTCCCATCATGCTTCGTGTTTACAGAGTGAAATGTATCTCTTAAGGTCATACATGGTGGTTGTGTGTAATAATAATAGAATTTTGTTTCTAACTGTAGTTAAAGGCTGTCTATGGTTTTGCATATCATGGGGTTTTTATTCATTTTCTTTTTCTAAAATTTCATTTAAGTCTTCTACAGAATTTTTATGTTTCAAATTAGTTTATTTATTGAGAATATCATTGGGATATTTATCTGTATGAGTGTAAATTTCTAGTTCTTCCAAAATGTTCATGGTGGGACTTTAGGTATTGTATGTAGAATTTTTAAACCATTTTCAATGTGCTCTGCTGTGTGGTTTTGGTTCTACAGGTGTAAGCAGAAGTTTTACTGGTTGCTTTCACAGTTCCTCATACATTCTTTCAACTGAATTGTACAGGTTTACAGAACAGTATCATGAGAACTTTCCAAAAACAAAAGTTATCAATGGGTCGATCTCACCACCATCTTGAACATTTTCTAACTTTTGGCTGTGTCAGGTGAGGACACAAGTCTCTGCACCACCTCTCCATTTTGTCATCCTCCATGACGTTCCAGTTCTTCCCTCCTATCTTTTCACTTTCTTGTAATCAGTTCAGCCATCTGTACCTTAGTTTTCCTTTTATCTTTTTTCTCAAAACATCATGTCCATCATCATCTCTGGTATCCTCTATCCTTCCATTCTTCTCATGAGACCACACAATTCAAATCTTGATGTTCATATTTCATCCTGAAAAGACCACAAACCATGCTCCAAGTGGGAATACTTGGTTATCTCTTGAGTGCAATAGGACGTGTTCCCACCCCAGTTCTGCAATCAGTTACAAACAGATTGAGAGTATTACCATAAGAAACAGAACAGCTCTTCTTAAGTGAGTTCAGATGGTTTTATCAGAATCTCACAATTGGCATTCCCTATCAGACTGAAATTCATACACAAATCTGACCCTTTTAACTGGACACATGGTGATTTCAATCTTGTTACGTTAAAAAAAAGAAAATATTTATCTTCTGTTGTGAAACATACTCTGTATTTTTTTCAATTCTTAAACTGCTTTCTTTCATGTTGACATTCAACTTCAGACTTTTGTGCACATTGTGCTCACCAACAATCAGCAGTAGCTCCATTTCAACAATTGCTTATGTGGTATCACCACTGCAACATTTTGCATTGAAGAAAACACTTATCACAAATAGGGGGGGGGGGGGGGAGGGGGGGTGTTTGAGTACTCATATGATCTACCAATTGACCAATGGTCTGGCCTTGGCAGCTAGAGACTGCTGTCATGTGTGTGCACGCGTGCGCGCTGTGTGTGTGTGCATGTGTGTGTGTGTGTGTGTGTGTGTGTGTGTGTGTGAACGGGCATGCGCTGTCTAATTCTGATGAAGACCTGTTTGAGCAAAAGCAGCTGCGGGTCAGCATCTCCACTACATGGTGATTAGCAACTATCTTTTTCATAGCATTGTCAATGGATGAATAAGTTTTGTCCAGCATTTTATACTTACACAAATGACATCAACATATCAGTCAGAATAAATGATTACAGAAGCCCACAATCGCTGTGTTGCTGCACAGCACACTGCAGAACACAACAGTAAGAGAAATGGTTGCTTGTTCTCTGGTGTTCTACCTGACCTCCAAGATTTTGGGCTGCCCAATGAAATCGAATATGTTTCATCACAAGCAGAGGATGCCACTATAGGTGGAATATTGTTAGCAAGTGAGGCTGATTTTCAACAGAGGCAATTAATGGTGCACAACAATGGACAAGGCCTTACAGCATGCATGCAGTTACTTTTTTCTAACTTGTGGATATAATACTTTTTACAAAAACTATATAACAGATCTGGTCTTCTACCCACACATTCTCTGACAGTGTTATTTCCTGCTTTGTCAAGCTAGCAGTACTGTAAACTATAATGGTAACGCCAAATAACACATTTTTCAGTTACAGAGAATGAGCTACACACCAGCCTCACTACTTGCATGTGGGTTCTTGTTCATGAATCAAGATTTGTCTCTTGCTTAATAAATCATGTTCAGATCCAGATTTTGGTAATTGCTAGCACAAATGTGATGTGAGCATATTTTAATAGTATGTCACACTCAATTACTGTGAAATTATACAGTATCAGCAGATGCAGCACAAGCAGCAACACCAGGCACTCCAGCTCCCCCAATAATCATAACAACAATGTGTACATAGTAGGAGATCGCAGCAGTTCATCCAACACTTTTTGTCACAATCAAACTAATACCAGACAAACCTGGGACTCTTGTCACTATTTCGCTTTCATGCTTTGCTCTTTATTCGTCGACAGCAGACAGTGACTCACAACAGACTGACGTTAAACTGATCTGTTGCATGCTGCGGGGCAGACACACAGCATCACGAGAGTTTTTAAATACAGGTTAGCAGTTTATAATGTCACTGTCCTTGTCATCTCATTGTGGAAGACTTGTGCATGTTTTGAAAACCAGAAGCCAGACACACCAGTGTGCTTAAAAATCCACACCATGCCTCTATACACACGGTCATAGTAATTGCTTGTGGCTGCCATGACTTGAATTTCTCAAATAAAATTTTATGTCTCCCAGGTTGCAATACAAGAGGTTACATTCTAAAACTTTCCTTCCTTGAGGGTGCACCTATTGAGCCACCACCATTAATACACATATATAAGGTTATATAAACTACAGTTACATACTACATTGTCTTCCTAACGTCTTTAAGAAATATCTGCAGGAACTTACAGTTATTCATTTTAATCGCAAATACTGATTAAATAAGAGAAGAGACTAACCCTTCATCCATCAGTAAAGGAACTGGCTTTGTACGAAGAATGCTGGCCCAGAAACTGCGATCACAGTAACCAAGAAGAATTAAAAGGTAGCACCACAAGAACGTTAATAGCGGACAGCGAGCAGCGAGTTCCAAAAATATCTTATTCATGTTCCCGACCAGGCTGTCAGTTGGACTCACTTGCACCATCTCCATGGCTGCTGTGGCAACCTTACAGTAGCTACCTAGAAAACAAACATTTTTCACACAGTACATGGACCAAGTGAACATCTCACATGACACTGTAATTAATAGGAACTATTTTCATTTTATCTTTCAAATCAAAACCTACCTGATTCAAACATGTATATACAGTACAATAGGAAGTGAGCAAACTGCTCCTGTAGGTAATCCCAGGCAGGGTCAGCTGCTGGACTGAAGGCTTCTTTATGAATCCGTTTGCCAACCACACTAATAACTCTGAGTACGAACCTACACAAAAAGATTGAGAAATAATACAAGCACAGGATTTCACTAAAAAAATCGTCTTAGGAGGCAGTTGAGTTACATTCTTTGGTGAAGAAGAGGGCACGCAAGACAAATCAACACTTAGCTGATTATTCAACAACATTTTATCAATCATCAAAAAATTTAGTCAGGTCAGACAGTTAGACAATAATGTCCCTTACTATCTGTTATATGTACTTGAACTGCACTCACATACATAATGAGATCATACTCTGCAACAGCATTTACAGTGACTGGGCTTACAGCAATATGAAGCAACTGATGTAGAACCATGAAACTTGCAATTCAGGGTTCCAGCATTGTCATTAAGGTAAATTATCGAGAGGTAACAGAAAACAGAAAGCATGTCTCTTCAAGAAGCATTCATGAATTCCATTTGCATGCTAAGATAAACAAAGCAAATCAACTATAACTAGCCGCTAAACAAAATGTTAACAAATAAGCATTACATGACAACATCTGGTGGCTAACAAGGTAAATCTCCCTAAACAACATTCAAGGTGTGTTCACAATATATTGTAAATAATAATCATACTTTATTTCCCTTAAAATGCAAAACAAAAATAAGCTCATGATGGTAATTTGCTTTCCAAATACTGATAGCAATATACTAATGACCCCATTGGGACCTCCCAAGTCAAAGCTGCTCAGCTTGATACTATGAACCGGAATGGGGTATGTTTGAAATTTGAATGTTAAGTGGGAACTGGAAAATCTGGAGAGAAAGGGAGACAGACAGGATGTTGGCAGACATGGTAAGAATGAGAGAACTGAAATGGTCAGAGAATGAAGATTTATGGTAAGTCAAGGTGGAGATCTGGGTGGGTGCCTATTAACAATGCAACCAATTCTTATCAGAGTTGAATTCATGTCCGTAGTATCCATCACTGCATGACAAAATACAAAACATGAGGAAATTCAATTACTGATAAAATATGTCACAGTCCTGGAAAGATGAAATGTTATACAGAGACAAATTACAGAAGAATATGGATTCACTGGAAGAAACAAGGTAAGAGAAAGGCTTCTGGTTTCAACATCAGCTTTTGACAGACTGCAACAACCAGCTCTTCCTAAATCACCACAGAGTAAGATATACTCAGTAAAGGGTGGGAGAATATATCAACTGGGGTGCCTCACAGTCAGACAGAACATTTAGGCTCTAAATACTAGCCTGACAATGATTCTGAGATGCACATATGAGATCAGATGATAAACTGGTAGAGGGCGCAGAGCAAGAGGCTCTCTGAAGCCTGATGAGATTCACAACTTTGTGCACTCTGGAAATGTTGGCTAATTTTTCGATAACCAACAAATAACTTAGAAGATAGAAAGTAAATAAACTGAGTAAACTAAAACTTCCTGTATAATAAAACTAAGTACCAGACTGGGATTAGGACCTGGGGCCTCTGCCTTTCAAGACAAACTGTTCTACTGAGCTATCCAAGCATGACTCATAATCTGCCTCACAGATTCACTTCGGCCAGTACCTATTCTCCTGAATGAGATTTTCACTCTGCAGTGGAGTGTGGGCTGATATGAAACCTCCTGGCAAGCACGTGCTTGGGTAGCTCAGTTGGTAGAGCACTTGTCCGCGAAAGGCAAGGTCCCGAGTTTGAGCCTCGGTCCGGCACACAGTTTTAATCTGCCAGGAAGTTTCACCTATTCTCCTACCTTCCAAACTTCAAAGTTCTCCCAAATATCTTGCGGGGCTACCACTTCAGAAAGAAAGGATACTGCGATGAAATGCATCAGCCATGGCCAAGTGAAATGCTTCCTACATTTCCAAAATGAACTTCCCCTTTAAAGCAGAGAGTGTGCTGATTTGAAACTTCCTGGCACATTAAATCCATAACAATTAAAGTTCAGAGAACACAAATAAAATCTTTAATGTGCACCAATGGCACTGTTATCTGACAAAGACAGTTAAGAACTTCAAAATTACTGAACAGAATGGATCATGTCTTGAAAATAAGTTATAAGATGAACCTCAACAAACATAAAACACAGGTAATAGACTGTAGTCAAATGAAGTCAGGTTCTGCTGGGAGAACTAGATTTTGAAATGAGATACTCAAAAGAGTAGATCAGTTTTGTTACATGGGCAGTAAAATAAGTGAATATGGCAGACGTGAAGAAAAAATAAAATGTAGGCTGCAACAGCTCGAAGAGCTTTCCTGAAAATGAGAACTACAAACTTAAACGTTAGGAAGCCTTTGTCAGAGGTATTTGTTTGGAGTTTAGCCTTATGTGGAATTGAAATGTGGGCAACAAACAGTGCAGAAAAAAAAGAGAATAAAAGGTTTCTAAATGTAGTGTTACAGAAGAACATTAAAGATTATATCTGGGTATATCAGATAATTAATGAAGAGGAACTGAACTGAATTGGGAAGTACAGAACATTATGACACAACCTGACTGAAAGAAGGGGTCAGTTGATAAAAAAGACATATTCTGAGAGATCAAGGAATAGGCAGCTCCATCAGGAAATGATATGTGGGGAATAAAAATTATCATGGGAGACTAAGTACTGACCCTCTAGTAAGCAGGTTCAGGTGGAGGTATATTGCAGTAATAGTGCAGATAGGAAGAAACCTACACAAAGTAGACTAATGGGCAGAGCTGCAGCAAGTCATTTTTCAAGCTGAGGACCGCGACAAGAACAACTAATATGGGTTCAAAAGAACAACAGTGACAACCAATGAAAAGAGAAGAATCAAGAATTTCTGTAGAAATGAAACTTCAAATCACAAATTTCACACAAAGAGTGCAAAATAATGATGTCACAAGATCTGAAAAGTGCTCAGTAAATATGAAGTTGAAAAGTTGCGAAAGAAAGCTCTGGCATATTGCATAAATTGTGGTAATAAACAGTGGAAAGTGCAGGACAGCATACCCAATAATATTGAAAAAATAGAACTGCAGAAAGGCAGAATGAAAAAGAATGCTAGAAATGTTTTCTGCCAGGCATTGCCCTTCATTACCAGTAGAAAACACACACATTCACACAAGCATTACACATACATGGTCAATATTGCCTCCAGGTGCTAAGGCCCCGCTGCAAACTGCGTCTGAGGTGTGCAGCAATCCGGGTAGTGGGGATATGGAATAGTAATGGGAAGGTGAGGGGTCATAGCAAGGTAAGGAGGGAGAATGATGCTAATGCTGCCTGCAGAAGTGTGCGGGGATGGGGTGGGGACATGTAGTGGGTGTGGGCGGTGGCAGGGAAAAGGGGGGGGGGGGGGGGAGACAGGAGCAGGTAGAAGTAGAGAAGAGAGAAGGGGAAATTACTATGCAACTGCTATGATGAGAGAAAAGGTGTGTTTATTACTCAAGTAGGAACAAGGAAGGGGAGGAGGAGGAGGAGGAGGACAGGGACTAATGATGGTTGAGGCCAGGGAAATCACAGGAATGAAGGATACATTCTGGGCAGAGTTCCCACCTGCACAGTTTAGAAAAACTGGTGTTAGTAGGAAGAATCTGGATGGCACAGGCCTGTGAATTATTCATTAAAGAGAACCACATTGAATTGGGCACATGTTCAGCAGCTGGGTGGTCCAGCTGTCTCTTGGCCACCGTTCATCACTGCTTATTCATTCGGACAAAATGCTTGCAGTAGTCATGTCCATGTTGAATACGGCCCAATAGCTGCAGCTAATTTTGAAGATCACTTCGCTGCTTTCACAGGTGGGGTGAGGGATACCTGTGGGGTGAGGGATACCTGTGACTGGGCTGGGGTAGGTGGTAATGGGAGGATGTATGGGACAGGTCTTGTGTCTTAGGCCTATTACAGGGTTATGAGCCATGTGGCAACGGGTTAGGAGCAGGTTTGGAGTAGGGATGCAAAACAATATTGCACAGGTTGAGTTCGAAGCAGAATACCACTGTGGGATGACTGGGTGTGACAGAAGGTAGGACACTGCTCATTTCAGTGCACAATGAGAGGTAGTCGACCCCTGATGGAGCAAGTGATCCAATTGCTCCAGTCCTGTATGGTATTGAGCGATGAGAGGAGTGTTGCTCTGTGGCTGGACAGTTGTTATGTTATAGGCGGTAGGTGTGTTCAAATGTGTGTGAAATCTTATGAGACTTAACTGCTAAGGTCATCAGTACCTAAGCTTACACACTACTTAACCTAAATCATCCTAAGGACAAACACACACACCCACGTCCGAATGCCCGAGGGAGGGCTCGAACCTCCGCCGTGACCAGCTGGCGGTAGGTGACTGGGGAGGCAAGGCATTGAAGATCTGTTTCCGGACAAGGTTGAGAGGGGAACTGCTGTCTGCGAAGGCCTCAGTGAGATCCCTGGTATATTTCGAGACGGACTGCTCGTCATTACAGATGCGATGACCACACGTGGCTAGACCGTATGTGTCTTCTTGATGTGAAATGGGTGAAAGTGGAGGTACTGCTGATGGTTAGTGGCCTTAAGATGGACAGAGTTATAAATGGAGGCATCAGAGAGACAGAGGTGATGTCCAGGAAGGTGGCTCGTTAGGTAGAGGAGAACTAACTAAGGTGAGTGGCGGAGAGGGTGTTGAGGTTCTGGAGGAAAATGGTACCCTCATGCTTAGTCTACGTCATGAACACATTGTCAATCGATCTGAACCAGGTGAGAGGTTTGGGGTTCTGGGTGGTTAGGTAGGATTCCTCCAGATGGCCGTTGAACAGGTTAGCATAAGATGGCGACTTGCAAACACCCGTTGCTGTATCACAGATTTGTGTGTATGTGATACCTTCAAATCAAAAGTAACTGTGAGTGAGGATATAGTTAGGCATGGTAACAGTGAAGGGAGTTGTACGTTTGGAGTCTGTCAGGCACTGAGAAAGATAGTATTCAACAGCAGGAACACCATGGATATTGGTGTTGTTTGTGTACAGTAAGGTGGCATCATCAGTGACTAGGGGGGTGCCAAGTGGTAAAGGAACAGGAAATGTGGAGATTTGGTGCAGGAAATGGTTGTCGTCTTTTATGCAGGAGGGTAAGTTACAGGCAATAGGCTGAAAGTGTTGGTCCACAACAGCAGATATTCTGTCTGTGGGTGAAGAGTAAATGGCTACATCAGGCATCGTAGGTGGTAGGGTTTGTTTACTTTATAAAGCATGTAGAAGGTATGAGTGCGGGAAGTGGCGGGGTGAGGAGACAGAGAGATTTATGGGTGAGGCTTGGGACGGAGCTAAGGATTTGAGGAGGAAATGGAGATTCTAGCTGACATCTGGAATGAAGTCTATGTGGCAGGGCTTGTACAGTGAAAAATATGACAGCTGGCAGATCCCTTCCACGAGGTAGTCCCTGCGGTTCAAAATCACAATGATGGAGCCTTTTTTGGTAAGCAGGATCATAAGAACGGGGTCAGATTTTAGGTGGTGGATTTTGGTTCTTTCTGTGGGTGTGAGGTTGGTTCCCATGTGGAGGGACTGCGGGAATCATGGTGAGGCAAGGTTCAAGGTTAGAATATTCTGGAAATTAACTTGGAGATTTGGGGGCAGTGGGTATGGCTTACAGTTGGAGGAATAAGTTAAATCATGTAAGGTTCAGTATGGTTGTGGATTGAGTTTGACTGATGGGGTTAGTGGTGAAAAAGTGTTTCCACTCTAGCGATCATGAGAAGGACTTCTATCTGCAATGCAAATGTTGCCAGACATACATGATATAAAAATAAGTAAGCTGGATTACTATGTTTACTTTCATTCCATACTGTCATATGAGAGTACATCATCAATAATAAAATTTGTCATTAAAATACATCTCTTTTTCAAACTAACAACTCAGTTCATGCAATCAACAACACAAATAGGAATAATCTTCACAAAGACTTATAATCACTTACTTCCATACCAGAAAGTTGTCCATTATTCAGGAACACTCATTTTCAGTAACTTGCCAGCAGCCATAAAAAAGTTTTACTAATAATAAAATTCAGTTTAACGGGAGCGCAAAGGGTTTATTAATGGCCAAATCCTCCTACACCGTTGATTTTAATAAACCCTTGATGTGTATATCTTACTAATAATATCATGTAACGTGAATATTGTAGGCCTTCAGGCTTTCCCAGCTTGGCATTGTCACCTCAGAAAAACAAGGTTTCTGTTGGTAATCCACATCATACTTTACGATAGTCTGATAACATAACTCGCAATCTTCAAGAATGACATCTTCATTATTTGGCAACATGGCAGGGAAATGCCCCTTGTTTTCCTGGAACATCTGAAGTCACTCCACCCTAACCCGAAATTCCCATTGGAAATGGTACAACTCCCACTCTTAGATGTTCTTATCCAGAGAAAGGCAGGTGGCAGTTTTGGTCACAGTATTCACTGAAAACCAACTGACACTGATCTGTACCTGCAAGTCAGTAGTGGCCACCATCCAGCACAAAAGAAAAGTAAAGTATCCTCAAAACTCTGGTTCACTAGGCAAGAAACTTTCAAATCTAGACAACTTCACAATGGAGAAAGAGCACCTACAGTCTGTGTTCTACAAAAACAGATATTCTTCCAGAGATATTCATAGGGCACTGAGCCCTGTTCTCTGTCAGAGGGGTCATTAGAAGTGCAAGAAGAAGCAAAGGAGGCCACTTTTTTGCCGTATGCCGGACCAATATCTGACGAAATCAGCAGAATTTTTCTCAAATATAATGTCAAGAACATTTTCTGAACACAAAACAAAATTAAGGTTCTATCAGGGAACGTGAACGATGATATGGGTCTACAGGCACTGGCAATTACCACATCCATGAGAATGTGGTATGTAATATATCGGCTAAACCACCAGAACCCGTAGTGTAAGGAGCACCAATGGCACAACAGACTCAAACAGGCTTCCAAGTCAGCTACAGCAGAACACCGTTTGGAACTAAATCATTCGATGAATTATGATGATGCCAAGATTCTGACACACACACACACACACACACACACACACACACACACACATATAAGTACTTGGAAAGTGTTATTGAAGAATCCATACAAGTAAAGATCACACAGAATCTTATCAACTGTGACACAGGATGTATGCTTTGCTCCACCTACCATCTGACACTCTACCTCCTAAAGACACAATGGAGGCAACAACAAACTCCGAGGGACATAACTTTGGAAATGGTGATAGAGCAAATAACCCAGCACTACCAACACAGGCTGCACAGACAGCGGTACTTTAGACAGCAGATCAAATACCTAAAGTCTGTCATTTCAAGAATGAATGGCATTTTGAACACCAGTGGCCAGAAAATAATCAGACAGCTGCCCCTATCAGGCATGTATCTCAGGCAGAGCACCTAATGTGGAAAGCTATGGTAATGGAACAGCATAGTCCACAGGAAAGCTTAAGTGACAGCAATCAGAAATTGAACGCACAGTACAACTTGGAAGTAGAACAGAACATCAGACAACAATATTATTAACTGTCAACAGCAAAAATGTATGTGCACAACGACCAGAACAGCTGTGGCTAGAAAATACTACAGCTGCTGCTAATGGCCAGCACATATGTCAGACAGAGCACCTGGTGGGGCACAGAGCAATGACAGTGTGCCTAGACCCACACAGCCATAAATACTGACCTGTTCCACACTGGATTCAGCTTCACGAAGCACACTGCGAGTCACACTTGCAAGTAAAGTGCGGATTACTGGCAGAGAACCCAATTTTTCCAGATGACAATGTGTAATTAGTACAAGCTGACTTCTGTGCAAACTCAGTGCAGTAATGTGATCACTATGAATAAGCACTGTAAAATGATTTTCTATTTAGTTATGCATGGCTGCAAAAGCCCAAAAATTATCATATGCACGTAAGTGTATCGAACGTTTACTTGTTTTATGATATGATATTTATTACTTTGAAATAAAAATGTGCTTGGATTTTTTCCATGCACATTCACTTGGGACATATGGAAAATATATAAACATATTTGTTTTTCCTTGTAAATATTTAATGAGTATTCTCATTTTTCTGTCATGTTCTAAATCTTGGAGGATCTCCTCATTATGGATCCACTGGAACAAAAAGTACATCTAATGTAATCTAATATCAATGAACCCACAGTGATGGAATCTGAGAAAGGGGAAAAAGGTTATGCCTCCGGAAAGGACTGATACTTCTGTGGGACTGAGGTTTTGCCACTTCCATCTATGCAACATCCCCAATGCAAACAGCCTTGCCACTACTGAACACTATCTTTATCAACACCCAACTGACTGCAAACCTACAACCTCCTTCCTGGTCATCATCATGAACTATATCCCCACCACAATTACTTTTCAACTGAATGCACCACCTACAAATAAACCTGTGGTACAGCAACAGGTATATGCAAGTCACCATCCTATGCTAACCTGTTCAAGGGCCATCTGGAGGAATCCTACGTAACCACCCAGAACCCAAACCTCTCATTTGGTTCAGATTGACTGATGACATGGTCATGATCTAGACTAAGCGTTAGGGCACCATTTTCCTCCTGAACCTCAACACCCTCTCCCCCATTCACTTCAGTTGGTTCTCCTCTACCTAAGAAGCCACCTTCCTGGACATAACGTATCTGAAGCCTCTGAGCATACATCTGTCTATATTATGGCCACTAACCACTGGCAGTACTTCCACTTTCACCAATGTCACCCATTTCATACCAAGAAGTCCCACATGGCCTAGGCACCCATTGTCATCACATCTGTAGCGATGAGCGGTTCCTCTCAAAATATACCAGGGATCTCGCTGAGGCTTTCACAGACTGAAATTACCCTCTCAATCTTGTCCAGAAACAGATCTTCCATGCCTTGGCTCCCCAATCACCTACCACCTATGACATAACCATTGTTCTGCCACAAAGCAGCACTCTTCTCATGACGTAGTACCAACCAGGACTGGAGCAACTGAATCACATGCTCCACCAGAGGTCAACTACCTTTCTTTGCGCACTGAAATGAACAATGTCCTACCTTCTGTCCCCCCCCCCCCCCCCCCCCCACACACCCCCCTCCCCACCCAATTATCCCTCCCACAGTGGTATTCTGCTTCCCACTCAACCTATGCAATATTGTTTTCATCCCCTATTCCACCTCTGCCCCTAACACGTTGCCACATGCCCCATAACCCTGTAATAGGCTTAGACACAAGACATATCCCATACGTCCTCCCATCCCATACGTCCTCCCATTACCACTACTCCAGTCCAGTCACAGGTATCCCCTACCCCACCAGAGGCAGGACCACCTGTGAAAGCAGCCAGGTGATCTTCAATCTTTGCCACAACCACTGGGCTGCAATCAACATCCACATGACTGCTGACAAGCAGTTTGTGCTGGACCACCCAGTTGCTGAACATGTGCCCAAAACAATGTAGTTCTTTCTAATGACGAAGTCACAGCCTGTGCCATCTGGATTCTTCCCACCAGCACTAGTTATTCTAAACTGTGCAGGTGGGAACTCTGCCGGGAATGTATCCTTCATTCCTGTGATTCCCGTGGACTCAACCATCATTAGCCCCCATTTTCCACCTGCATATCCCCTTCCCTGCTCCTAGTCCAGTAACTCACACCTTCTCTCCCATCAGAGCAATTGCACAGTAATTTCCCCTTCTCTACTTCTACCTTCTCCTGTATCCCCCCTCCCACCCACACTGTCTCCCGACGCTGCACCTAGCAACCCACTACATCTCCCCACCACGTCCACGCACACTTCCGCAGGCAGCACTAGCATCATACTCCCTCCTTACCCTGCTATGATCCCTCACCTCCCCATGACTATTCCAGATCCCCACTATCCGGATTGCTGCACACCTCAGATGCAGTTTGCAGATGGGCCTTAGCATCTGGAGGAAAGACTGGCCATGTGTGCGTAATGCTTATGCGAATGTGTGTGTTTTCTACTTGTGATAAATGCCTTTATGCTAAAGATGAAATATTTGAAGAGTTCTTTTTCATTCAGCCTGTCAGTGATTCAACACCTCATCTGTGTGCTGAGTAGCCACCTATCATTTCCATATTTTTGTTGTAAACTATGGTATTTCTACTTGTAAGAAACAGTCTTAAATACCTGGCAACAGCCTGGTCTGGACCCATCCCACAAGATGCAGTTGTAGCAGCAGCATTCAAGGGATCACAAGGCGATGACGGAGGGGGTGCCAGCTGCAGTTCCTCCAGCCGGGCCAGGACAGCATCTTCCTTACCGTGGGACAGCAGCAGCAACACCAGTGCCAACACCCCACCCAGCCACCGCTGCACTGCTACCAGGGAGCCGTTCTGGCAGACAGACACACTGACTCTATAAATTACAATTAAACATAAAATTTATACTGAACAAGAAATTGGGTAATGTTGTTTTTGAAGTGTAAGTGTCCAACTGAAAGTCATGCAAAATCCATTGTCATGAATAATAATTTTCATTTTTTACACAAACCATGTACATCATTTTCAGTTAGAAATGTTTCTGTCTCTTTCTAGTACAATCTCCCTTTTCTTGCACATGTTTTCCCCACAGTTCTTTAAGTCTTTAAAAATCATTTGCAGCAGAAGTTTATTCTCACTGCCTGAAAACACCAATGCATCACTTTTGGATGTCTTCCAGCATTTTGTTGTGTTAACCTCACCACAGTTCTTTCAGAAAATGGAAGAATAGTAGCCAGAGGGTGCCAAGTTAAGACTGAAGGTGGGATCTGGAAGACTTTCTCTCCCAAACATCCTAATTTTCTCTAGAGAGACACAAGCAGCCTGTCATCAGACAGCAAAATGATCTTCTTCCGATAGCGTTTATCATGTAGTGCAGGTTGGAGCTTCAAAAATGTCTCGATGTAGTGGACAGGATATCTGGTCTATCCACGTTCCAAATAAACAACCAGAATGCCATCCTCTGCATCTCAGATGGCAATGCCCATAGTTTTTCTCGCATATAGCACTGTCTTTGGTTTTTTTGTCAATTGCAAATCCAAGTGGTGCCCTGCTCTTAGTGACAGAAGCAGCTTTCATTATTTTGTTTAATAAGCTTGGAATCCAACATGCACAAACTTTCCAATGAGCCAAGTTTTGAATCATTTCCTGCACTATGTCATATTCGAGTTTTGTTGCAATTTCACTGAAACTGATACATATAGCTTCTCTAAAAATGTCATTAACTCTTCCCTTGTCATGTACCACGGAGATGGAATAAGGGTGATCATTATGAGGTTCATCTTGGATGGTAGTCTTCCTATATTTCACGTATTTCATCCATCCCCCAACACAGCTGGTGCCCATGCAAAAACCTCCACATACATGATGAATCTGACATGAATTTCAGAGCAAATTTTTGTCCTTTAATAAACAATTCAGTGACAGTATGCTGTCAAACAGAAAGTATATTATGTTGTATCAAAGGACTATTCAGTCAAGGAAAATAATAAATTATCAGACGGAAGTTTTGGTCAGTACTTACCTTCATAATCCTAAATGTAAGAACTGCTGATAAATGCATATAAAAGTAAAAGTTTCACATTGCCTGTCTTTCAGAACTAATAGTTACTTCCTCAGAAAATAGGCTGAGAAAGGTTGAAAAGGCAGGGAAGGTCACTCTGTCCCCAGGACGAGAGCGACCTATCCGAGTCTTTATGACTTTGATTCTTAGTCATCATTAGTAGATTACTCTCTCTCTCTCTCTCTCTCTCTCTCTCTCTCTCTCTCTCTCTCTCTCTCTCTCTCACACACACACACGCACACACACGCACACACACACACACACACGCACGCACACACACACACGCACACACACACACACACACGCGCACACACACACACACAAAATTCCCAGAGTACGGAAGTTAAAACATGGAGCCTGAAGGGTTGGAAATCTGGACAATACCAGTATACTTTGACCATTTGAATTACTTGACTTTTTAAATTTACCAAAGCACTTCATACTTCCAAGAACTGTGTCAAGTGAAGTTCCTTGTTCCTTCTTCAGGAATAGACAAATGTTAATAGTTTTCCATTAGTTTTTATTTTCTACATAAATGCACGGTGTTGACTACTGAATTTAAATCATTTGTCATATTCTACTAAACACTTCACTAGTTAGTTACAAGTTCCACGAATCATTTTGCATGATAGAAATTTTCTCAGTTTGTTATCAAATTCTACTTTCTGTCTATCAGATAAAATATTACTGGGTAAATTATCAAAAATTTTTTGTTGCAGCGCTGTGTATCCCTTTTTGCACTAAAAACAACATTAATGTGGAGTAATGAACATCATTTTTCCTTTTGGTATTGTAATTATGTAGCCTATTGTTCCTTTTGAACTGTAAAGAATCATTTTCAACAAACTTCATCCCTATTGTTCCTTTTGAACTGTAGTGGATTATTTACAACAAACTTCATGAGGGATTAAATATACTGTGAAGCAGTTATCAGAATGCACAACTCCTTACACAGATGTCTACAAGATGATTGTGGGTGAGCACCACATATTATTCTTACAGAATGTTTTTATGCAATGAAGACTTTCTCTCTTAAAGATGAATTACCTCAGAACATCATTTCGTCTGACATTATCGAATGTAAATATGCAAAATACATCAACTTATTGATTTGTCTCTCCCCAAGTTTCGCAATGATTCTACATGCAAATGCGCTTGAATTAAGTTGTTTTAGGGCTTCAAAACATGTTTTTCCCTATTTAAATTCTCATCAATATGGACCCCTAAGAATTTTGAACTTCATACCCTATTTATTGTTTCCTCGCCACATGTCACACGTGTCATTGGTGTAATACCTCTAGAGGCACAGAACTGAGTATGTTGCGTCTTTTTAAAATTGAGGGCAAGAACATTCGCAGAAAAATCAGTCAACGATACTTTTAAGAACTTTGCCATTTCTTCTGTTCCTGTACATATGCTTGGCTTGATTGCACTACTAGTGTTATCTGCAAAAAGAACTAATTCTGCTTGTTGTATACTAGACAGAAGATCATTTACATGTGTGAGGAACAACGTGGACCTAAGACTGAATATTGAGGAACCCCATACATGATTTCTCCCCAGTCAGAATTATGTCCCTGGACTATATTGTTTGAATTACTAAGTACGGCTTTCTGCATACTTTTAGCTACATATGACATTATCCATTGTTTGGCTATACCATAAACCCCACAAAATGTCAATTTATCTGGGAGAATATTGTGATTCATGTCAATTTATCTAGGAGAATATTGTGATTCATACAATGAAAGTCCTTATAGAGGTCACAGAAAATATCAACCTGCATTATTTTATTATTTTATTATTTAATGCTTGTAAAACCTGGTAAGTGCACATGTAAATGGCATTCTCAGAAGAGCAACCATTCTGAAATCCAAACTGTGATTTTCTGAGGAGAGTATTGTGATTAGGATAAGATACTATTCTAGAATACATCATCATATCAAATATTTTGGACAATGATGTCAGCAGTGAAACAGGTCTGCAGTTATTGACAGCTCTCTTACCATCTTTCTTACAGAGGGGTTTAACAATGGCATATTTCTGTCTCTCTGCAAAAATGCCCTGAGTTAGTGATGCATTACAAATTTCAGATAGGACCGGGCTTATTACATAGGAACAAATTTTTATACTCTATTGGAAACAACGTCAAAATCAGGTGAGCTTTTATTTTTGACAAATGTATAATTTCCTTAATTTCAGAAAGAGAAGTTGGTGATACATTCATATGAATGGATTTTATGAAAGTTGCATTTACAACACAGCTGTGATTTGGCTCTTAAACTGTTTGTCCCTATGCTTTCTACAACATTTAAGAAACGATTATTAATTGTATTTGCTACCTGTGACTCAACATTTATAACCCTTCCATTCAGTTCAATAGTGATCATGTCTTGTTCTGTAGCTGGCTGTTCTGTGTCTTGTTTCACCACATTCCATATAGTCTAGGTCTGTTGTTGGAAGTACTGATATCTGACATTGTGTGCATGTTCTTTGATTTTTTTAATAATCTTTCTTAGCAATTTCGAGTAGTTTTTGTAGTGTGCTACTACTGCAGGATCCCTACTCGTTCTTGCCAAAAGATACATGTCCCTTTTCCTTTTACAAGATACTTTCATCTCTCTAGTCATCCGTGGTTTTTTACATGGCTGTTTACTGTCCTTTCTGATTAGCTTATGTGGAATGCTATTTTCAAATGATGACATAAATTTATCATGGAGCAGATTAAATTTTATGTCGGCATTTGAGTCATTATAAATTACGTCCCATGTCGTCTCCTGTAAACTATTCTTAAAAACATTGGTACTGGAATCATTAATTATTCTAACTGATTTCCACTGAGGAGTAGCCATACTGTAATGTGCTACATTATTTATTCTAACTAACTGTGCATCATGAACAGAGAGAGCATTTGTTACTGAATATACAGTTATTTTCTTACTTTGAGGTTCATCAAAGAAAACATTATCAATTAGAGTCCTACAGCCTTTGCGAACCCATGCTGGAAAGTTAATTACTGAATAATATGTTTTACTGTACAGTGTTTCTCTTTGTCTTCAATTTTCATATCAGAAGTGTTATACTGGTATGAAAATTTTTATAGCAATTTGAGAATACAGAGGCCTCTGTAAAATGATCTAAAGTTATCTTCTGACTCTTTGTTTTTTTAAGTACTTTTCCTTTGAACCCATGAGATCTTGCATCCTCTAGTTGTGTGTTTTTATACATCACACTTGTCTTTCCACTTCAAACAAAGAACGTTTCTTATGTGATGAATTGGGTTTTCTCCTTTCATTTGCTTACTAGGTCTGTTCTGTTATTCATCACTGTTCCAAATTCCAATGTATTTCTTCAACACACTTCTTAAGGGAATGTCCACTTCTCAAGTAAGAGATACACAGCCTCAACATATAAGATTTGACAGAACTGATTTTCTTGCCAGTATACATTTCAGTACTGCACATTAACCTGTTCAAGTAATACTAACAATGTTCAGTTTAATCTACTATATTTATGGTTTGTTTTTCATAGCCACACAAAATACCATTCTTCCTCAAAAAGGACAGATTATTTTATTTACAGATAGATTTCACGGAACACAAAAACACACTGCACACTTCTGCAAAAAAATCCTGAAAAGGTCTTATTTTATACAACAGGTCATGACCTGGTTCTTACTGAGGAGTGTACAAGGCAGTGTTGTTCACATACAGCATCATGAATATCGTAAAAACTCTCTCGACATCAGCTGACAAGCAGATGCTGATGCAAGCACAGGATGTTCAGACCAATAATCTCTCAGATTAAGTCTACTCACAGCAAACATATGGAAAATAATTGTAAATAACTTACATGCTTCATGTATTGCAGTTTACTCAACTTCTAGTACAACAAATTTGGTTTGATTTTGTTCTGGTAGCAAAGTTCAGGAGCGGTATCACTCGAGTATATACATGTCTCTAATTTTATATAAAAAAACAAAGATGAGGTGACTTACCGAACGAAAGCTCTGGCAGGTCGATAGACACACAAACAAACAAACACAAACATACACACAAAATTCAAGCTTTCGCAACAAACTGTTGCCTCATCAGGAAAGAGGGAAGGAGAGGGGAAGACGAAAGGAAGTGGGTTTTAAGGGAGAGGGTAAGGAGTCATTCCAATCCCGGGAGCGGAAAGACTCCTTACCCTCTCCCTTAAAACCCACTTCCTTTCGTCTTCCCCTCTCCTTCCCTCTTTCCTGATGAGGCAACAGTTTGTTGCGAAAGCTTGAATTTTGTGTGTATGTTTGTGTTTGTTTGTGTGTCTATCGACCTGCCAGCGCTTTCGTTCGGTAAGTCACCTCATCTTTGTTTTTTTATATATAATTTTTCCCACGTGGAATGTTTCCTTCTATTATATTCATGTTTCTAATTTTATTTTTAAGGTGTTTTGATTGGAAAAACTTCATGAAACAGCCCAGTTAATTCGTTGATAGCATCCTGAATTCCATTGGTTTCCTCAAATACAGGTAATTCATGTTGTGCATCAAAATCACATAACCCATTATGAAGGGCAGGCTGTTGAACTGAAAGACAAATCTGACTATTTGAACTTCTGTGCTACATTAACAATCAAAAATGGCTCTGAGCACTGAGGTCACCAGTCCCCCATTAACACTCAGTTCCTTCTTTTGTATCTGCAGCAATGTTTTCATCATAAAGCTTAAATGAATAAGCAGTCTTCTGACAATTTGTCGTTCGTCCAGTTCCAATTTGTTAAGGAGCTCTTCAATTCCAATGTTTGATAAGTGATGTCTAAAAGCCATATTACCTTAATTTCATTACTTATATGTTTCAACACAGTTATGAAAACAGGAGTAATGCAACAAAGTCTGCAAATAAAAACCACCAACAATATTCTTGCTATTAGCACAATTTACTTAACTCTGGCACAGTTCATCAGACACTGGCATGCGCACCAAAAAAATGCATCAAATAAAGAACTTCCATTATCACCCCTAGTGATGATTAGCACAATTAGGACATCAAACATTTAAAAATAAGTAAGTTCTAAATAAAGAATGTGTGACATACATTTTTGGGATTCATGGTTGGGACTTTGTGGGTGTATCTAGCATGACCGCCAACCCCAATATGTTAATGTTGTTGTTATAATATGCAAGACACATTATAAATAATAATATATTGCAGGCAGAAACATAAAAATGATTGGAGCAAACAGAACAATGAACAATGAACAATGAACTGCCACTGTATACTGAATTGAAACGGTGCAAAAATGAATAAACGAGTGATTGAATAGTACCGGGTTCGGGAACGGTGCAAAAAGCGAGCGCAGGAGGGGGTCGGCGGGGCGCAGCACACTGGGTGCGGCAGCTCCCAGGACGCGGTTGAGCGCCTGCTGTGCCTCACGGGACTCGAGCCGGATGCGGCCACTGGCGAGGAGCGGCAGTACCGCATCCACCACCTGGCGCGACCAGCGCCGCCAGCGCTCCTCACTCTCACGCTCGCTTAGCACCAAAGCCAGCAGCTCCAGCACCTGTAGTGCACACATGTGACCAACACCTGTGTAATTCCTTATTGTGTTCAACTGGCAAATGAGCAAAGTGCAAATGATTAAATCTGTCGTCAAAAATGTACATCGAGTTTATAACTTAGCTGGGAGCTCAAAACAGGCAAATAGTGGGAAATTTGTTGCTTCTTTCTATGAACATCATATCAGAGCCAGTACTTGTGCTTTTAGTGCCTACATACACACAGCTTACAGCAAATACTAAAGAAAGTGCAAGAGAAAATGGGAACATAGTCCTCTATGTTTATAAATGCCACAAGGTACACATCAGTATTAGACAAGGAGAGCAAATTACTGTGCACTCGTGATCAGGAGGGGGAAAAACACCTTGAACAACTAGAGATGTTTATACTCACAGGTCAAGGACATTAGCATTTCAATAACATCACTTCAGCATGCGTCCTGTTGCCTAGTAGGCACAGGGTCTGCCATGGGCACTGATGTTCTATGTGCGATGGCATTGACACATATATGGAGCAAATGGCATTCTGCGATACAGAAATTCACGCTGCATTCACTTTGTTCCAAAGTTCATCTTTGGTGGTTGGCATTGGGTCACAGCACTGCACTCATCGTTTCACCCTATCCCGTATATTTTCAATTGGTGACAAGTCTGGTGATGTGGTGGGCCGGGACAAAAGGCTAATATCCTGTGACACAAGAAAGGCATGTGCTCATGACGCAACAAGTGGTTGTGCATTTTCTTGCTGGAAAATGGCACCTGGAGTGGTGTGCAGAAAGGGTATGGCTACAGATCGCAGTATGTCATTCATACAGCTCACACTGGTCACAATGCCCTGGATACGAACCAACTGTGATTTGTGGTTGTACCCAAGAGCACCTCATACCATAAGGCCACTGTGATGCCGCCCCTCTGACTGTGGCGAACCAAAATGTGGCCACCATTTTCAAGCAAACAGAACATGAATTTGTCCAAAACCACTATCTGATGCCATCCCTGTCCCAAATGACATTGTTACATACACCACTGCCATCTAACATATTTCTGCACATCTGTCAAAGGTAGGTGGAAAAGTGGATGATGTGCATGTAGCCCATGCCGTAATTAACGGCAATAGACTGTCACCCCTGATAGTGTACGACGTTTTACACTGTTCCATTGTTACCCCACAGCTGAGGAAGATGTAGATCTGTCTTGCAATGCCATTTCAGATGAGGTGTTGATCTTCTCAGGGGGGTAGTCTGGATGGTGAGACCTGACCCATCTCGTCGGGTTCTACGGCCTTCTGTGAACCATTCTGCACACACTTGCTGCACTGCCGAAACACTTCATCCCATATGAGCTGCAATTTCCTGGATGGATGCATCATATTCTCTCACACCAATAAAGTGCCCTCTTTCAAACACACTGATTTGATGGTACAGTTCGTACATACGTCTGTGAGGTATCCTGCACATCTACTCAAGTCACACTGATCCACTATCTTTGGTTTATAGTGACAACAAGAGCTGCAGGCCAAATTCACTAGTACGCGGTGTTGCGGCACAATATCAATGTTGGCCTTGAGCCTGCAAGTCGAAATGGTTCAAATGCTAATCATTTATACAAAACATACTAATGCTTCCATCTAACTACCAGGACTATGATTCTGCAAAAAATTTGAAAAATCAATGTTACTTTAATAATTAATTTTTATTTTAGTTCAAGCCACACAGTATCTTATATGGAATCCATTCACACACATGGCAGCCAATCACTGTTTGCCTTTCACTCATTGCAACATAATAAATAGTCAATATAATGGAAGGAAACATTCCACGTGGGAAAAATTATATATAAAAACAAAGATGAGGTGACTTACCGAACAAAAGCGCTGGCAGGTCGATAGACACACAAACAAACACAAACATACACACAAAATTCAAGCTTTCGCAACAAACTGTTGCCTCATCAGGAAAGAGGGAAGGAGAGGGGAAGACGAAAGGAAGTGGGTTTTAAGGGAGAGGGTAAGGAGTCATTCCAATCCCGGGAGCGGAAAGACTTACCTTAGGGGAAAAAAGGAGGAAAAAAGGACAGGTATACACTCGCACACACGCACATATCCATCCACACATACAGACACAAGCAGACATATTTAAAGACATATTTAAAGTGCCCAAACTCTTTGTTTTCTATTCTCCAAGATTCACATCCATATATAGCCAGTCTACAAACAAATGCTTCCATGGTCTGTTTCCTTGTTTCTAGGCTGGTGTTCTTGCTGTTGAGTAATTTCTTTCTCAAATTAAATGTAATTTTGGCCTGCAGTATTCTACCCACAATTTCTTTCCAGCTTCTACCATCCCATGGCATGCTTCTTCCCAAATAAGTAAATTCCTCTATCACTTCTAGCTCCTCTCTCCAAATTCTTGTTCTTAAAATTTGATACTCTTCCTCAGTACTGAAAATCATTGCTTTAGTTTTCCGCTTGCTTATTCACGTACCATACTCATTACAGAAAATGATTTCCATTGTGCTGAGGACCTCCTCTATGTCTTCTTTCATTTCCATGACCACAGCAATACCATCAGTGTTAACACAGAACGTCTATCTCCTGCTAACTCTGGCCCCAATCACAATAGTTTCATGAACCTGGTCTATAGCTTCCTGGATGTAAGCACTGAATATAAGAGAAGAGAGAGCACATCTTTGTTTCGAGTCCTTTTCTGATTCTTGCTTCGTGTTCCTAATGAAAATTCCTAATGATAGTCGTTTCATTTTTGTAGAAGATGTCTTTGTATTTCACAACTGCTTTCTTCAGCATTCTGAATATCTATTGCCATGTAAAATTATTAAATGCTGTTTCTAGGTCTACAAAGGCAATGTAAGTTGGTTTATTTTTCTGTACCTGTTTTCCCTTAAGAAGCCTAACTGCCAGTATCACCTCTCTTCTTCCTAGTTAAAGTTATTTAATTTGCAGCTCAGCTGATTAATCTTCCTTTAATTGTCACAAATTTTAATACACACTAATTATTCTAAGTATAAATTGTCTATTTAATGAATAATTTGAAAGTACCATGGTCAGGAGAGACTCCTTAGTTCTAAACACACTACCATGTTGCTTACATACTATCTTTTTCTATGTGCTACTGAGGCTATATGCACACATTCATTGTCTTCCAAAAACCAATAATGTTTCCCCTATCTGCACCAGTATAGTACATTCATAGAGCTTACTCCCTCAAGGTACATATATTTTGCTCAAATGAACAACACAAAAAGAAGAGAACGGTCATTTGGGAACAAAAAGTGGATGAGCAGGTGAGAGAAGAGGATCCTATTGCGAAAGTTTCTGAACAGTACTGAGATGATAGAGTTTTCATTTTCTTTTTAATCCCCTGCACTGCTGTTAATAGTTTACACTCTTTTGAAACAGTGCATACTTCATTTAGTACTGCTCCAGTTGTGAAAGTATTTACTTCTGACATCAACAGACACAACTGCTGTTGAAACTGTTCAGTTTAAAAATTTGCATAGGCTTTGCACCTAGTGGCCATGTTCTGCATTCTTTTCTCTTGAAATCACTCCACCGGTGCGGCATAGAATCTCCAGTGAGTGCATGCGCAGGCTGTCTCCCCTTCCCATTCCATCTGAAAGAACGTGTGTTTCAGTTTCTATCAACAACACTCGTTTATATTCTGATGCTCTTTTACATATTAATGACTTGTCTTCAACTCTACACAATGCACAGAAGTGAAATGGAATTGAACCCAGTTTAGACAGTCAGCACAACAACATGTTTGCTTGCTGGCCACTAAAAGGAATGTGTGAACAGGCAGTTGAGTTGTTTTGGCTCCTTATTGGGCCTTCCATCTTCTCTAGGTGCACCTCTGTTTTCGTCAGTCTAATGGTTTCTATTGGCCATTCTTCTTATCCTAAATTTAAATGTGTGTTGGAGTGCTGTAAGCAGTTGTTCCAGTAATTCATTATTATTTGCATGATGCTCTGAATGGCCAGCCCTTCTTCCATATTTCACTACTTTTACAGTCCAGCAATAAAGAACTCACTAAATATTGCGAGAACTTTATTTTGGTTGACCGTGTTTGTTTCATTTGGGCAGGTGATAGAGTCCAGTTTTCACTCTCCACAGAAGAATTTATGAAGATGTGGTAGGCGTGTGTGTGTGTGTGTGTGTGTGTGTGTGTGTGTGTGTGTGTGTGTGTGGGTGGGCAGGTGGGTGGGTGCACACGCATGCACGTGTTTGTTTTAAGAGGAGGTGAAAGAGACATTAAACATAATTAAGGAAAAATGACTGCATGAATGAAAAAAAGATAAACCCTTAAAAAATCACGGAACTGGTCAACATGTTGCCATATTTTCCACTGAGAAGATGTACTATAATTGTAAAACTGGGCTGCTCCATATAATAGCAATAGTTTGTAATTATGATCCATAAAACATGGAAACAACTAACTCCTAAAAAGATACTGTAATTAGCTTTTGTAATGTAACTAATGGACGTTACTATTCTTTGCGACCAAGTGCTGATTGTGCTGTTCGCACGAAATATGCAAATCGGGTAAGTGTGGTGATGGGATCCAGCATATTGTGATACATGTTGTGGAAGCCCAAATATGTAACTCCCTCAATGATTTTGTTGTCAGTTACAGTTTTTGATTTTATTGGGTTTTCACCAGAGAAGAACACTGTCCTGGTTCTCTCCATTGCTATTCTCATATTACATTTGTTGAAAAACATTGGTTAAATTACACACTGACCCTTCCACTTCGCCCTTTCCATTGCCTTCATATAAGAACTAATGATTGTTGTAAAGCTGAAACTAGTTATCAGTCCAAATAAAATTTAAAAATGACGAAGACTATGAATGCTACAACAAACTACAATTCTGTTTGTAGAAACAGCATGAAATAAGCCTATTTAACTAATCTTTGAAATACTGGTACAAATACCCTCCAACTGAGACTAAATGTAGAACCATGAAACAAATCAGTGTGATCATTATTAGTGGTAGCTATAATCCTCTGCATGTACTTGGTACACAGCATTTTGGACTGTGAATAGTATCTGCCACTGTGAATTTCAAGTTGTTCAATTGTTCTTTGTGGTATTTCTGACTAGAAGCCTGCATAAGAACCCAATATCAGCAAAATTTATATGGCTATATGAAAACTATTTCAGAATGTTTGGTTTTGAATAGTTATACACCAATGTGCTCATAACTGAATAAACAATAGTAAAATGCAAAGATTATTTAACAATGACTTTATTAATTATGAAAACCTTTCTCTTGAACTGTAAAATTTACAGAAACAATTCCAGTAGGAACTGATCAGTGAATTTTACGATACAATTAGTTTGCAATATAACAAGTTGTACATACATTTGCAACATTACAACTTTTACATGGACTTATAATGAAAATAATGTATCTCAGAAGGAAAGAAATAAAATTACCTGGTGGTATTCTACCAAACGAAGCAACATTGAAACCAGAACTTCACGCTGTGTATCTAATTCCCGCAGATCTGCACCACCACTACTGCCACGCAGAAGGAAAATATCTTCTACCACAGGTGTTAATGCTGGTATACCTGTCAAAATTCCAGAACACTTAATGCAATGAACAACAATGAAGCATCAGTGAGCTACATTGGTTATGAAATCAGTCAGCCTAACTGTAAAATTTATTTTGTTGTAGACATACTGAAGTTACACTTGACAGCCAACCATTGCCATTAAAAGACACTATATCAAGGACAGAACTGTAAAGAGTTAGGTGTTTCAAAAGTCAAGTTGCAGACACATTTAATGTACCACACTCAGCATCACAGCTGTGGATTAACTGACGATGGGAAATATGTTGGAGACTGAAGAATATTTCACACAGTAATTTGTAGTTTTTGATTCAGTGGAATAGTTTTAGCTTTATAGGCTTTTTTCCCTCAATTGTGTCCCGCATAGACACAAGGTCTGCTTGTTTGGTAGATGTCCAACATAATTTTCTGTTGGGTGCACCTTGAGGTTAGAGGCATGTCACTTACATGTCCCCTTTAACCTTAAAATGTTGCTTTGACTTATCCTGGGATAGTCTGTGGTACCGTGTGAGGTCTCACTTGCAGCTGACATTGAATCCATGCGTTTTTCGGGCTTGAGACATGTTACATGAGATACAGATCGATTAACTCAAAACTGTTTCTCAGCAGACTAAGATCAATATACTAATTTGCTAAACTTACAAGACCCATGATTAATGTCTTGTGGCCACTAACAAGCACTCACAAATATTTTGGAATCTGAACACTGGGTTGGAAGACATACACTGCTAACAATCAATAAACCACCTCTTATTACTCTACTTCTGCTGATATTGCCTCACTCAGGCCTGTTGGAACCAGCTAACCCCTGTGTCATCCTCAACCAGTGGTGCCTTTTGGATGCAGTACAGAGGGAGTCAGGGTCAAGCGCACGCCTCTCCCAGTTGTTGTCAGTTTTGCAGACCTCGGGGCCACTACTACTCATTCGAGCAGCTCCTCAGCTGGCATCACAAAGGTGAGTGGACAACATTCCAACCCTCCTACCAAGGAAACATCCCTGGCAGCACCGGGAATCAAATCCAGGTCCTCCGCATGACAGTCAGCCATGCTCATCACCCACCTGTGGAGGCAGGCACACCATTTCCAGCTGGCTTCCAGTTTTTTATCAGACACTGCCATGCCCACCTCTATTATTAAACACTGCCTCTAGTCAGCTAGTGGCTCCACACTCTGATATGAGGCCTCTCCCTGCTGAGCTAGTGCACACTCATTTCACTGTAATGCTTGTCTGCAAAACCAGGAGATGGCTAATTAAACACACATGCTAACATAATGGTGAATATTCACAGATTTACATGTTGAAAAACAGCTTTAGGAATCCTAAAGTATAATTCTCCAAACATCTCCTCTGCTCCAGAGCCCACAACTTGGCCCAAAACTCAGGAAGTCTGCTGACCACTCCCAAGTCCATGAACTCTGAGCAACAACTGAAATTGTTTTAACATCAGACCTTTCAGCCATGCAAGCATTCTCGTTGGTCATTCCCCCACTCCTCAGGAAAGTGCTACCTCCTGTGAGGACTTTTTGCGAGATTGTTTTCATTAGGTGCTCAAAAATACTTGTCATAGTGGGGAAGTCATCAGACTTTCAGCCAGGATTTGATGCAAAGAACAAAACATTGACTCCAGACTGGAGAAGGCCTGCAGGTTGCATGATCTGGCACCCAGATATGGCCAGCAATTACAAGTTATGGCTTTGCCAAATATTGCTTCTTGGGACAGCGACAGAGTCAGCTTCCTTCTGGGGTGTAAAGGAGTACAGTTTTTGCAAGAGAGTTGTCGTCATTAGTTCTGCTGATTGTCCATACCACCTAAGGTAGGATATTCTTACGCTGGCCTGAGGGTAACGCGTGTTCATGTGAGCCCTCGTCACGCTTCTGGACAGGTGCACATAGTGTAGGTTACCCATCAGATGCAGCTCGGCCCACCCGTACCACACTTGCTCAGCCAGCGGAATATGATAATGTACACTGTGGCCAGGCTGTGGGACTGCCCTCACATCAGCCATTCGTCCACTCTCGTCCACCCAGCTCTCTGTGTGGGTACTTGAGCTGGAATGGCCTAACTCAAGGCATGTTTCTCTCAAATTATTGGTGACTGTTTAAGTCCTGTGGATTCCCTCACATGTTTGTTTCTCACATGGTTGAGCTTGGACACACCTTTGGCCCAGTGCAACATTTTTATTTTGATCCCCTGTAGTGCTTGTTCATGTACTGTTGTTGCCCTCAAACATTCAGAGCCAACAGGGAGATGTTGGATATATAAATTTCCTCTTAAGGCAGTCTGTTTCTTCCTTGTCACATTAAATTCACACCTATACGGGAAATATGAATAATTTACGCCTTGTTCATTTGCAATCAAATCACATTTTTTCACCAATTACTTGGCCTGATACAGCTGCAACAACACAGTTGTAAAACCAGCATTCATCACACAAATTGTGCTTGTTTTTCGTATACTTTTGCATGCATAAAATATTATAAGTTAGCCCTTTGTTCTAGTTGCACAATCACAGTTCACTTCTTGCGATATTCAGTTAAGAATAAAAATTTTAATCTTAAAGTAATATGTATTAATTGCATTGTAAATGGCCTAAGTTTAATTATAAACTTCTCAGTCAGTGAGAGAATTTGGAACTGTTGATTATATAACAATAATGGAAATTCCTGGATGGAGCAACACGCAAAACAATTGAATGGCAACCACTCATCTAAAGTGGGTTGATGTGTGGAACACAGAAACACCTAACAGAAAACAACATCCACATTAGTTTCTTTTTCTAGCAAAAGTACACACATTCATTCACACAAACTCACAGACACTCAAAAGCACACTCCTGTGGTCACAGCAAGACTGATTATTGATACTCAGTTACTGAAAGCAGTTGTCCAAGCTGATGGAGGTGGGGAGGGGTTGGGTAGAAAGCGAGGAGTGGGCTATTGGGACAAAGGCAGGTTTAGGGCCAGATGACTCTGCGGCCGCACAACAAGATGAAAAGAGTACTGAGCATACAGCAAAATGAGATGTACAAAAAGGGAGAGGAGGGGGAAGGTAGGGGGAGGAGGGGGGAGGAGGGGGGGAGGAGGGGAAGAGGGGGTGGAGGGAGGGAGGGAGGGAGGGAGGGGGGGAGAGAGAGAGAGAGAGAGAGAGAGCGCACTGGGAAGGGGGGGAAAAGTCAGCGGAGGTTTAGGCCAGGGTGATTACAAGAGCATAGGAAGTGCTAGAGCGACAATTCCCGCCCACGTAGTTTAGAAAATCCTGTGCTAGAAGGGTGTACCCAAATAGCTCAAGTAATGAAAAAGCAGTTGAAGTGATTTCTGTTGCAGTGTGCAGCATTTTATGCACCTGGATGGCCAAGTTTGCGGTTTGGCACAGTTTGGTGGTGATCAATCATGTGAGCAGACAGTTCGTTGTTTGTCATGCCCACATAGAATGCTGTACAGTAGCTGCAGTATAGCTGATATAAATCATGATTGCTTTGACATGTGGCCCTGCCTGTCATTGGATGGGAAACATCTGTGACTGGATTGTGGTAGGAATTGGTGGGTGAGTATGGGGCAGGTCTTGCAGCTGGGCCTATCACAAGGGAATGACAAAATGAGGTGGAGAACTGGGAGCAGGATTTGAATAGTGATGCACAATGACATTCTGTACGTTGGCTGGGTGTAGACCACTACTGTGAGGAATGTGAGTAGGATTCTATGTAGGATATTATTCCCAGTTTTCTCCCTGATGAAAAAATTCCCGGGTCTTTCCCAGATCTCCCAGATCGTATACACCATGCCATGTGCTACCACCGAGTTTTACCCTCTCCCTGCTGTTGTAATGATCAACACTAACAGAAACATAAAAACTATACTATATACTCATCTCTATGGAACACTGATGCTGGTACATTTACTGTATGCACATATTGTGATTCAGTTTATTTACTATTAATCTATTCCTTCTGGTATCTCCTCTTGTCATCTATCCTTCTTTGTTCCAAAATCACACAATGGAAAGCCATGCATGTTGTCGTTATTTCTCATGGCTACAAACATAGATATGCCATTAAAATCAGCTTATGTGACTTGCCAAAAAGAGGATACAGTCCTTTTACATGCGTCAACCTCTCATATTACTGAACTGTGGGGAGCACCACATTAATTTCCAAACTGAAAGTTAACACTTACATAACACTCTTTTTCATATTTATCTATTGTGGGGGCACTGATGTTTCTCTTGAAAGTCATACACAGTGGTGTGTCTCATTTATTCCTCAGCTATGCTACTTATCCCACATTCAAACATGCATCACTAAAGTGCCCTGAAATAAGAAATGTCCTACCCACTATCCTTCCCATCCCTCCCACAGTGGTATTCCGCCGTCCACCGAACCTGCACAATATACTCGTCCATCCTTACACAACCCCTACTCCAAATCCCTTACCTCATGGCTCATACCCCTGTAATAGACCTAGATACAAGACCTGTCCCATACATCCTCCCACCACCATCTACTCCAGTCCGGACACTAACATCACCTATCCCATCAAAGGCAGGTCTACCTGTGAAATGGTCTACAAGCTAAGATGCAACCACTGTGCTGCATTCTATGTAGGCATGACAACCAACAAGCTGTCTGTCCGCATGAATGGCCACTGACAAACTGGGGCCAAGAAACAAGTGGAACACCCTGCTGTTGAACATGCTGCGAAACATGATATCCTTCATTTCAATGACTGCTTCACAGCCTGTGCCATATGGATCCTTCGCACCAACAACAGCTTTTCTGAGCTGCGCAGATGGGAACTTTCCCTGCAATACATCCTATATTCCCGTAACCCTCTTCGCCTCAACCTTCGTTAGTTGCTGTCCTCATCCATCCAGCCACTTCCCTGCTCCAATTCCAGCACTACACACCATCATTCCACCACCACCCCAGTCTTTTTTTTATTTTTTTATTTCATTTTTTTTATTTATTTCTCTCTATTTCTTTCCTTTTCCACTACTACCCTCCCCTGCCCGCCGCCCAACCTGCAGCACTTCACTGTCCACCATCCCGACCATTCTATCCCTCCCCCTCCCTGCCTCAGCTCCCCCCTTTCTCCCACCCAGTCACCACTCCCATCATGCACTGGTGCTGCTGCTCGCAGTGTGGTTTCAATTGGATGAGACTGCAGTCATGTGTGTGAGTTGTGTTTGTGTTAGTGTGTGTGTCTGAGTGTGTGTGTGTGTGTAGTGTGTGTGTGTAGTGTGTGTGTCTATTGTTAACAAAGGCCATTGGCCAAAAGCTTTAAGTGTGAAAATCTTTTTGTTGTGCATAGCTGCAACTCAGCATCTCCGCTATATGGTGAGTAGCAACTTTTCTTCTCATAATATCGTACATGAAGTCCAACTCTCTCTTTATTACAATATCCAAATGCTTTAGAATTTTAACTTTAAAACTTAAAAGAATTATTCACGTCTATTACAGTCAATCTACTTTTATTCATATTTTCCAATTATGGGCATGACAGTATTCAGTACCAAGAAAGTATGAATAATAATGGCTTCAGTCACATTTTTTTCATGCTTTACTGAATCACATGATAAATTTCGGACCTTGTGAGTCCATAATAAGGTGCTAACTATTTTAATGCATTATTTACTTCTGCTCTTGAGTGAGGCTATCTGAAACATGAGTTCCTGTTGTGAGAAGGTTAGATGTTAGGCTTTGTAATTTCTGAATGAATCTGTCTATTACATTCATTTCAAATACAGTTTGTATGTACGTAGTAAATGACAATGAAAATTTAAATCAAGCCAAGAAGTGTGATTAGATAGTCCAACAGCTGGCCTAATTGGTTGCAAAAAGTGTGAAATCTGGGTTCAAATCTTGGTCTGGCACAAACTTTCAATGGTCATGACATATTTCTTGCATTGCAGGTTCAGTGTTTCTGACTGGTTTTCACTTATATCATTTCATTTTATTGCATATTCTTTGATTTCAACATGTACCCATTAATTTCATTTCAGTGAGCTGTCATAAAGCATGAATACATAACACATATTTATAAGAAAACAGATTTAGATTAATAATAATTTTTTTTTAAAAAAAGAAAAGTCTTGATTATATTATATTATATTATATTAGAATAAATTACTGGATCAGCTTCGTAGTCATCTACACATATAAAGTGCTTGGAGGAGGATGCCTTGTACCACTACTAGCTTTACAGTTCCACTCTCAAATGGAGTATGCGAAAAACATCTGCCTATATACTTCCAAACAAGCCTTAATTTCACCCATCTTGTTTTTAAGTCCTTATGTTAAATGTACATTGGCAGCAGTAGAATCGTTCTGCAGTCAGCCGCAAATGATAATTAAATTTCTAAGTAACATGAATTGTTTCAATGTCTTATATTAATCCAACCTGGAAGGGATCCCAAACACTTCAATGGCACTCTAGAATGGGTCACAGTAGTATTCTACATGTGGTCTCCATTATACAAGAGCTTCACTTTCCCAGAATTCTCCCACAAAACTGAAGTTGATTGTTCACCTTCGCTTCTACCAACCTTACATAATTGTTCCATCTCATATTCCTTTCACAGTGTTATGGCTAGATATTAATTGACCTGACTGTGGCAAGCAGCACACCACTAATACTCAATTTTAACATTAAAGGTTTATTTTATCTACTCATCTGTCTTAACTTACAACCCCCCCCCCCTTTCTTGTTGTAGTATGCAGCCATTCATCACATCCAACAGAAATTTTGTTTCAGTCATCCTGTGGCTTCCTACAGTCTCACGACAATGACACTTTCTGCACACTTCAGCATCATCAGCAAACAGGTGCAGATTCCTGCTCACTCTATCTGTCATATTGTTTATGTGTATGGAGAACAGGAGTGGTTCCATCAAACTTTCCTGTGGCATTCTTGACAATACTCATCTCTGATGAACGCTCACCATCCAGGACAGTGGACTGTGTTCTATTATTAAAGAAATCTTTGAGCCACTCTCATATCTGGGAACCTCTTCCATATGTGTGGACCTTGGTTACTGGTCTACAGAGGGGCAATGTGTCAAACGCTTTCTAGAAATCTAGGAATATGTGTTCTTCATCCACAGTTAGTGGATACTGTATGAGAAAAGGACAAGCTGAGTTTCGCAAATGCAATGCTTTCTAATCCATGTCAGTTTGTGGACAGAAGCTTTCCTGTCTCAAGGAAATTTATTGTATTCAAAATTAGAATACGGTCAAGAGTCCTGAAAAAACCCATTGTTGCAAATATTGGTCTGAAATTTTGTGGCTCCTTTCTTCTATCAATCGTATATACATGACCTGCGCTATTTTCCAGTCACTTCACACTTTGTGCCAGTTGACAGATTCACAATAAATGCCAGCTACACAAAGGGTCGGTGCCAAAGAGTACACTCTATAAAAACTGAACTGGTATTCCATCTGGACCTGGCGACTTATTTGTTTTCTAACCCTCCTAGTTGCTTCTCAGTGCCAGAAATACCTATTTCTATGTTCTCCACATGGGAGTCTGTGTGATTGTCAAATGGTGGTATGACTGTATGACCCACTGGTATGAATGATTTTTTTTTTTAAAACTCAAATTTAGAACTTCAGCTTTCCTTATATTGCCTTCTTCTGTCACACCAGACTGGTTGATGAGCGACTGGATAGAAACCTTTGGCCCACTTCATGATTTTTGTGTGTGTGTGTGTGTGTGTGTGTGTGTGTGTGTGTGTGTGTGTGTGTGTGTGTGCTGTTGACGAAGGCCAATGGCCTAAAGCTTTAATTGTGAAAGTCTTTTTGTTGTGTCTATCTGCGACTCAGCATCTCCGCTATATGGTGAGGAGTAACTTTCCTTTTCGTAATATTGTTACATTCCATCCTGGATTTTCCATTGTTTGAATCAGAACTTTTGTGGGTTCTCGGCAAGATCTTCCACTACGAAATGAGGGTGGAAATTATTGTATAATTTGCACATTTTTTTATCATCAGATCTATTAATTACAGCAGGAACAAGCAGATATATAGTCAGTGCATAAGGATGTACTGACATATACGTTCTATACATACTGCCATACATAAGTATATTTCAACTAGAAATCTAATGTCAGTACTGTAATCATGAGATCTGATGATGGCTGCAAAGCTGAAACCAGAAATCTGTTTTAATAAACAAACGGTGTCATTTTAGGGGAGGGGGGGGGGGGGGGGGGGGGACTACATGAATGCCCCTTACACAGAACCTAAGTGAACTGGTCCTCACCAATGTGGAATATGTAAATCTAATTCAACTGATTTTTCTGTGTTCTAAAAAATAAAGGCCTTAAAAGCGAGAAAAAAATCATCATCAACTTACAGTGGGTAGCAGGTGGCTGACCGCTCGCCATCAACCCATCACACAACTGTATAACTTTGGGAACACTTATTATACTTTTTGAATGATGCTTTTCATACGAAAGATGCACCAGAAAATAAAATATTCTCGGAATGAGATCTTCTGCCAACCTGCAGGACACAAAAAGAGAATAACAGTTGTATGTTACTTATACTTGTAATTATACACTTGAAAACACAAAAACTACAGTAGACATCAGTGAGGAAAAGTTTAACAAGAAAATATGAATCCTCGTGTGGCAAACTTTGTTTTGGAAAAATTCAATAAATGTGGAGCAAGAAAACTTGGCTCTCTTCTTTAAGGGGAGGACTTTAGAAGGTGCAGCGAATAGGGAATAAGGTAATAGGTGTGATGGCAACCGAGAGGTGCCAGAAATGAGGTTTCACAGAACCTAGCAATTCACTCCATCATTTCTTAAGAAGTAAGCAGTGTTCCAAGTTCTCAAGGTATTGCATCCCTCAAAATCTTTTTGTTAATTTTCCCACTACTATCATCACATTTCAGGACATGGAAACTGACAATGGTGTGCTGGCCCCATGCAGCCACACAGCAGAGAACGATACATCAGTCGGTTGGTACTGATGCGCCCGACAGGGCCTGTGAATGGAGTTTGTATTTACATTTTACCATCACATTTGCTGTGTACCAATGATTACATCTGGTTTTTGAAAAAAATTGCGTTCTGCCTTACCAAAAAGGTGATTGGCATGTTATAGACTTGTCTTTATTTTGGACACAATCATATTTGTAATAAGATAAAAATCATTACTGGTTTCATCTATATATTTTTGTGTTCTTTGGTTCCCTGGTTATGTTCTTAGATTTAGTATGAAAACACTTTCTTTACCAAATGAAACCTATCTACATCTACATACATACTCTGCAATCCACCATAAGGTGCGTGGCGGAGGGTACCTCGTACCACAACTAGCATCTTCTCTCCGTGTTCCACTCCCAAACGGAACGAGGGAAAAATGACTGCCTATATGCCTCTGTACGAGCCCTAATCTCTCTTATCTTATCTTTGTGGTCTTTCCGCGAAGTGTAAGTTGGCGGCAGTAAAATTTTACTGCAGTCAGCCTCAAATGCTGGTTCTCTAAATTTCCTCAGTCGCTATTCACGAAAGGAACGCCTCCTTTCCTCTAGAGACTCCCACCCGAGTTCCTGAAGCATTTCCGTAACACTTGCGTGATGATCAAACCGACCAGTAACAAATCTAGCAGCCCGCCTCTGAATTGCTTCTATGTCCTCCCTCAATCCGACCTGATAGGGATCCCAAACACTCGAGCAGTACTCAAGAATAGGTCGTATTAGTGTTTTATAAGTGGTCTCCTTCACAGATGAACCACATCTTCCCAAAATTCTACCAATGAACCGAAGACGACTATCCGCCTTCCCCACAACTGCCATTACATGCTTGTCTCACTTCATATCGCTCTGCAATGTTATGCCCAAATATTTAATCGACGTGACTGTGTCAAGTGCTACACTACTAATGGAGTATTAAAACATTACAGGATTCTTTTTCCTATTCATCTGCATTAATTTACATTTATCTATATTTAGAGTTAGCTGCCATTCTTTACACCAATCACAAATTCTGTCCAAGTCATCTTGTATCCTCCTACAGTCACTCAACAATGACACCTTCCCGTACACCACAGCATCATCAGGAAACAGCCGCACATAGCTATCCACCCTATCCAAAAGATCATTTATGTAGATAGAAAACAACAGCGGACCTACCACATTTCCCTGGGGCACTCCAGATGATACCCTCACCTCCGATGAACACTCACCATCGAGGACAACGTACTGGGTTCTATTACTTAAGAAGTCTTCGAGCCACTCACATACTTGGGAACCAATCCCATATGCTCATACCTTAGTCAGGAGTAGTATGAAGTACTGGTATAAAATATGCATATTATGACTTTAACTATAAATAAATTAGAAACACAATAGGTACAAAAAATTATGGATTTTAAGTTTGTAACTGAGATTTTTCTTATAAGTCTGCTACATTTTACAATCTGAAGATGGCTGTAACTGGTAATTAAAGTTATTATACTCAAAATGTGACTGTGTTTAAAATGAAAAGAAGTGTACAAATGTCTGTTTTATTTTGGACACATGATTCAAATGACTTTACAATAGTTCAGTGCTATGGATATATAGTTCATTTCACTAGCTCTTTTTTGGCAAAACTATATTTGTAAGTAAAACAACTGGTTTGCAACCAATAATCAATGCAGATCAAGATGAATATCCCTTGTAATGGCACAGAGCTAGCATTGAAATTCAAGGAAATTTTGTTTTTGTTATGTTGGCACATATTATACAATAATGTAGCATTTTGTTCAGAAATGAGAAACATCATTACCATCTCTCACAACATGGTATTCCACCATCTATCCATCTACATTGTATTCCATCACCTATCCAATCTACAAATCATCCTGATCCACCCTTATGTCATGCCTTCTCCCAAACCTTAGTAACATAGGGCATATTCGTGTGAAAGATCCAGGTGCAATATCTGTTCTATTCAGTACTTCTCACTGAGGTTATCCTGCTTCATTCCCATTACAGGTATCTCCTATGTCATAAGAGGCAGTATCATCTGTTAAAGCAGTCGTGCTGTATACCAATTACAGAGTAACTTTTGCACAGCATTTTACGTGGGCACGACTACCAACCAGCTGTTCACAGGAATGAATGCCTCTGCCAAAGTATGGCCAACGTCCAAGTGATCACCCAGTGGTGGAACAGACTGCTGAGCTTAATTTTTTTCACTTTAATGGCTGCTTTACAACCTGGACCAGTTGGATACCAACACTCCAATATCAGATTCTTTGAATCTTACAACGCATGCTTTTATCCCAAAGTCCTCCTGCTGCAGCCCCTGTTATCTATCCCCTGCCTCACAGCCAAGTACTCCTCTGGCCTAAAGCCCCCTACTTCACTAGATTAATCAACACTCACAATCACACTTTTCCCTCCTCGGTGTACCTCTTCCACTGCTCTTCTCTAGCCCCTCCCCTCACCATCCCCCAAACACATTCATATACTTGACTGTGCACCACACAGCTTCCCCTGCATGCGCCAGAGATGACTGCTCTGTGACGTAACATTCCTGTTCCAGTTCCTCGGTATATCTTCTTCCCCGCAATCAGCCACTCTTACCTCTCTCTGCCTCCATCTCTCCCTTACCCTCCTCACCCCCCTTGACTTACCCCATCCGACACAACCTGTCACTCCAGTCTGACTGCAACTGTAACACAATGTATCTGACTGAGAAAATGTAACTTTGTTACATTTGATAATCATGGAATATGTACATAATGTGACAATTTGGGGGAAAATGAAGAACTACTAAATACTTGGCAGAGAGTAACTGAAGAAACAGGCAAGGAAATAACTTTAACGAAAAATTAGGTAGTGAAAATCACCAGGGAAAATGAAAAAATTATGGATGTAAGTTGTAATGGAAAAATTATTAAAGAGTTAGATGCTTTCAAATATCTACGAAGCAAGTTATAACTAAGAAAAATTGTTCAGAATTTTATTATTTTGAACTGGATATGATTAGAAACTGGAAAATTCCTGCCAAAACAAAGATCATAATATACAATGACCTACAGATCAGAACATTGATCTTGGACATAGAAAGATATGAGCAGAATATTACTGACAGAGATGCACTTCCTATGAGGGATGCTGAGTAAGACAAAAAGGGACAGGACAGGGAAAGAAACAATATGAAACACCCTTCAGATCAATCCCCTCAAGAAACTATAGAGAGCTATAGGCTTAAATAGTTTGGCCACATCAAAAGAATGGAACAAGAAGAACTTCCAAGAAGAGTGCTAAAGTGGACAGAATATGGAAGGAGACTAATTGGAAGATCTTGACAACCTGGAGAGACCTTGTGAAGGATGATGTGAACTGAAGGGTCTGCAATGGAAGGAAATGCTGAATGATACACTGTGGGTGAAAAGAGAAGCCTGGAAGAGGCTCTGTTGTGAACAACCTGCATGTGCACATATGTTTGAGGAAGAAGAAGAAGAAGAAGAAGAAGAAGAAGAAGAAGAAAGGAAAGGCATTTTCTTTTCTTTTTTTAACCTTTCCATTACTATTAAGAAAAAGGGAAGGGGGGAGCAGGAGTAGAAGATTAATTTTTAACATCCCATTGAGACAGATCACAAGCTTGGATTAGGGGAAAGATGGAATAGGAAAGTGGCCATGCCCTTTTGAAGGAACCATCCAGCACTTGCCTCAAGCAATGTAGGGAAATCACAAAAACCTAAATCAGGATGGCAGGGCATGGGCTGTTGAATGCAAGTCCAGTGTGCTAACCACTGTGCTACCCTGCTCATTGCCCCCCTCTACCCCACTGTGCTACTCGACTTGGGTGGCTTCTTTTCTTTTCTTCCTTTAAAAAAAAAAAAAAAAAATGCGAGAGAGAGAGAGAGAGAGAGAGAGAGAGAGAGAGAGAGAGAGAGAGAGAGAGAAGAAAAGAAAAGAAAAGAAAAGAAAAGAAAGAAAAAGAAAAAACAATCAGCTCAGCTACATTTTCATTCTTGTGGGTGTTACTGTTAACTGCTCAACACTTCAGCTATATGGTGAGTGGTTGTTTTTAACCTTTCAATTATTTTTATATGGATTTATTTGTTATCATCTTTTCTTAACAGACAAGTATGTACCAATGACAGTGGTACTTATCCAGGGTGTATACGGGGAGAAGGAAAAAAAATTCCTGGACTATTCCCGGATAACCCGTTTAAAAAATATGCTTTTGCCCAGGCGAAAATACACTTTTTCCGAGCTAAGTGACGGTAGGTTTTCCATAGATTTTCCCTCGGAACTGTAAAAATTATCTATCCTTTGAATGGTTAACGTTTTATACGCTCGCATAGAACTTCCCAGAAGAAAAAAAAAAAAGTAAAGACGGGGGAGAAAAGTTTTTGGAAAGACTTTTAATGAAAAAAAGGGAGAGAAGTTTTGGAAAGACCTTTGATTTACAGCAACATATACGCTGCATATTTTCGTATTAGGAAAGTATAAATTCGAACTGCACCAAACATAGCTCATTAGTTTCCGGAGCGTTGAAACCGAGCTTGCGATGTCCTTTTGTAAGCCAATTATATCTTATGCCACATGAAAACGCCAGCTGATGACAGCAGATATACAGAGCATAGGAAACGTGTTATTGTCAGCCAATAACAAGATCACTGGTTACATAGTGCAAACACACAAAGAGGAAAAGTTAACAGTTTACATTAATATACATAATATAGCTACAAGAAAAGCTAAGCTTTCACATATAATATTGGTTTTAAGATTAACAAGCTACAACAGAAGCTAAGCTTTCACATGTAATATTGATCTTTTTTTGCGTGTGTTATACTTTAAGATACATCATACAAATGTGCCAGAAAATTTAAAATTATGACATACATGTCTGGGCTCAAAATTCTTTTAAGTGGCTGGTCCTCAAAGGGTTCAGTTTTAAACGCTCTGTGATTTAGAAATTAATCCCACTTTCTCACACATAACATAATTCATCTTGTGTAAAAAGAAATTTACTTTGAAAGTAACGCTTTTTGAACCACCTTTCACAATACCACAATACTATCCAGAGACTGTTATAAATAGGTTCGATTTACCAATTGCCAGAGAGCGCCAGAAAATAGGCATTACTGTCCATACGTAGTTGCAGTGGTGCAGGAAGCCCGCAGGTTCATATGTATAAAGCATTAAGAGAGCTTACATTACACCAGAAAAGAAACAGGGCATCAGAGGATACTCCCAAGAGCATTGGAATTTCGTAAACCATACTAAAATGTATAATTCGGCTTGAAGTGCACATTGTTTTTTTCGAGATCCACAATGAAATAGGTCCCATCTGATATTAAGCTTTTCAGTGTGGTTTTTGGGATGTAAATTTTCTTGGAGTACCAGTACTCTACGATCCCATTTTTGGTTCTTTATTGTAGCATAATGCCATACATGGCAGAAGATGATAACATGCACCTGAAATTCAGTGAACAGTTGGAACTAGCCAATACTGTGGAATGAAACACTTTGTTTCAAATAAAATTATTGCCTCAGCAGAAAGATTAATAAAGGCAAATTTCTTTAGAAAACTTGCAAAAATAACTTCATTGTTCTGCAAGACAATTAATGCTTGACTGCTAATAACTTGGAAATACAATAAAATCAGAAAACTGAAACTAATAATACATATTTGCGCTCCGTACTTATGTGAATGTATTTTAATTCACTTGATAGCTCCCGGAAACAGAAATCTGTTTTGTTTTCATTTGACATGGGAGCTGTAAACGAAGAGAAGCAGCGAAATCACTTAATGCAAACACGGGTCACGTGGAGACTAACGCCCTCCCCACTACAACTCTGTGCATGCGCGAATCTGGCAGCTAGGGAGTGAGTGAGAAAAAGTTTTCTCATTTGCATCTGGCTGCTTGCTGCTACTGCTGATACAGCTAACAGCCACACTTCAAGAAGCGGAAAGCGGGAATAGGTACTGCTCATATGCGAGCCAACTGCGCATGTGCATCAGCCCGCTGGCAAGTGGTCAAACAAACCTAATGTGAACAGTTGTGACGTAATGTTCATAGCAAGCAGTTTATTGTTACAAAGAATTACATAGTCTTCTCCCTACGGCCTTTGACATATTTTTGCTATTTGCAGATGCTTGTGCGTGCTCGGAGTTTTGTTGTTGTAAATTGTGCATTTCCTTTGCAACTAAAGTTTTACTTTTTTCTCTCTGGTTTATATTTTATTCTGCAGTATCATTCTCCAGTAGCAGGATACAGTAATATTCTTTGCTAGAGAATCAATTCTTACCAGTAAAATTACAAAAAATTAACTGAAAGCTAAAACAATGAGAAATTCCTGGAATTCCGAAAAATTCCCGGGTTTTTCCCAGTTTTCTCCCGGATGAAAAAATTCCCGGGTTGTTGCCAGATTTCCCAGTTGTCCCGGGTTGTATACACCCTGTTATCACATCCTCTAAGTGGTGACTAGCATTCTCTCTTAATTCATATTGTTATTTTGTATAATTATAACTACTCCTGTCAAGTGTGGTAACTATGTAACAATTATGACAATGACTTGAAACAATAGAAATTGGAATATTTCTTCTATTATTTTCAGTTTACACCACAATAACAAAAGGCAATGAACTGCTAACACAATAAACTAAAACTACAGAAACAGGAACTGAAACTGATGATGCTACTTACGGTATCTGACCTTCTTCAATGAACTCGAATTGCTTCAGAACAAATTCAATGAAAATTTGATCTGAATCAAGTAAGCAATAATTGACCCGTAATTGAACCAACTGGCTTAGCAAAAGAAGAACACGACACTGAAGCTGCACATCACTTGTCACAGTGTATTGCTGAAAAATGAAAGAGAACAAACTTATTTTCAGCAATTTGTACAAAGCATATATAAAGTTAAATACTGTTCAACACAATAACAACTTAGTGCCGTCCATGCTTATATCAGCTAAATTTAATCAGTTAATTTGGGAGAAGCATATATGTCCCATCAGCAGTACAATTTTGTAATTATTCTCTACTGGTTTTGATTGTTACACTCATCTTCAAGGAGAAAACTGTAAGGTACAAAAAAATGTCTGTAGACAAAAAATGTCTGTGGACAAAAAATGTCTGTAGACTATACACAAGCATCATAGAAAATGGAGGAATTAAAAAGATCATTTTTAAACCACAATCCTTACACATCGTACATCAATGGATCAACCATACATTTCAGTAATATGTGAGCCATACAAATGTGTAACATACATAATTGTCATAATAACCTGTCTTAACACAATTCATACAACCACGCTGTGCCTTCACACAATTACACTAGTACACATTTGGTGATAACTACACATTTAATAATTGATACATTGTAACTGTCAAAGGTACAAATGTTATGCGATCCCCAAAGAGATCACGTTGAAACACAGCATGAATGCCTAAACGGTTACAAATGTTCTTTGGTCTATCTGAAGATTACAGCAACAGAAATAACATGGTACCCTTCCTATGAACAACATACATATGTGACCTTTTACAATGTGATATTTTGACTTTAGCATTAGAAAAATTAAAAAGTTATTTATCTGTACTAAACATTGTGACAGAAGTATAGATAAATATATTCTTTTTAATTTCTGTACTACAAGTCAACATACCACATTACAAAAAGTTATATATTTACGTTTTTGTTCAGAGAACAGATGCCATGTTATTTTTGCATTTCTATTGCTGTAACCTTTGACGAGACAAAAGAGCATTTAAGCGACCACACTCTGTATCAATTTAAACTTGATCTCTTTGACAATCACATAATATTTGAATTTTTCGCAATTATGGTATGGCAATCATTAAATGTGGAGTTATCAACAAATGTGCACCACCACAATTGTGCCAAGTTGTGTGGACTGTGTTAAAGACAGACTATTATTACAATTATACATGTTCTACATTTTTCTGACTCACATACTTATAATATTTTAACTGTTTTCTCCTTAAAGATGATTACAACAATTGAAACCAATAGAGAATAAACAAAAAATTGTACAGCTGTTGGCACAAATACATTTTTTCCACATTATTTAACAACTGTAAATCATCACCTATAAAAAGCTATATTAATCTCGGTTATACTGAGCTGCAGTTTAGCTGCCAGTGGTAACAAAAAATTTACTTGATTACAATTTTACTTTTCAAAGAAAATAGTCACCTACATCTGCAGATAGTGAGCCCTATTTAAAATACATTACACCTTGTTATGCAGCTTCACAGTCAACACTGCCATGTAGTTGCCATGTAGCTAACAGAACTTTTCAGTCACCCAATCTAGCTACTCAGATAATTTGTAGAAACAGGCTAATGTTATGTTTTTTTTTTTTTTTCTAATTTTCTTTTAAATTAGTATGGTGTTAGACAACAGCTTACTGAATATCTTCACTAGTACTTAATTGCAGTTTGAACACTAGGCAAGTTTAAAGTAGGCTAGAATACCCATTACAATTTTGTCGCAGTAGCTGTCATACTCACGCCAAAGACAGGCCTGGTGTAACTCTCAATGCTAGTCTATCCTGCGCAAGCCTCTTCATCTCTGAATAAATACTGCAACCTACATCCATTTGAATTCACAGCTGTATTCATATCTTGGTCTCCCTCTGTCATTTTTAACCCCCACACTTCCCTACAAACTAAACTTATGATTCCTCGGTGTCTCAGAAGGTGTCCTATCAACCGATCCCTTCTTTTAATCAAGTTCTTTTCTCCTCTATTCTATTCAGTAGTTCCTCATTAGTTACGCAATCTATCCACCTAATCTTCAGCATTCCTCTGCAGCACCATATTATATTTCAAAGGCTTCTGTTCTCTTACTGCCTGAACTGCTTATCATCCACATTTCCCTTCCATACAGCGCCACACTTCAGACAAATAACTTCAGATAAGACTTCCTAACACTCAAATTTATATTCAGTGTTAACAAATTCCTCTTATTCAGAAACACTCTCCTTGTTACTGCCAGTCTACATTTTATATACTTTCTACTTTAAACATCATCAGTTATTTTCCTGCCGAAATACCAAAACTTGTCTACTACTATCAATGTGTCATTTCCTAATCTAATTCCATCAACATGGTCTAATTTAACTCAACTACATTCTATTACCCTTTTCTTTACTTTTGTTGGTGTCCATCTTATAATTACTTTTTAAAACACCACTCTTCCAAATCTTTTGCTGTCTCTGACAGAGTTAGGACATCAGTAGCAAACCTCGAAGTTCTTATTTTCCTGAACTTTACTCACCTTTCCACATGTTTCCTTGGTTTCCTTTATGTCTTGTTCAATGCACATTTTGAACAATACTGGGGATAGGTTACAACCCTGTTTCATTTCCTTCTCAATTACTACTTTCCTTTCATGTCCTTTTACTCAGGACTGCAGTCTGGTTTCTGTACAAGTTGTAAGCAATCTTTCAGTTCCTATTATTTTATCCATGCTGCCTTCAAAATTTCTAAGAGTGTAGTCCAGTCCACATTGTGAAAAGCTTAATCTAAATCTACAAATGTAGTTTTCCCTGTCTTCAACCTGTCTTCTGAAAGTCAGTATTGCCTTGTGTGTCCCCACATTTACCCAGAAGCCAAACTGATCAATCCCTAGAACAGCTTTTACCAGTTTTTCCCCCCATTCTTCTGTAAATAATTCATGCCAATAATTTGGAACTATGGCTAATTAAACTGATGGTTTGGTAGTATTCACGCCTGTCAGCACCTGCTTTCTTTAGAATTGTAATTATTACAGTCTTCTTGAAGTCTGAGCGTATTTCACTTGTCTCATATATCTTGCACATTAGGTGGAATAGTTTTGTCATGGCTGGGTCTCCTAAGGTTATAAGTAATTCTGGGGGAATGTCATCCACTCCAGGGGCCTTGCTTCAACTTAGGTTTTTCAGTACTCAGTCAAATTCTCATTGCAGTATCATATCTCCCAGCCTGACTTTAGCTACTCCCTCTTCTCTTCCATAACATTGTCCTCACATTTTTTTCTTTTATATGAACCCTCCGATACTCATTCCACCTTCCAGCATCCATTTATTTGCTTAGTACTGGCTTGGCTTCTGAACTCTTGATATTCATAAATCCACTTCTCTTTTCTCCAGAGGTCTCTTTAACTTACTCATAGTCATGGATTTTTCTACAGCCTTGCATTTGTCCTCCAGCCTTCCTATTCAGCCATTTTGCACCATTTTCCTATCACATTTTTCAGACATAAGTCTTCCCTTACACCTACCTTTATACCCAGATGTTATCATCTACTTCCTTCTTTTGACCTTTCAAAGGTACCCATTCATCTCCTATTGTTTCAGTCAAATGTTGCCTAATGTTCCCTCTGAAACTTTCAACAATCACTGGAACTTTCAGTTCCCTATCCCTTTGAAATTTCTTTTGTTTCAACCTGCAGTTCATAATCAATAAATTATTGTCAGAATACACATCAGCATGTGGAAATGACTTACAGTTCAAAACCTGGTCTTGAAATTTCTGTGTTACCATTATGTTATCAACCTGATACTTTCTAGTGCCTCCAATCTCTTTCATGTATACAAAATCTTCTTACATGACTATTAAACCAAATCTTAGCTATGATTAAACTATGCACTGTGCAAAATTATGCTAGGTGTTTTCTATTTCATCCCTTTCCCCCAGACCGTGTTCTCCTACTAATTTCTAGTCACATATCACAATTAAATTTTCTTTCTCTTAACTATATGATTACTTTCCTTTATTTCATCACACATTCTTTCAATCTCTTCACCATCTGGGGAGATAGCTGTCATATAAAATTGTACTATTGTGCCGGCCGGTGTGGCTGAGCGGTTCTAGGCGTTTCAGTCTGGAACTGTGCGACCACTACGGTCACAGGTTCGAATCCTGCCACGGGCATGGATGTGTGTGATGTCCTTAGGTTAGTTAGGTTTAAGTAGTTCTAAGCTCTAGGGGACTGATGACCTCAGATGTTAAGTCCCATAGTGCTCAGAGCCATTTGAACCTTTTTTGTACTATTGTTGTGGGTATTGGTTTCATACCTACCTTGGCTATGATAATGCAATCACTATACTGTTCATACAAGCTTTTCTGCATTTTTATTTTCTTTTTCATTATTACGCCTACTCCTGCATTACCCCTGATGATTTTGTAGTTATAGCCCAGAACTCACCTGACAAGAAGTCCCGTTCTTCCTGCCACTGCACTTCCCTAATTCCCACTATACTTAACTTCAACCTACCCATTTCCCTTTTTAAATTATTTAACCTTCCTGCTTTATTAAGGGATCTAATATTCCACAGTCCACCCCATGCAATCCCTGTTTTATTTTTCCTTGTTATGACGTCTACTTCTTTAGTCCCCACCCTGAAATCTGAATGAGAGACTATTTTATTATCATAATATTTTACCCAAGAGATGCCCCCATCATTAAGCCACAGAGTAGTGTTGCATGCACTCGAAGGAAAAAAATAACAGCTTACAGTTAACTATTCACAATAACAGCACAGGAAGGATATGTTGGCTAATGTTAAAAGGCCAGAACACTCAATCATGCAGACTGGTGACCTCCTTTAGGAACAATGTGTTAGTCTGGCATCTCCACAGACAACCACCTGTTGTGTGAACACCTAGAGTACAAAAACGATCTACATCGCTGAGACACCCAAGCCGCCCCACCTCAGCAAGGTCCACAGTTCATTGGGGGGGAGGGGGGGGTCAACATTCACAATTTTATACTGCAACATAGTCACATTAGGTTTATTGTAATACAATGAAGTGAATTTGTTTCTGTTTCATTTGCAGTTTAGAAGATTGTGAAAACACATCATAGTTTTTCTCAATTGTGCTGATCTCCTCATTGTATTGGGCAATGGACAGAAATTTCTAGAAGATGGAAGCCATGTTCTCAAGAGTATTACTGCAATTTATTGTCATAATTACACAAAATGGACTGCAAAAACATTGTAATCTACATTACTATATAAAAACAAGACATTGTTTAACATTTTTACCAAAAATATGGAAAAGTACTTGACTGATTTCTTTAAAATTTTCTACATGATACTATGATACTCTAATAAACACTGAGACAGACACAGACTATAGATTTTTTAATATTTATAATATATAAATATATATATAAAGGGAAAAAGTTGTTACCAAAGGTTTTGAAAAGTTATTGAGTGATTTACTTCAAAATTGTACATGATACTCTAATGAATATTTCAAAGCACACAGGCTGTATATTTTAATATATACAGGGTGGAGGAAAATTGTGTCATGAAATTTTAACCCTGGATAGCTGATGCCAGTAGGAACCAAAATTACTAATGTTGTGTAGGTCGATAACACAAAATTTTTAAGCTACACAAGCTTGGCGCCATGCACTCCGATTGGCCACGGGATTGCTCTGTTTCTGGATGCTCTGGACAATGCATGACCATGAACGATTTGCCTGTTGGAGATAATGATGTATCCAAGGCAGCTCGCATGCTCAGTGGTAGCGCGCCAGCCTTCCACTCTGGGGAGGCTGGAGGCGAATCCGCCTGGGTTCCGAAACATCCATTGTAGTTTCATGATATGGCGTACAGGGGACAAACTCATCAACAGCTGTTAGTTTGCATACAATAAGTCTTTCACAAATTGTGTTGGCCCTGAAAAGGGCCTTTTATTATAGCTAGGTTATTGTTTACTTAAAGCAGTTGCTTGAACTGGCGACCCTCTGACGCGACACAAGCTTGGTAACACCGAATGGTGTTTTGCCGAACCCTTTCAAAGATTCCTGACATTGCCTTGATGTGATTGGCGGCATGTTGAATGCAATTCATTAAATCCTCTTCGTTTCTAGGTGGTCCGTGTCTGGGTGGGTGAACTAGAAGCTTGGAGAATCCCCACAGAAATAAGTCTGGTGGCGTGAGGTCTGGTGATTGCGGGGGCCATGTCCTACGAGCACCTCTGACATTTACCCAGCCATCGACGAGTTCACTTAAATATCTGTGCACAGCACGACTGTTGTGTGTGGGCGCCCCATCATGCTGCAATCATATGCGTAGTCTTATGCCCAGCGGAACATCTTCCAGCAGGCCGGGTAGAGTTTCTTGCAAAAAGTGAAGATAAGTTGAGGAGATAGATGGACCAGCCCAATCAGATGGTCACCCACAATCCCTGCCCAAATGTTGAGCGAAAATCGTTCCTGATGTCTGTGGACGTACGTTAGATGAGGATTTCCCCTTGCCCAGTAATAAACATTTCGAGTGTTGTAAAGGTCATCCCCATGGAATGTGCACTCATTGGTAAAGAACACAATGGCGGGGAAGTCGGGATCTTGTGCAACATGTCACAAAAACCACTGGCAAAATCCTAGCCTGTGTTCATAGTCCACCACAGGATTTAGGTTTTGGACAAGGCGGAAGCTAAATGGATGCTGGCTGCCACCCCTCAAAACCTCCCAGACTAAGCGTGAGTGACCGCCATATCGTGCTCAACTGCTCGAGTACTTGTCGTAGATGCTTCCTTGAAGTGCTCGAGAACAGTCTCCTCAAAAGCAGCATCTCGTAGTGTTCAAGGTCTTGCAGCATCACCATGATATCCTACTAATGAGCCTGTTTCAACAAGTCACAGGTGAATTGCTGTAAAGGTTTTTGGGTGTGGATGGCGTCTTGCTGGGTACCGTTCCTCATACAACCTTTGAGCTTCATGTGCATTACCGTTGCCTAGTCCAACAACAAAAACCATATCTCATTGTTCTTCAAATGAATACGGTGCTGCCTTGCTTACTGTATGACTAAATCGCAGGTTACATGTGTGTGTGTGTGTGCTCCAAAGTGAAGCTTACATGTGAATGCCTCTGACGTGAGGTGGAGACAAACAGCAAGACCTATTCGACACATGTGCTTATCATGTTGGGGCATTGACGGGGCAAGAGACATTTGTATGTGTGAACTGACAACCATAGCACTGCCCATCAACCGACAAATGGCAACAGGGCAACCCCATGACCAATCAGAGTGTGTGGCACCAAGTCTCTCTAGCTTAAAAATGGTGCGCTGTTGACCAACACAACATTAGTAATTTTGGTTCCTACTGGCATCAGCTATCCACGTTAAAAATTTTGTGACACAATTTTTCTCCACCCTGTATAATATGTAACTATATGAAACACATACTATAAAACAAAAAAGACACATCACAAAGGAATTATCTGAATGTGATGGAACAACCAAAGGGATCCTGCAATGAACTGGTACCCCAGACAATCACTTGTCAGGTTGTATTGCAGGCGACAGTCAGGTGATACACTAGTGCCATCTGAGGCATCTCCAGACACGTCTTCAGCCTGGAATCTCATGGACTGGAGTAGGACTGTCTTCAGTGATGAATTCTGATTCAAAATTAGCCCCAAAAACCAGCAAAGATGTGTCTGGAGGTGGGATAGGACGAGGAGAGGAAGACATCTTATTAGCAAACAATGAAAACTCCAAATAGGGATATCACCACTGTAGGAAAAGATAGGTTGCTTCTTACCGTATAGATGACATGTTAAGTTGCAGACAGGCACAATTAAAAGGCACTAACACATAAGCTTTCAGCCACAGACAGCAGCTCTGACCTGAATGCCACTGATCCGAGCTGCCAGAGCTGGCAGTCATAGGTTCACTTTTGATATTTCATTAACAATAGTATAAGACAAGATGAATAATAAAATTTTTTTGACTATTATGGTAATTCTTACCTTCAGTGCCTTGATTACCATTGGCTCAAACAAGCGGATGTAAGCAGCCAGTGAATCCTTGTCAGAACCCCTCGTGAAATTTTTCTGTAGGAATGGAGCTTTCCGGTCATTTCTCCTCCTCATATAATTCATCCACCTAAATTTCAAAGGTTTATCACTGTCACATATTTATCAACAAAACACACACTATGTCTGCTAAGATACTGACAGGTTATCATAAAGGAATTATTTTTATACATGTATCTCTGTAGTACAACACAGGAAATTCAAATGAAAACTTACTTGTGGACAGGTTATTGCTCACAAATTACAAAGACCACTACACAAAAACACAGGAATGTGCATCGGGAAAAACAATTCATGAGATCACAGAGAAGATAGTGTGATGCATTATAAATGTAATTTAATGATTGTGTCACTATGAAATAAGGCCACTTCTGTTTATTACCAGAAGAAAACATAGCCCAGACAAGCAGCTAGACAATTAATTTAATAGTCATGCTTTCTTCAAATGGTGAAGCTCTAGGAGTGGTCACTGTCTGATACGCAAGAAAGTTGGTACAATGAATGAGCAATGTGATTCACTGAGATCGAGATAGAAGATGCTCGGTCACCATGTGAGGTGGACAAATGCCCTTGAACTTTCCTAACAATTATTAGTGAGCTCCTGGGTATTCTGCGAAGGTACTGTTTTGATTTTATGCACAATATTTCAATGGCCAATCCAGTCATCTTCCCCAGTGCTGAGAGTTTTGCTGTTATGTGCACTCGCAGCACTTTAAAAAGATGGCTGGGTCGGTGTTCGAAATATTGTTCATAAAATGGAAACAACAACTTTGCAGAGCACCCAGAAACACACTAGTAATCATGCATGCCAAGAAAACTTGAGGGATCATATCCTAACTTCTTTGTAAAGATCTTTTCAAAGAAAAGCAGAGGAATGTAACTCAGGAGATGCCTCAGCCAAGGATAATCATTAACTCTTTTCCACAACACATCAGAGCAAGCAGGGAAAATGTAAATACTATACAGAAGCCTAGCGAATGGAGACAGAACAAGACACACAGCATTAAGCCACACTGCCTGCACTCTGCTCTCTAGTGAAACTGGGTTTTAAGTACCTAAGCCTCAGCCATACATCATGGGTAGTAGATGGAACAGGTCTGCTCCAGTTTTACAAGGTGTTTGTGCAATCCTGCCTCAATTATAGTTGCACGGTTTACAGCTAAGTTTGCCATGAGGGGATTCAGCTGGTGATAGGAACATACAGGACAAGTCTGATTCCCAGTCTCTACGCTGAGGCTGGTGAACCACCACTCGTAATCCAGTGGCAGATCCATATGGTGCACCGTGTATGCCACCTACTGTCCACCTCATTATCTCCAGCATTCCATACTGTTGCTTGCTGCCCAATGGAATGATTATTTAGAAATAGGTGGGAACGGAATGAAGCCATTTGGGATTCGTGTGTGGCAGGACTTAGTAGCTCTTAATGTGGACCATATTTCTGAGCTTCATCAAGGCTGGAGTCATTTGCCACACGGTTGATAAAAGGATCCAAAATTATTTTACATTTATCAGCATAAAAAAGGAATTTTACTCCGTGCTGTGTTTTTAAATCAATGTTTTACACAATTTTATCCTAGCACTGTGGCTGTGTGGTTGTCTACACAGATGGGTCTGCCCAGGTAAATGCATCAGCTGTGGTGTTTCCAGAATGTGTTATGAAGATTCGGTTACTTGATACATTAACAGTGTACGATGCTGAATTATATGTGATCTTGAGGGCAGTGGAACAGATGCGGTGTCTTCCTGATACCAAATTCCTCATCCACACTGACTCGCTACGTGCCCTTCAGCCTACCCATCACACGTACCGAGCACAAAAGTACCCTCAGCTGATCTGTGACACCCTTTCCCACTTACAGAAGCAAAGCAAGGATGTGTCATTCTGCAGGGTACCAGGGCACATGGGCTTTCAGGATAACGAAGCAGAAGATGATGCAGCTAAGAGTGCCTACAATTTCCAAATGTGCTGCCTCTGTAGTGCACTTACCTCACTGTTGAGGCAGAGGATCATGTGTCAGTGGGAGGAGGAATGGTTAGAGTTGAGAGAAAGCTGCACCTGGCAAAATCAATAGAGTGGCTGTGGCATTCCTCCTTCCAGCCAGTGCAGTGCCTGTGGAGTAAGCACTGTTCTCTGATGCATGGATTCTTCCTCCGACAGGAGGATCCACCCGTATATAGTACTTATCGGGTACAAATATACCAAGCCATGAGGGCTGCACCCAACTTATCACCTAACTTCCTCTCTACTTCAGGAAACAATGATTCAAATGTGGTCTGTGTATCAAGTTTTTGTGTAATGTCTGGTGTTCTCAATAGTATCTTCGGTATATGATATTAACATGTGGATGGTTGCTTCATCTTTTATTTTCTAATTGATCAACCGAGCACAATTCCCTGTTACACTGTTTTCGATTTGTGTAGTTACAGTCCATGTATATTAATCACAAACTGCCTTGAGGCTTATATCTTTTGATGTTCTCTGTGAAAGTGTAAGTGTGAGTGAGAGTGAGAGTCCCAGGGTGGTTGATAATAACATTTTATATTTCACTGTTTGGTGCATATTTTTCACAAATCAAAATGACATTCATCTCCCATTAGTTGAGTATGGGTGCTGATGACTTATCTTTTGAGTGCTCTATACATACAACCACCGTCACCAATCATGATGTGCAACCAATTAACAACTTGACAGAGGAAGGACAGAAGATTAGAATTCAACATCTCATCACCATCAAGTTCATTAGAAATGGAACAACAAAACAGTATGGCATGCAAAGACACAGCATAAAGGCATGGCACAAGTGGAGACATGTTTTACTCTTGTGTGAGCTGCAATTAACTGTACAGATTTTAAAGTAATCAACCAAGCATCTGTCTAGGGCAATTTAGAGACACAATATAAAACTTAAATCCAGAATGGGACTTGAGCCACCATCCTCGCAAATGCAAGTACACTGTCCTCCTGCAACATCACCTCACTCAGTATGTTGTATTGCGCATTAAAAGAACAGAAAACCGAATTAATGATTTCAAAGACATCCTTCCACCCAAATCAATTTTTGATTTCTTCTGCTCTGTCACATGGTGATTTCATTGGCCTTTTATACTTTCATGTCCCTCTGCAAACAGTTCAGCTGGTAGACAATGCATTAAAAGTTGACAGTATCGATCAAGTGGTTCAACCAAGTCCCTCCATGGACTTTAATCTTACTAAACATGTGTCAGCAAAGATAATCAATTTTCGAAAGTATTATGTAACTGGATGGATAAAAAAAATCTACTCACCATATGATGGCAGGAGAACACACATATAATAGTACCTAAATTTGCAAGTTTTCAGAGTCAGTGATTCCTTCTTCTGAAAGAAGGGTTAAAGGGGAAGGAAGAGGGATGACAGGAAAGGACTGGTGAAATTTAAGAAATGGGGAGAGTTCGGAAAAGTCACCCAGAATCCCAGATCAGGGGACACTTACTAAGTGGTATGAGAAGGAAAGAGAAGATTTTTTTATTTATCCAATTACTTTATATTGAACATTTGTTGAATTCACTTGGAAGATACATTTCAGCTATATTGGCACCTTACAGGACTGTTCCAGTGTTGGAGATTGCTATTCCTGATGAATGTCAACAAGTCCTTCAGGAAATCATCAGTAACCCCATGGGATCAGTGCACGTAAATTCGAAATAGTCACTGGCACTTGCAGTCAGGGCACACATTATCATGAAACAGTAGTTCTAGTTACCTTCCTTATTGCTAAGCAGTTCGAGAGGCTCACATCATATCCATATCTTGATTCATACAGACAAGAACTGCAGAGACCCTACACCTGTGTAATCCTATGTTCTGCATAATTTCTGAACATACAGGTATGTCATCCTAATAGGAAATATGTTGTTTAGAAACAGAATGCTACCATCTTTATTATAAGAATAACCTCCACTGTCTCTAACAATGGAACACAAATGCTTGTTTACTTTCAGTCTGTTACCTCCTATATTATATTCTGGGATAGCTCTGCACTCTCTGAGCATGTTCTTAGACCAGAAAAGGGTGAACAGGCAGATCTGCAGTGTCAGTTTGCAAATTTTGTGTAGGTTGTTGCTCAGGTATCTCACAATTCTAACTCTGCAATCCCTGTACGGACACTAAATCATGGGATTTGTTGTTGGAAATACTGACTCATTCAGAAAAAAACTGTAGCTTTCATTCAATGAACACAGGATGGAAGATGATTTTCACCTGGATAACATTTCCTTAAATATACAGATCGGTGTGTACTACTCATCAAGTTTTATTTTCAATAAGATTCCAGCAAAACTGAGAAAAGTTGGTCATATACCTCAACTCTTCAAATATTAAGCTGAAAGGTTTTACTGTGACACAGACCTCCTATACTGTATAGAAGTTCCTTGCATCAGTTCTGAACTTCTCTCTCTGCTGCATTGTTATTTCATATGATCTCTCACAATCATTTTTAATGTTTTATTGATTTTTTTCAGTTTCATTTGTTTATAAATTTTTATTTAGCATTCTGCAACTTACTAAATGTAAAGTCAAAATTAGCAAATCTGATTCATGAAACATTTACAAAGTATCTAAATAGAAATTTATGGGAAAATAGCTCAGCCCTTAGAAATAAACACTGGTGTATGGCAAGGTGATGGCCTATCCCCAGTCCGTGTAAATTGTGTTCTAGAAAAAAAACGCACAAGATGAGAAATTGGAATGGATATAAGACTTCACCAGTAAGGTTGGGAAAAGGAAACAAAAATACTGGAATAAACTGCCTTACATTTGGGTGAATGTTTTTGCTATTCTTTCTCAAAATGTGACATTCTGTAGTGACACAGATTAATCTTCTAGAAGAAATAGCCAAAAGGTCCGATTTAAGATTTTCTGCAGGAAAAAAATAACATACATTAAAGATGCACCAATATTTCTAAACACAGACACTGGCCAAACAGAGGAGGTTAAAAAATTTAAATATCTTGGTGAGATAATTGAAGAAAATAGTCCAGAAAAAAAGATGCTATAGAAGAAGGAATACATATGAGGTACCACCCAAAATATCCAAGAATTTCATTGCATGAGTCAAATCAGTAGCAGCACAGCATTCCACAGCTAAATGTCATAAGAGGCACATCTTAGCTACTGTGGCACAAAGATGCATCATCTATGGTGCACGCAGTTGTGGGCTGTAGCGGTGCGTGTCAGGATGTGTTTCAGTGCTTCTGTGAATTATGAAATGGGTAATGTGAAGGAGCAATGGACCTGCATCAAATTCCGTTTCAAGTTAAAGAAAACTGCAGCTGAAAGCCACCGCTTGCTGCCAGAAGCATTTTGTGGGAATGCACTGATTCAAGCAAGAACATTTGAGTGATTCAAGTACTTCAAGGAAGTCCAAGAATCTGTGGAAGACAATAAACATTCTAGTCTGTCAACATGTGCAGCACCGGAACTGATCACAAAAGTGTGAGATGAGATCGACAATGACTGAAAGCAGACAATTCATTATGTTTGTGACAGACTTGGACTGTCATACAGTACATGTCAATGAATTCCAGCCAATGAACTGAAGCGAAGTTTGTCCCTCGCCTTCTCAGCACTTACCAATGAAACCTCGGGTTCCAGAAGTACACTGAGCTGCAACAAAGAGATGGTGAGTGTCCAAAATTCTTATCCAGAGTCATAACAAGAGATGAATCTTGAGTCTACGGTTATAACCGTGACACAAAGCAGCAGTCATCACAATGGCTAACGCCAACCACCCCAAGGCCAACTAGAGTTCAAAAAGTTTGGTCACACTGTCCACAGGCAGTTTTACTGTGTGGTTTTGAGGTGACTGAGGGAAAATTTTTGGTGCAAATGGTCCGAGTTATGGAAAAAGAAAGACTGGTAGGTGCACCATGACAACACATCCATGCACACCTTACTCGTTGTGAAAGAATTCCTGGCCAAAAACAAAATGGCAACGGTCCACCAGCCTCCCTATTAGCCAAATCTAGCCCCGTGTGACTTCTACGTGTTGTCAAAGATGAAAATCATGCCGAAAGGGTGACATTTTGACTCAACTGAAGATGTCCGAATGGAATTGTACCGTGTACTGAACACCCTTAACCCTGCGGACTTCCAGGAATGCTTCCAAAAATGAGAACAATGCTGGAATTGTAGCATACATTCCCAAGGCGACTACTTTGAAGGTCATTAGGATTTAAGTATATTCCCAAGGTGACTACTTTGAAGGACATTAGGATGTAGGTACAGTTTTCTGATTTTTGCAATGAAATTCTTGGATATTTTGGGTAACACCTCATAAAATGGGAAGGGCATAAATTATAACTAGAGTCCTTTACAATAAAAAAATTGCCTGTCTGAAATGCAAAAATAAGGCATTATAGTACACATAAATAAGAAATACAGTACTAGGAAAATATTTAAGAAAATTATTAGGAAAATATTAGGCTCATGAAAAATTGCGGGAAGTTGGAAATTACAAAGTAATGATGAATCAAGACACAAAAGAAATGAAGACATTAGCTGCCAAAAGGCATTGATTTGAATCAATGGGGGAAGTTGAAAATTTGTGCTGGACTGGGGTTCAAACCCATGTTTCCTGCTTACTAGGCAGATGCAGTTACCACTGCGCCATGCGGTCACAGTAGTCACCATAACTGCATGGACTGCCTTAGCACACCTCGTGTCAGACCCAAATTCTCAACTTATACCACACACTACCAATGCAGTGCCCATGCTTATTAGCCTCATTACTCACTGTGTCTTGCAAATTCCCATAGGGGTTTGACCTTGATGTGCATCTGCACAGAAGGGATCAATGGCCATCATCATCATAATAAATGGGCAGATAAAAGTGGCTTGGACAAGTGGATACAACTGGATGTGAGTATATGCATATAACCACACCCTGTGGTGCTCACACTACATGTATGCCCGCCACGCGATCTACACTGGTTCAGAGCATAGCGTGGGCTTTATCGGTGATCGGTGTGAGTGGAGCAGTGCAAAGAGTGGAGCAGCAGGTATTAATGGTGGATAGTTACATGGTAACAAAGTCAGTTGTTAGCTGAGAAATTTAATGGTGTCAAAGTGCCATGCAAAGCTTAGTCTGAATATGGTGCCAGACAGGCTCTGTTCTGAACAAGTCTAAAAACATTCCAAAACATGCCTGCACACCAGAAAATGTAGCTGCAGTTCACCAAAAAATGCTTCAGAGTTCTACCAAATCAACTTGGTGCGAAAGATCAGAATATCACATTGATCATGCGAACAAATACTCTACCTGGACCAGTACGTGCATCCCTACCAAGTGTCTACTGTTCATGCATTAAAACCATCATATGTTCCTCAGCACCTCCTGTTTTGTGAGTGACTATTCATTAAGATAACAATGAATGGCTTCGACATGGATCTCTCATTTATGTCTGATGAAGTCTCATTTTACCTGAGTGGGTATGTTAGCTCACAGAATCACAGGTTCTGGGCAGTGGAGAATACACATAACTTCTATGAAACACTATTGGATGATCAGAAGTTTGGGGTCTGGTGTGCAGTGTCAACATGCCACATCATTGGTCTCGTCTTCTTTCATCAAACCCTGACTTTTGCACATTACATTTCCAACACTTTGAATCTATTTGTGGCAGCATTAACGGAGGAGGAAAAGACCTACAGTTACTTCCAACAGGATGGAGCTACTGCCCATACAGCTGACCGAACCTTGGAGCATATTTACACAATCTACAAGCCTGACAGAGTTGTTGCCCAGTCTGATCACGGCCCTAGCTGGCCACCCAAGTAACCTGACCTGTCAGTGTGCAATTATTTAACCTGGGGAGCCTTTAAGTCTAAAGGGTATTGCGACAACCCTCATAGTTTTCAAGAACTGTAGCAGAACTTCAAGTCAGATAAGACTGCAGCAATTCCAGCAATCCATCTCCGATCCGCCTTCATGAACTTGTTGACCAGGTCCCAAAAATGCCAATAGATGAATGTTGGTCAATTTCAGCATTTGCTGTAGTCACATTAGTACTGTATTTACTTTCCTCTGCACTGTTTCTTTGTACCCTGGAACTCTGTTCCCTGGGCCACTTTTATTTGCCCTACCCTGTATACGTGGTGTCTGTTCATTTGGACAAGTCCGAGAAAAAGAAGACAGTAATTTTTTGGACATTGATTTTGAATGCAAGACAGTAATTAACCATGTTGTTGTTGCGGTCTTCAGTCCAGAGAATGGTTTGATGCAGCTCTCCATGCTACTCTATCCTGTGCAAGCTTCTTCATCTCCCAGTACCTACTGCAGCCTACATCCTTCTGAATCTGCTTAGTGTATTCATCTCTTGGTCTCCCTCTACGATTTTTACCCTCCACACTTCCCTCCAATACTAAATTGGTGATCCCTTGATGTCTCAGAATATGCCCTACCAACTGATCCCTTCTTCTAGTCAAGTTGTGCCACAAACTCCTCTTCTCCCCAATTCTATTCAATACCTCCTCATTAGTTATGTGATCTACCCATCTAATCTTCAGCATTCTTCTGTTGCACCACATTTCAAAAGCTTCTATTCTTTTCTCGTCCAAACTATTTATCGTCCATGTTTCACTTCCATACAAGGCGACACTCCATACAAATACTTTCAAAAACGACTTCCTGACACTTAAATCTATACTCAATGTTAACAAATTTCTCTTCTTCAGAAACACTTTCCTTGCCATTGCCAGTCTTCATTTTATATTCACTCTATTTTGACCATCATCAGTTATTTTGCTCATTTACTACTTTAAGTGTGTCATTCCCTAATCTAACTCCCGCAGCATCACCCGATTTAATTCAACTACATTCCATTATCCTCGCTTTGCTTTTGTTGATGTTCATCTTAAATCCTCCTTTCAAGACACTGTCCATTCCATTCAGCTGCTCTTCAAGGTCCTTTGCTGTCTCTGACAGAATTACAATGTCATTGGCGAACCTCAAAGTTTTTATTTCTTCTTCATGGATTTTAATTCCTACTCCGAATGTTTCTTTTGTTTCCTTTACTGCTTGCTCAATATACAGTTTGAATAACATCAGGGATAGGCTACAACCCTGTCTCACTCCCTTCCCAACCACTGCTTCCCTTTCATGTCCCTCGACTATTATTAACCATAATCTTCAAATATTAGTGTGATAAAAAGTCAACAGAAAATTGGATCCACAAACAAAAAAAGGATTTAGAAAAAGAAATAATATAAAATCTGAAGAAACAAATGACAGAAAAATGTTTAGGGATAAGTATTGAATGAGGAAGGATTCAAAGGAGGAGAGCGAAAACAATTGGTCCAAAATAGCACAGTGAACAGACAAAAAGAGTACTAGAAGAAAAGTAAACAACAACAATTAATGAACTGAAATTGGCATGTCGTCCTTACTCAGCTTGTCCAAGAAGAAAATAAATAATTAAAAAGTATCTGTGTCAGAGTGAATTTACCAAATGTCTAAGTCATCTTATACCCTTACTGTTTTGACCACTATTCAGTTATGCATACATAATGAAATTTCATTTTCCTCTTTCTGAAATTCAACAATTTTATCATGATCAGAGGATTTATTCCTGTAACTTCACAAACTACAATATCAGTTCCTACACATAAATGCAATAATTTAGGATATATGCAGTGGTTACGTACAAAGTACATTTCTGGATGACATTCCACACGGTTTAATATTGAAAACTGACAAATCATCAAACATTCAATATCAAAGTCATCAGAGTAGTAGCAAATTACTACAGCACATGTCTTGTGAAAGCAACAAAGAAGGAAAATATGGCAAAAGGATAACCAAAAAGATCACACAAACAGTAGAAAATCCAAGTACAAAATGATTACAACAAATTGTGACAAAGTGGAACTGCATATGGACCTTTACAGTATGAACCACAATTGTATAGAAATAATACGAAGGAAGATCAGGGTCTAAATTTCACCAGCAATGAGGTTATTAGACAATATGCTTTAGACATGTATGTGCAGAAGTAAGTTGCCAGGGACAGAAATAACCAGCCATGGATTCTACAGTCATGTCAGAAAGACTCCACAAAAGCTGAGTGAACTTCATGATTGTTTTAAATTAATTGAAAGTTTTTTGATAAATAAAAACTGAATAAGGCCAAAAGGAATGTAAGAAGACCACATGAGATGCATTCAATGAATTTGAAAGAAAAATTTTGCCTACTGATCTAAAACAAAATCCCATAAAATTTTGTTGTTACATGACAACCATAAAATTTGTAAATAGAAGGTTCAGTGACCACAACGGTATCCAAATAGAGAATGACATAGAGAAGGTGGAAATATGGATTCAATATCGTAAAATTGTTTTGCTCCGAAAGATGTTAATACAGTTCCTCCTTTCATCAATCACATAAAAGCCCAAATGAAAGATATGGAGATAAGTACCCACAGAAGACAAATCAAATAAAATTGCTCAACAAAGGAAAGGCAACTGGCGTGATGACACACCTGGATACTTCTACATAGATAATGCAAACGAACTTACTTCCCTTGTAGCTGCAACCTGTCAAAGGGCACTGGAGAAATGATGTGTTTTCCACGTGGTTTGAAAAAGTTACAGATCACTCATCCTTTCAAAAAAGATTGTGAGACATATGTACTTAACTACAGGAATCTATTGCAACAATACTTTGACATGTCCTATATCCTTGTAAAAAGAGATCTATGGATGAATAAAGCTACTACTACTACTACAACTACTACTACTACTACTAGCAATCTGCTGTAAAACTATGGGACATGTTTCATGTTAAAGTATTATGGCGTATTTAGTGAACAAAAGTCCCCTCTGTAGGAATCAACATGAACTCCACAAACAGTAGTATAGTAAAACTCACAGTTTATTCACGAGATCCACAAAACAGTAGATAATGGACGCCAGATTGATGTCATACTTCACACTTTCAGAAAGCATTTTAAAAAATGGCTCAAATGGCTCTGAGCACCATGGGACTTAACATCTCTGGTCATCAGTCCCCTAGAACTTAGAACTACTTAAACCTAACTAACCTAAGGACATCACACACATCCATGCCCGAGGCAGGATTCGAACCTGCGACCGTAGCAGTCGCGCGGTTCCAAACTGAGCGCCTAGAACCGCGAGACCACCGCGGCCGGCCAGAAAACATTGAATAAAGTCTATAATGTGAACTAGTAAACAAAACATGAGGTTATGGAACATCCAACCAGCTTTGTGACTGGATTCAGGACTTCCTGGATACAGGAATCAACATTCTACATTTAAAGGGGCAAAAAACCTCAGATGCAAAGGCAGCTTCACAATGGAATGATAAACTACAATTATCAGTTCACGACATACAACCAAATGATCAAATGGATGACATAGATGGCTAGACAAAATTATTCGCAGGTGATGATGATGATCATGATGTACATAGGAAAGTAGTAATGACTAAAATTGTAGGTAAATGCAGGCAGACCTACAGAGGAATGAAGCTTGGTACAATGACTAGCACTTGAATAACCCTCTCCCCTCTCTCACATACAATAAAACTTTGTACTGCCCTGTCAGCTCTTAAAAATGTTGCATAAAATCAATACACAGCTCAATTCAAAAAAAATTTGGCTTGAGTCCAGATAATTCACAAAATTTTAAAGTTTTTTTTCTTACTTATTTCCCTCCAAACTCATCAACCAAAGTAGTGAGCAGTTCACTTGGCGGGAGCTCCTGCCAAAGCATGAAGTCATGTGTTATTGAAGTTATCCACTGTGGGCACGTTTCAGAGTGACTTTACCCTTTTCTACCTTAAAACTAACAATAAGAATTAACAAACATTTTGACATACAATAGTAGCTTTCAATAAACTAAAGGCTTTTGATATGTGCTTGGCAATGACCAACAGTCAAAATTAGTTAATAGCACACACAATAAAGAGAAGATCACAAAACTAATGAGGAAGTACTGAATAGGATTGGGGAGGAGAGAAGTTTGTGGCACAACTTGACCAGAAGAAGGGATAGGTTGGTAGGACATGTTCTGAGGCATCAAGGGATCACCAATTTAGTATTGGAGGGCAGCGTGGAGGGTAAAAATCGTAGAGGGAGACCAAGAGATGAATAAATAGACTAAGCAGATTCAGAAGGATGTAGGTTGCAGTAGGTACTGGGAGATGAAAAAGCTTGCACAGGATAGGGTAGCATGGAGAGCTGCATCAAATCAGTCTCAGGACTGAAGACCACAACAACAACAACAACAAGACGGCGATTCAACAAAACTGCATATATTAAACAGTATATATTCTTTTTTCCCTTTTATGGCCTATGAGGACAGTATAGACAAGGGCTGTAAAATGTAATAAAATAAAAGAATAAGAAATTTACATAAAACTTACGTAGACACTTCGTCCTTGTCTGTCTTTGTGCAAGGGGATGCAATATTATCTGTAAGGCAACGGTACGCTGCTTGAAAACATGTACTGTAAAATCCATCAGATGAGACAGGAACCTGAGAGCCAACAGGTGCTGAAGAAAATTTCTTCTCATCTGCATCCTCCCATTGTGCGCTTAGATTTGTACCAAACAGGCATTTCAGTAGCTGTTTACATGTACAAAGCAAAAAGTACTCATTACTCAGAGCATTTCTGCAGAAGCTTTTCAAAGTAGTATCTACAAAACCTGAAATGTTAGCTGCACAACAGCAAATAATAAAACACACAAAATGTTCCAAGATTTAACAGTTCACAAAAATGGTCACAGTTAACAGCAGTTGAGGAAAAAACTAAAAATAAATAGGAAACATAAATCTCATTGTTACAGGCTCATGAAACAGCTGCAATATTTATGAAATTTAGTCACAACTGGTTATAAGGTATTGACAGGGAAGAGGTATGTGTTAGGTCAGATGGGCATCAAATCAGTGTTGTCAATGATTGTCATACTAATAATTAATAATGACAGTTTCTTATAACCACCTGAACCCTGTTCTGATATCACAGGATGCATAAATTGTGACGTAAAGCCAAGACGTAAAACATCTTCCATCATTTCACATTCTCAGACAATGGACACTCATTTCAGTAAGCAGCTTGATTCTTTGTTAACACCATGCAGTTGGCGTAATATTACGTCGTGCATGAAAAAGAAGAAAATGTGCCACCATAATATTACATTGCGTAGCATTCCACGCTCCTTTTGCGTTTCAAACATAATTTTACTGTTCCCGCTAAAACCCATAGGTTCTCTAATGTTTTTAGTTCATCACTTTAGCACTGGATCATAGGACATAGCAAGGTAAAGCAATATGCCAGTATATATTTTTTTGAAACAAGTTGCTTATGTTTGTTGTTTGTTTGTTAGATGTTCTATGGTGGTCTGTTATTTGTCTGTTACTGTTTTTGATGCCACTATTATTGGTTTTAGCTTGTTATCTTCTTTATAATCAAAATGGCATGTCATAATGATGCAAAAGTTCAAGAAAATTATTGAAGAAGTACTTGCTGAGACTATGGATGATGAATGTTTTTTGGGTTTCAATACTGACAGTGATCATGGAATACTAGACAATAACCAGAGTCCTAGTACGTCTAATTTCTTCCTAAATCAATACAGAACGTAAAATTTTAAGCGATTGGTTCTGCAACATTCTGTATAATTTCATAATCATATTCAATGTCAAATTAAGGTTCACCATCGTCTGTGGACCCAGCCACTCAACACCAAACAGACCAAGACTGAGTAACAATTTGAAAGATGATGGGAGTGAAGTGGATAAAACTCCAAACACTTTGGTATTTACAGCCTCTCATGGTGTGCCACACAAGTACTTGATCAGGCTTGTGAATATTTAGATTTTTTCCCTCATTTTGTAAATGACAGTGTTATTTCAAATATGAAGGAACAAAGAAACCTATGTGCTAGACAGAAGCTGACCATACTCAGAGCACAAAACAAATTAGGGGCAAATTCTGAAAGATATTTCTGGCTATTATCCTCCACACGTTGATCAGTGAGATGCCAAGTATGGCCAGTCACTGATGTAGTAATCCAGTGGCTAACTGGAGTTTCTGCCCAAATGTTATGCCAAGGAATGGTTTTTTTAATATTTTGTCAACATTTCATATAAATGACAACACAAAGCAAAAAAAGGAAGATGGAGTAGACTTCAGTGCCTTTCATCAAGTTAGGCCTCTTTTGGATGCCTTCGTAAATAAGTTCAAAGAAAGTTATCAACCAGATGAAGCACTATAGTTGGAGTCACAAGTGATGGCAGTCGTGTTCAGGCTTGTTCTGCATATCTACTTTACGCATTCTCTGATGGGCCACAAGCGTTCAGTAGTGTTCTTGCGGTCTGCGGTGAATGTTGTTGCCAATGCGGGAGTTAAACATAATTCTAGTGGGTTAATAGTGAATGTTTATTCCGCTTGTTGCAAGTCGTCATGGCTGAGGGTGGTAGTAAGTGATAAATTCTGCACAAGCAAGTGAGTAACATAATTTGCAGTTTGCATGTTTTCTTCAAGCACAGAGCATGTGTGTGTGTGCACTTACCACAACTGTTGCTTGCAACTGGCAACAATGCAATCCCCATCCATGTCTCGAGCTGCATGAACTGCCATTGTTCATGGATCACTGATGAAGATATGTGTCCTTAGGGGGTGTATAGGTTTCAAAGTTTATATGGCTAATTAGCCGAGTAAATATGGCATGAAGCTATACATTCTTGCAGCATCCAAAATTGGCTACATATCCAACCTTGAGGTTTACCATGGAAGGGATGATAACCTGGACAACACTGGTTCTACAGTAGTGAAGCAACTGCTCAGCACACTCCAAGATAAGAACCACAAAGTATAAGTTGACCAATTCCACATGGTTGCTCAGCTAGCTGAAGAATCGGCTAAAGCTAACACTGATCTTGTGGGAACTGTAATTCAAAAGAGAAAAGGATTGCCCAAGGCTCTAATAGTGGGTAAAACTCGAGAATGGTGAACAATTTTTTTGTCGTAAAAATTATCTTCTAGCATTGTGGTGGAAAGACACGAATGATGAGTGGATAGTAAGTACCAGGCACACTCCTCAGTGCTGCCTGTTGCCACAAGAGAAGGTAACAACAAAATGAAGCCAGTGACAGTACTGGATTACAACAAACATAAAGCTAACACAAAACTTTTTCATTAGGATCTCTCATATGGACCACCTGATCACAAAACAGTGACTTGGTGAAGATTGCCTGGCTTCCACCGTATAATTACAGCAGCATCCAATGCTTGAATTTTGCACTATTGTGTGATTGTGATAAAAATGAGCACTCCTAAGTTTATAAAGGAGATCTGAGCTGCATTAGTCTTGCAGAGAGAAGAGGCAACTGAGGTTTTTCATGGATCGCTCGGTTGTACAGAAACATTTTCCAAACTGTATGAAACTGGTAGAAATGAAGAAGAAAGCATGTAGATGATGTGTAGTGTTTAGTGAGAAGCAGAAGAACATCACAGGGAAACATGGGATGAAAGACAGCTCACATAAGTGTAGTGAGTGTAATGTAGGTTTGTGTGTCACCCCATGTTTCAAACTTTGCCACACTGTGATTCTTAATGATAAATAGTTGATATTTATGTAGGTATGAATGATGTGAAAATAGTGTAATTAATGTCTTTTAAGTGTTATCTATCAAGAACAGAACCAACTAAACACTTCATTTAACAGTGTAACAATGGCAGAAGTAGCCTTGGTAACTTGGTTCTACTGTTGATGCTTAAACTAAATAAATAGCAAAAATCAATTTTTCACAAACTTCTTTTTCTGGAAGTTAGTATCTAATCCTCATCTTCACCAGCTTTATGTTTCTTTAATCCAGCACTGCCATTGGTTTCAATTTCTACAGTATTTAATAGTAGTTTCATTTTGGTGATCATTTTCACCAAAAAATAATTAATATTTTACATGAAAAAACTAATACCTGTTGAACACATTTAACAGTTGCAGTGGGAGCTATAATCACTGTTAGACGTAGGTATGAAAGAATTTCTTCTGCTAGCCTTCCTCCTTCATGCAAAGTTGCTATCTCCAGAAGTTGTGAAAGAGTTTCTAGTGTTGCATTAAGTAAGCAGACAAACTTCTGACTTGCCCCAGAGTCCAAAGTGATCTGAAAGAGAATAAAAATAAGCCATTATTACAGTGGTACAAATTACCACACACAAAATAACATTCGCAGTCATACAATGCACATATTCCGTCCAAATTTGAAATGCTGCCAGCAGTGCACAAAAGTAAACATAATGTTCCCAAATAGTTCATTTGAAATGCTGTAACGAATATATGTGCACAACAAACAGGTATCAGTTACATACATGTTTAACCACTCTGTTTTTATAATCTGATTACTAAACTATTAATGTTATTAACAACAGGTGATAAATTTGAAACTTGGTTTATTTTAGTGATATTCTTGGATAAAATTCTTTCAGTTTCATCGCCACATTTTGTCTACATCATTACACTCCAATTCACATATAAGTGCCTGGTACTGCAGTCATCAAAGCACTTTCGGACTATTTCTGGACTGTTCTACTCTGGAATACCACATGGAAAAAATGAACACCTAAATCTTTCAAAACAAGCTCTGGTTTCCCATATTTTACCACAATGGTATTTCTCCCTATGCATATGGGAGTCTACAAAATATCTAGCATTCAGGGGAGAAAGTTTAGGATTGAAATTTCATGAAAATATCTTGCCACAATGAAAAAGTCTTTGTTGTTAATAACTTCAACCTAAACTTCATCTATCATATACTGGCCACTCTCTCCCCTGATGCTGCAATAATACACAAATGCCCTTCTCTGAACTTTTTCGATAACCTCAACCCAAGGACGCCACCTCCCCTCTGCATCGCTGCGGTCTGATGCAGCCAGCCATAGCCATATATCCTCTGGTGTGGAGTTCAGAGCACAATGTTGCCTTACCGTCACTAGGCCATCTTCTCCAGGACAATGGAAGATTCCATGGCTGAGTTTGTTACATGCTCAGTTACACAATATGACCACGGGGGCTGACACAGTATTAGGAGACACTTGTTATGCAGTGCCATTGACACAGATGGTGGTGCAAGTACAGTTGCACCAAGAGGCTCATTTGCTCATCGAGGTGCCAGAGATCAACAGCCTCAGCCAAGGAGACTGAATGGTTGTAAATAATAAACTATAAAGGGTCTTCTGCTGCCCCCATACATGTCTCTGGTGCAGAATCTCTCACCCACTTCAAGCCATCCCAAAACTCCGTCACAATAAGTAGGTGCAAGTCATCAAACAAATTTCACATTCGAAGGAGAAAGTTGGTGATTTAAATTTCATGAAAACTTCTCAACATAATAGAAAACATCTTTGTTTCAAGTATTTCCATTGAAGACCATTCATATTTATAAGTCATATACTGTCCGTGCAATATATACATCACTGACTTCGCATCTTCAACTTCTATCAAGATCAAACTCGACAAGAAATCTCTACACAGAATGAATGAACCCATCTGCAGGTAACATTTGCAACAAAATGGAAAGGACAAATTACTACTCACCATATTAGAGGTGGTGTTGAGTAGCAGACAGACGCAATGAAAAAGACTGTTAATATATTGAAGCTTTAAGACAAAGTCCTTCTTCTGCAGTGAAAAACACATACATATTCACAAAATCACAATTCACAGACGTATGGCCACTGTCTCAGGGCACTGTGCTGTAGTGGACCTGGGGGGAGGGGGGCGGGGGCTTAGTAGAGGAGGGGAAAGGACATGTAGGTGGGTTGGCAGGACAGACACGTGTTGTAGTAATAGAGTGGGAGCAAAGAAAGGGTTATGTAGGTGGGAAACAGGGACCAGTGAAGGGTTAGTCCAGGGGAGTTAAAGGAACAGAGGATGTGTCGCAGGGAGAGTTCCCACTGACACAACACATAAAAGCTGATACTGCTAGTACAAATCTAGACGGCACGAGCTGTGAAACAGTCGTTAAAGTGAAGCACATGACACTGGGCAGCATGTTCAGTAACTGTGTGGTCCAGCTGTCTCTTAACTAAAGTTTGTCGGTGGCCATTCATGTGGACAGACAACTTGTTTTATGATGCCCATGTAGAAACTGGTACATTGGTTAAAGCTTAGTTGGTAGATGACATGGCTGCTTTCACAGGTAGCCCTCCCTCCAACAAGGCAGGAGATGCCTGTGGCACAACTGGAGCAGACAGTAGTCAGGTCTTGCAGCTAGTCCTATTGCAGGGGTATGAGCCATGAGGCAAATGGTTGGCAGCAGGGCTGGAGTAGGGATGGAAAACAATATTGCATAGGTTGGATAGGTGGCAGATATCACTGTGGAGAACAGGGTATGGCAGAGGGGAGGTCATTCTCATTTCAGGGCATGACAGATACTTGGATACTTGAAACTTTGGAGGAGAGTGTGAATCAGCTGCTGCAGTCCTGGGAAATATTGAGTCACAAGAGGAGTGCAACTTTGTGGCTAGACAGTAGGTATGTGGAAGTTGGTAGGTGACTGGAGAGAGAAGGCATGGGTTATCTGTTTCTGGACAGAGTTGAGAGGGTAATTTCAGTCTGTGAAGGTCTCCATGATATCCTTGGCAAATTTGGAGAGGGACTGCTCGGCACTACAGATGTGAAATGACCATGAATGGTCAAGCTGTATGGAAGGAAATTCATGGTACAGAATGGGTGGTAGCAGTCGAAGTGGGGGTATTGATGGTGGATGGTAGATGTGATGCGGACACAGGTATTGATACAGCCATACCTGAGTTGGAGCTCAACATTAAGGAAGGTTGCTGGTTGGGTAGTGGAGGACCAGGTGGAATGAATAGAGGAGAAGGTGTTGAAGTTCTGGAGAAATGTGGGTAGGGCATCCTCACCAAGTTGGTTAGGAATGATTCATCTAGCTGGACCATGAAAAGGTTGGCATAGGACAGAGCCCATAGGTGACCATTGCTGTACCACAGATTTGTTTATAGGTGATGCCTCAAAGAAGAAGTAATTGTGGGTGAGAATATTGTTAGTTATGATGGCAAGGCAGAAGGCAGTAGGTTTGGAGTCAGTCGCACATTGGAAAGGATAGTGTTCAATAGCAGCAAGGCCACAGGCACTGAAGATTTTTGTGTAAAAGGAGGTGGTATCAATAGTAACAAGCTGATATTGATTGGTAAAGGAACAGCAACTGAGTGGGTCACTGGAGGAAATGATTGGCGTCTTTTATACAGCAGTGAAGGTTATGGATAATAGGCTGAAGGTGTTGGTCCATAAAAGCAGAGATTCTGTTTGTGGGGGGCACACTAACCAGCCACATAAGGGCTTCCTGGGTGGTTGGGTTTACTTGTATCCTTAAGCCCACAAACATAACCACTAAGGATGCCCCCTTGTGGCTGATTACAGTGCCTCACAGAGGGAAATTCTGCTCTCCTCAACCAATACCTTCAGCCTATTACCCATAACCTATGCTCCTACATAAAAGACTCCAGTCATTTCCTCCACCAACTCTCTGCAGTTCCTGTCTCTTTACCATTCGGTGCCCTGCTCATGACTAATGATGCCAACTCCCTTTGCACTAACATCCCCAATGTCCATGGCCTTGCTGCTACTGAACTCTACATTTCTCAATGCCAAAATGACTCCAAATGTACTACCTCCTTCCGAATAAAGGTGAACAACTATATACTTATCCACAATTGCTTCTCCTTTGAAGGCATCACCTACAAACAATTCCATGGCACAGCAATAGGCACGATCCCATGCCAACCTTCCCACAGACCACATAGGGGGGAGCCTGCTAAACCACAAACTATTCCAAACCCCTCATCTGGATTAGGTTCACTGATAACATCTTCAGAGCCTGGACTGAGTGTGAGGATGCCCTATCCAAATTACTCCAAAACCTCAATACCTTCTCCCTGATTCACTTCATCTGGTCCTCCTCAACCCAACACGTCTCCTTCCTCAATGTTGATCTCCACCTCAAGGATGGCAACATCAGAACCACCAACAATACTTCACCTACGATAGCTGCCACCCATTCCATACCAAGAAGTCCCTTCCACTCAGCCTGGTCATCCAGATTCATCACACTTGTAGTGACAAACTTTCCAAATATCCCAAGAGTCTCTCATTGAGGCCTTTGCGTACCGAAATTAACCTTGTACAGAAACAGCTATCCTGTGACTTTTCTCTCCAGTCACTTACCACCTTCCACATACCAATTATCCAGCCACAAAAGGGCATTCCTATCGTATTTTGGCACCATCCCGGACTGAAGCAAATGAATCACATTCTCTACCAAGTTTTCGACTACCTGTTTCATACCCTGACATGAGGAATATCCTCCCCACTATCCTCTTCCCCAGTCCCACAGTAGTACTCCACTGCCCACCAAATCTACGCAATATCCTTGTGCGTTCCTACTCCACCCCTGCTCCCAACCCTTTTCTTCATGGCTCATAACTGTGCAATAGTCCTACATGCAAGACTTGTCCCATACATCCTCCCACTACCACCGAGTCAAACCTGTCACAGACATCTCCTATCCCATCAGAGGCAGGGCTATCTGTGAAAGCAACCATGTTATGTGTGTGTGCCACTGTCTAAATGTGCATCACAACCAAACTGCTCTCTGTCAACATGATGGCCACTGATAAACTGTAGCCAAGATATGGCTGGACTACCCATTTGCTGAACATGCAGCCCAATGTGATGCGCTTCACTTTAATGTGTGATTTACAGCCCGTGTCATATGGAGTCTTCCTAGCAATACTAGCTTTTCTGAAGTGTTGGTGGGAACTCTCTCTACAACATATCTTTTCTTCCCGTAACCTCCCTGGCTTACACCTTCACTAGTCCACGTCTACCACCTAACTATCCCCTTTCCTGCTTCCACTCCAATGCTACATATGTCTATCACATCAATGCATCTACAAGTCCTTTCCCCTCATCTACTTTGCACAGATACCAGATGGCAGTTATAAGCGTCGAGGGGCATGAAAGGGAAGCAGCGGTTGGGAAGGGAGTGAGACAGGGTTGTAGCCTCTCCCCGATGTTATTCAATCTGTATATTGAGCAAGCAGTAAAGGAAACAAAAGAAAAATTTGGAGTAGGTATTAAAATCCATGGAAAAGAAATAAAAACTTTGAAGTTCGCTGATTACATTGTAATTCTGTCAGAGACAGCAAAGGACTTCGAAGAGCAGTTGAACGGAATGGACAGTGTCTTGAAAGGAGGATATAAGATGAACATCAACAAAAGCAAAATGAGGATAATGGAATGTAGTTGAATTAAGTCGGGTGATGCTGAGGGAATTAGATTAGGAAATGAGACACTTAAAGTAGTAAAGGAGTTTTGCATTTGGGGAGCAAACTAACTGATGATGGTCGAAGTAGAGAGGATATAAAATGTAGATTGGCAATGGCAAGGAAAGCGTTTCTGAAGAAGAGAAATTTGCTAACATCAAGAATAGATTTAAATGTCAGGAAGTCATTTCAGAAAGTATCTGTATGGAGTGTAGCCATGTATGGAAGTGAAACATGGACGATAAATAGTTTGCACGAGAAAAGAATAGAAGCTTTCGAAATGTGGTGCAACAGAAGAATGCTGAAGATTAGATGGGTAGATCACATAACTAATGAGGCGGTATTGAACAGAATTGGGGAGAAGAGGAGTTTGTGGCACAACTTGACAAGAAGAAGGGACCGGTTGGTAGGACATGTTCTGAGGCATCAAGGGATCACAAATTTAGCACTGGAGGGCAGCGTGGAGGGTAAAAATCATAGAGGGAGACCAAGAGATGAATACACTAAGCAGATTCAGAAGGATGTAGGTTGCAGGAAGTACTGGGAGATGAAGAAGCTTGCACAGGATAGAGTAGCATGGAGAGCTGCATCAAACCAGTCTCAGGACTGAAGACCACAACAACAACAACATTGGAATTACCACCCAATGCAGCATGTTACTTTCCGAATCATTGAAATCATGATTGCGATGCGCTTATGTAAGCCAGTAATAGCTCATGTCACGTGATCTCACCAGCCGACGACAGTGGATATTCAGAGCATAGGACATGTGATATAGTCAGCCAACAGCAACATCACTGTTAAGCAGCACGAACACACAAACAGGGAAAGTTAATAGTTTAAATTAATATACCAGGTGATCAAAAAGTCAGTATAAATTTGAAAACTGAAAAAAATCACGGAATAATGTAGATAGAGAGGTACAAATTGACACTCATGCTTGGAATGACATGGGGTTTTATTAGAACCAAAAAAATACAAACGTTCAAAAAATGTCCAACAGATGGCGCTTCATCTGATCAGAATAGCAATAATCAGCATAACAAAGCAAGACAAAGCAAAGATGATGTTCTTTACAGGAAATGCTCAATATCTCCACCATCATTCCTCAACAATAGCTGTAGTCGAGGAATAATGTTGTGAACAGCACTGTAAAGCACGTCCAGAGTTATGGTGAGGCATTGGCGTCAGATGTTGTCTTTCAGCATCGCTAGAGATGTCGGTCGATCACGATACACTTATGACTTCAGGTAACCCCAAAGCCAATAATCGCACAGACTGAGGGCTGGGGACCTGGGAGGCCCAGCATGACGAAAGTGGTGGCTGAGCACACGATCATCACCAAACGACGCTTGCAAGAGATCTGTCGGACATTCTGTGAAATTTTTTTTTTTTTTTTGTTCTAATAAAACCCCATGTCATTCCAAGCATGTGTGTCAATTTTTACCTCTCTATCTACATTATTCCGTGATTTATTAAGTTTTCAAATTTATACTGACACCCGGTACATAGTGTTATTACAATAAAAGAAAAGCTTTCACATTAATATTGGTCTCTAAGGTTAATAAACTGCAAGAGAAGCTAAGTTTTCACATATAATGTCGATCTTTTTTGCGCATTTTACACTTAAGATGTATCACACAATGTTCCATTAAAATTTTTGATAATGACATAAATGTCTGATCTTCAGGGTTCGACATTCTTCTAAATGGCTCGTCATCAACGAGCTGATTTTTAAATGAGAGTCAAACGCACTGTGATCTAATAAATTCATGGTACATTCTTGCACATAGTTCAACTTACATAAAAGGATATTTACTTGGAAAGTAACACTTTTCAAACCACCATTCGCAATATTTTCCCGTGACCTGTTTAGAAATAGGTTCGTTTCAGCAGTTGCCAGAGAGTGTAGATAACAGGCGGCACCGCGCTTGCGCAGCTATCATGACGTAGGAAGCCCGTATGTACGTACATGTAAAACACTGAAAGATCATACATTATGTCATAAAAGAAACAAGACACCATCGTATACTCCAAGAGCATCGGAATTTTGTGAGCCATACTAAAATTTGCACATTTAAAGTGCATACTTAAAGTGCACATTCGTATGTCCAGATTCCCAATGAAGTAGACCTCGACCTGATATTAAGCTTTTCAATGTGGTTTATGGGATGTAAATTTTCTTGGAGCACCATTAGTGTATTATATCATGTTTGGTTCTTTATTATGGCATAATGCCATATGTGCTAGAAGATGAAAATGTGCACTTCAAATGCAGCAAACAGTTGAAACTAGCCAGCACTACGGAATTAAACATTCCCTTTCAAATACATTGACTGCCTCTGTAGAAAGGGTTAATAAACATCAAATTTCTTTAGCAAACAGACAAAAATAACTTCACTGTTCCCGCAAGGCGATTAATGCTTGACTGTCAGAAAAGTGGAAATAAAATAAAATCTGAAACTAATGACATATTTTAGCCTTCCATAACTATGTGAATGTATTTTAAATCACTTGATAGCTTCCAGCCACAGATATCCATTTTGTTTTCATTTGATGTGAGAGTAAACGAAGGGGAAACAGCAAAATCACAAAATGTAAACATGGGTCACGTGGAGACTACCCACTATAACTCGTACAGCTCTGTGCATCAGCTCCAGATCTACGATATTTGCAAACTGGGTGAATACTAAAAAAAAATCGAATTTTCAGAAATATGTTCATCTTGTAGTGCACATCTTTCTGAAAAGTCTGAAACATAAAACATATGTGTTCGAGGAAATGTAAAACATACACTCCTGGAAATTGAAATAAGAACACCGTGAATTCATTGTCCCAGGAAGGGGAAACTTTATTGACACATTCCTGGGGTCAGATACATCACATGATCACACTGACAGAACCACAGGCACATAGACACAGGCAACAGAGCATGCACAATGTCGGCACTAGTACAGTGTATATCCACCTTTCGCAGCAATTCAGGCTGCTATTCTCCCATGGAGACGATCGTAGAGATGCTGGATGTAGTCCTGTGGAACGGCTTGCCATGCCATTTCCACCTGGCGCCTCAGATGGACCAGCGTTCGTGCTGGACGTGCAGACCGCGTAAGACGACGCTTCATCCAGTCCCAAACATGCTCAATGGGGGACAGATCCGGAGATCTTGCTGGCCAGGGTAGTAGACTTACACCTTCTAGAGCACGTTGGGTGGCACGGGATACATGCGGACGTGCATTGTCCTGTTGCAACAGCAAGTTCCCTTGCCGGTCTAGGAATGGTAGAACGATGGGTTCGATGACGGTTTGGATGTACCGTGCACTATTCAGTGTCCCCTCGACGATCACCAGTGGCGTACGGCCAGTGTAGGGGATCGCTCCCCACACCATGATGCCGGGTGTTGGCCCTGTGTGCCTCGGTCGTATGCAGTCCTGATTGTGGCGCTCACCTGCACGGCGCCAAACACGCATACGACCATCATTGGCACCAAGGCAGAAGCGACTCTCATCGCTGAAGACGACACGTCTCCATTCGTCCCTCCATTCACGCCTGTCGCGACACCACTGGAGGCGGGCTGCACGATGTTGGGGCGTGAGCGGAAGACGGCCTAACGGTGTGCGGGACCGTAGCCTAGCTTCATGGAGACGGTTGCGAATGGTTCTCGCCGATACCCCAGGAGCAACAGTGTCCCTAATTTGCTGGGAAGTGGCGGTGCGGTCCCCTACGGCACTGCGTAGGATCCTACGGTCTTGGCGTGCATCCGTGCGTCGCTGCGGTCCGGTCCCAGGTCGACGGGCACGTGCACCTTCCGCCGACCACTGGCGACAACATCGATGTACTGTGGAGATCTCACGCCCCACGTGTTGAGCAATTCGGCGGTACGTCCACCCGGCCTCCCGCATGCCCACTATACGCCCTCGCTCAAAGTCCGTCAACTGCACATACAGTTCACGTCCACGCTGTCGCGGCATGCTACCAGTGTTAAAGACTGCGATGGAGCTCCGTATGCCACGGCAAACTGGCTGACACTGACGGCGGCGGTGCACAAATGCTGCGCAGCTAGCGCCATTCGACGGCCAACACCGCGGTTCCTGGTGTGTCCGCTGTGCCGTGCGTGTGATCATTGCTTGTACAGCCCTCTCGCAGTGTCCGGAGCAAGTATGGTGGGTCTGACACACCGGTGTCAATGTGTTCTTTTTTCCATTTCCAGGAGTGTATTATGTGGTCTTAAGTGTGCCAAAGTGCAATGGCACGCCTTTTTACAAAGCATTCTTCTACAGCACGTCACTGTATTTCTCTCTGTGGAATTGAAACGTGTATATTTTGTAATGGATGCACAATGTCACCACATTCCAATAATAGAGTTATCTTGTTTTCAACCTTTCTCCATATGAAACCAATGGACGTCAGCTCCCTTTGATTTCCTCACTTCTTCTCCTAAGCTGAAGAGAAGGAAAAGATGCTTATTTTTTATTTTTATTTTTTTAAAATAGGGAATTGAAATTGCGTTCAACAATGAATCTTTTCAGAAATGGTTTTAAATATATTATTATTACTATATGTATCTATCTTTTTACACAAAGTGCACTGTCATTGGTATAGCACAAATATAGAAGTATTTGGACCAAATGCATAGCTGTTTAGAATTACTTACTAATAGAATTACAGCTGAAACTAATCTCTTCTTGCCAGGATTTTCTGAGGATACATCTAATTGACTGATGTTACATTCTCTAATTCTAGCAATGCTACACAGACTCTTGCCAGTGTGCATCACAGTTCTGAGAGAAGACTACGTAATTGAATGTAATGGTTCTTTTTTGAGTTTTCTCAGCATCACGGCACCTCACCAAATATGACATCTTTTCCAGCACGCACTCCTTATAAATCGCTTGCTTTTCTGGAGTGGGATGTGCCAGCAACCACATCACCTCTCATTTTTGAAAAGATCACATTGAAAACAGTGCAACAAAACAGAGACACGACAAATACAGCACAGTGACAAAGCAGATGACAAAGCAGCCAACATCAGATAAGGGCACACTGCACATTTCTCAACAAACATCTGGAAACTGCTATAGCCTGAAGTCTCCCGACTGCTACTGATCAGAAATAGGGAGTCCACATAACAAGCTATAATTCCTACAACAGAATATTGAAAGACTGTACCTTTTACAAAAAAAAAAAAGAAGAAAGAAAGTGATCTCCCTAGTCAAAAACTGTCAACTTCAACAAACTCACTCACTTTGTATCTTTCTCTTCTGTTTAACCTTATAGCTATCTCTAATGTGTCCTTAATGGTTTTTTATTCATTTGCCTGTTTGTTGCACTGTTGCTTGACATTCTCAGAGGTCACAGTCTGTATAAATTGACAGTTTTATTCTGCTCAGTCTGAAATGATCTACGATTAGCTGCTTGCTGTGGAACTATTTATGCGCCTAATATGCTGGAGAGGTTTTATGACACAATACTAGCAGGTAATAGTGATGTAATCAGTGTCTCTCTGACTCCCAACTCTTTCTGCAGAGACAGCTGCTATGTCTGTTTCATAGTATTTACTTACTCATAGTCAGACAGACAGACAATAGATCCACTGAATAAACCATTTAAGTTAACAATGAAAGTCCCAAATCCAACAAAGAGCCTAAGAAAGACATTCTGCAAATGTCTATTGTCACTTAAGGAACTGCCTGCGCTCCATATAGCCTCAAAAAAAAAAACTACTACAATTCCAAAAAAACTGACAGAAAATCACTATAAAGCTACCAACCTCAATGAAAGCAAGTTTTTAAATGTACAGCGTGACATTTTCATACACATGCTATAAATGATCTGCTAGACTGCATTCAACAACTCTTGCCTCAAAAAGTTTTATGGAACGAAATACTATACTTCTCATCAATCACAAAATTGTACTCCAATCCGTTCAAGTATTTATTTCCACTGTGAGCATACTGATATACTAGCATTTTATGTTCAATATTTTCTTAAAAATGAAAGTGGGGGCAATTACTTTATGGAGATAAACATTACCTATCTGATTCTTTTATGGATGCCTGTGGAATAACTACTGCACTATTACCATATCTGATATCTTTAGTGGATTACTAAGTTTACTCTTGTCCACTCCGTTACACTGCATTCAAGTCTTGTTGTGCCATTATAGCATATCAGTAAAAGTATTAAATTCTGATGCAATTTGGTACAAACCTTGTAATTTGTATATGCACTTTTAACAGCATCATACAATTTCATATAATGAGCACTGCTGGCAAATAATCCAATGGGTGTTCCACGGTTTGTCTTCTTTTCATCAACTTTATCCTCTTTCTCTGCAACAAGCAAGTGAACTGAAAAAAATCTAACTATAACAAAAAAATATAGAACAGTAAAATGAATCTGACTGAAAACGAAACCAGTTTCACAGTTAAATAATACTTTACCCACAAGGACAAACTGCAGCGCGCACACACACACACACACACACACACACACACACACACACACCAGAGGAGAAACCCAGCGCTGCCCAGGTATTTATTTACAGCTGTGCGTCCCCATCAATACCACATAGTGTCTGGCGTTGTGCTTAATGTTTATGACATCACATCATCTAAATTACATGGCATACAATGATACAATTTTGTAGGTACATTCAGCGGCATATGTGGATGCTGACTGCAAAATGTGTTGTGAATGGAGTTAATAGCAACAAAGTAAAAAATTTAACCAACATGCACAATGCTGTAGTTTTTCACACATTTCATTGTTTATGATGTTTTATCTCCTGAACTGTGTGTTGCACAGTGATATAATACCGTAGGTACACTGACTGGCATGTGTGGATACTGTCTGTGAAATCTATTGTGATTAGCATTAGTAGCAAAGAAGTAATAAATTTAAATGTCATACATGATGCGACAATTTTTCATGCATCTCATTGATTGTGATATCACATCTCCTGAACTATGTGCCCTACTGTGATATCATTTTGCACTTTTACATTCAGTGGTATAAGTGCATACTGTCTGTAAAATGTGTCACAAATACATAGGATCTGGAAAAATGTAGCATCTACTTTTGGTGAAACTTGCATCTATTTTTTGTAAAATTCGCTTCTATTTTTGTTGAAACTAACATCTTTTTTGCTGTAAATTAGACGCACAAATTTATAGGGTTATCATGCTACCTGAGTGAAGACAGACAAAGCCTTAGTTCTTTGAAACTGACAGTTTAAAAAAAATGCTAATTGGGAAATTTTTGCATGGAATGTTCGCTTTTCCAAAACCTTCAACACTTTTTTCTTCCAAAATAGCCTTTGTTTTCTTTGTTTGGCGGTATTTATACTTTCAAAAATGATTGTTCTGTTGCAAAGCAGCAGCATTTTCCTGCAGGTGAACTGAACGAATCTCCGATTTAAGATGTTTCTGGACATTGTTTGTCTTTTCCCATCCAAAGATTAAAAATTCTGTAGACTATTAATTTCGCCCATTCATGGACATTTATAGCTGTGCAACCGACACTTGACAACACTACAGATAAAACTGAGAAGGCACTTAGTGTAGAGGTGGAACCGAACATGCAGAACTGTATTTTAATGATAGGGAAAAAATTTCAGTGCAGTACAAAAATGTAACAGATTTTGTTTTCCAATCACTATAGCGCCGAGAGTGGGCACTATAGGATATCGTGGCAGATAGTCGTGAGTATTAACACATGAGAATTTTGACCATCAGAGGGGATAGGAGAGGTGCGGGCAAACAAGCCCCGTCTCCCTCTCTCAACGCACCTGCCTACAGCAGAACTGACATACTGTCAGAGATTGCACATCTCTTCTGGTGTTGCAAGGGTCATAATCGAAATCCGTGACGGTCCAGGAGTAGTCACTTCACTTATTTCAAAATAAGAAAACAATGAACAACGCACAATACTACCTATTCAGGGGCGGCTATCACGCAATTGCTTCTTGAGGTTCATTGTTAATGATGTAGTTCAGGCCGAGCGTCAAGTGGTCTTTGATCAACCACAGTTCAATACATCCACCACCTAATTTACCACGTTAAAAGTTTCCGCACTGCTTTAGCTAACAAATGCATGTGTTTCTTTATTATAAAATGCTAGGTCTCAAGGCTGAATACTACGTTGCATTATGCGTCATGTATCTTAACTAGATCAACCTCAACTGCCCACGATTGGCATGGCACCAGATCACTGAGTGCATGATACACGTCACTGTATTCATATACTTTTTATTTTGCAAACAGGTTCTTACACACATTATCTTTTCAAATTGGTCTTCGCCAGATGATCTACAAGGGCTGTTCAATAAAGAATGATCATAATTTCTCATGCTAAAACTTAAATCTTATGATATTCTGTTAGCTTAATGTGCAACAAACACGCTGTAGTAGTTTCATTGTTGGGATCCCTGGTTCTCGCCCGTGAGAGGCACGCAAGGTCACACATGTTCAGCATTGCCTACCGCTGCAATGGAGGTAGCACTTCAGGAACAAAATGCGGCTTTGAAATTCTGCTTTCGTCTCAGCAAATCTTCAGCTGAGGCCTATACGATGTTACAGGAGGCCTATGGAGAGTCTGTTCTGAAAACATCAACACTGCTGCTGTCACTGTGAGAGAGGATCGATGAATTACCTTAGGATCATTTTCTGAAATACTGAACATTTCATTGGGTGCCACCCACACATTGGTGACAGAAAAATTACACATGACACGTGTTTGTGCTCGATGGGTTTCATGACTGTTAATTCCCGAACAAAATGACATTCACAAGCAAGTCTGCATGCAGTTAAGTTAATGTTAGATGAAGATCCGGAGTTTCTTTCAAATGTAATCACTGCTGCTGAAACTTAGCTACATCATATTGATCTTGAGAGCAAACAGCAAAGCTCAGTGTGGAAATCTCCTTCACCACCAACCCCCAAAAAAGCAAAAGTAGTTGCTTCTGCAGGGAAAGTTATGGTCATCTCGTTCTCTGATATTCATGGAATGGTTTATCAACATGTTGTACCTACACACACATTAGTAACTGGACAATACTAGAAGAATGTGCTGAAAACATTGCAAGACCATATCGGGGGCAAAAGACCACATTTCCGTGTAGCAGGCTGGACGCTGCACCACAATAATGCGCGGCTGCATATTGCCAATGTTGTTGCTAAATATCTTGCAAAAATCAACGTGAAGTCCATCCCTCACCCTCCCAATAGCCCAGATTTAGCCAGCCCCATGTGACTGTTTTGTATTCCCTAATGTAAAGAAACACCTTCGTGGGAGGCATTATCAATCATCAGAAGCAGTGGTGAAGGCTGCAGAGGCGATTTTGAAGGACCTCTCAAAAAATGGTTTCCAACATGTATTTGAAGACTGGCAGAAACGCTGGAACAAGTGTGTCCCACTCATGGGAGACTACTTTGAGTACAACCATCAAAATTATGAGGATCAGTATCGGTATGTTGTCAAAAAAAATTATGATCATTCTTTATTGAACAGTCCTCGTAAATATCAGTAACTGAAAATTAGTTACATTTTCGATATTTATATGCAGAAAATAAAGCTATTTCAAACTATCTCTGATAAAATAGCACATCTGGACACAATTCGCTATGAAACTGCATCTATTAAGTAATTTCCCATTTTTGCATTTTGAGGCATAATTTGCATCTGCTTCGCATTTACCGCAAAATGTGAATTTTTCTGGTCCCTATGAATACAGTTAGTAGTAAAGAAGCAATAAATTAAACGTCATGCCTCATGCAGCACTTTTACTGCATTAACAGCGGAAAAAACTAAGCAATAAACATTTTACTATCGTCATTTTTAAGGCATTGTCAGTGAGAAAAAATGTGTGCAGGTTTGAAATTGTGTGTAAAGCTTGTTATAAGTTGCTAAATGCACAAATAATGGATGGATGAAGGTTGTGAATTCACGTGTCGCGGGCTGCATTTCTGATTCATCCCTCCACCACACACACCCTTTTGATAGGTAGGGGTTCTCACACTCACAGAAACTGTCACCTAACATTACAGTATATGTGTAACAAGTTTGGCTGAAATTGGTCCAGTGATTCAAGAGGAGAGGTGGGAAACACACACACACACACACACACAAAAAAAATGGTTCAAATGGCTCTGAGCACTATGGGACTCAACTGCTGTGGTCATTAGTCCCCTAGAACTTAGAACTAGTTAAACCTAACTAACCTAAGGACATCACAAACATCCATGCCCGAGGCAGGATTCGAACCTGCGACCGTAGCGGTCTTGCGGTTCCAGACTGCAGCGCCTTTAACCGCACAGCCACTTCGGCCGGCCACACACACACACACACCTCGTATACAAGCCTCTTGATCCTTGTAAATAAAAAGTAAGTGGTAAAAATAAATAAATAAATAATATTGTCATCATTTCATCCTGGATTTTAAACTGTTTGATAAAAATAAAGGCACCTTACGATTAAAAGATAGTCTTGTAAATAGTGAGCATGTTATTATATTTTTCACTGAGAAGCTGTATTCCACATGTACACTAACTGATATGTTCCAAATCATAGTGGGAGACCAAAGTCCACAGAACATGTAGCTAAATGTTTAAATATATGCAAATGATCAAATGATGCACTACTATTGCATTTTAATGTAGAACCAATACTTAACTCAGTGAAACTTGTTCATTTGTATTAAACCAGTGATATTTGGACCACCTTGAGTTACCACTTCATGAGCCTCAATGGCAAATAACGAACTTTTTGCACATAGATATTACCTGCTCCTTCGCATTGATAGTGCAATGTTCTGCATTCTCAAATTCTTATTTGTACTCCACAGTTATCATTCTCTACTACTGGAAGGAAATCAGATCTCAGATTTAACAAATCTGGTCCTTTTGTCTTACAGTCATTTTTAGTGTAATGCACAAGTAGATCACTCATATGAACACTTACTTCACAACATAATTTGTTTTTTCAAATATCACATACTATTTGACGACATATTTTTTTCTGTTCTCATATTATCATTAACCCTCTCGACACGAGGTGCATGCCGGCACTCTCCTCCTACCCGTAGCCAGTGACTGAGGACGTACCGGCGCATTTCTCCATACCCCTATGCAATGACTGAGAGCCTGCCAACCCGCACTGGTGCATCACTTTTACATCTATCTCACTCCTTACTAAAATCCAGGTGATTTGTCAGTGATTCTGAAAGGCTTAGAGAACCATGAGCATGTCTTTGTTTTTCTAACATCCATTGCAGTCGCCTGCAGCAATTCTGCAAACTCAAGGTAAGTAGAGCACACTTTTTACACATTTTGATTCAATTGTTACATTGAACCCTTAAATAAATAAATATATTTTTGCAATCTAATCAAGATACAATCACATGTTATAGTAGGTTAATGGAACAAATAACTTTTCTTTAGTAACTCCTTGTCTAAACATGTATGTTATTCTGATTGGTTTAACACTTGACAATAATATTTTCCATAAATATTTTTCCATTCTACAAAATTAACTCATTTTCCAATCAGAATGGTTTGCACTACAGGAAGAAAAAGATGGTCTGGCACGTCTGAACCCATTTCACCACCTTCCTCAGATCCCATGCCTTCAACATTAGCACCCACACTGCACACTAGGACGCTTCTTGCAGCAACTCTGACTGACAATTTATGATCAGAGTCAACCAAAGACTCTGATGGACAAACAGATAATAATGCAGTTGTCACAAAATCACTTACTAAATGTTCTTATCTTATTTGTGCTCCATTCTTGTTAGTGTCTTTTACTGTACACATTTTATTTGAATAATATTGATTTCTTTTGTAAATATGGCTGAAAAACAAACATTTGTTTACACTTCCTTACTTCATATCTCACATTGCAGACAGTGGTAAAATGATTTATCTCAAATACACAAATCTGGATTTCTGGTTTGTCTTTCATGTATGTTCATTTACTTTTGTTTAGTTCCAAGCAAGTGAGGACCGCACTCTTCACTAATAAAACTTCTGAGGATCCCGAGAGATGATGAAGAGGACATCCCGGGAAACATCATCAGTGAAAATAATGATGAGTAGTTCCTGGTGGAGAAAATTTTTGTTCTACTTCTTGAAGGAGTTGAGGATTCCAATGAAGATGATGAGTCCCAAGCACCTCACTTGACACTTCAGATAGGTGTGCCTTCAGCTGCTCCAAATAGACGTCCCTAGAAAAGGGACCAGGCAAGCCACTGCACCACTGACATACCTTTTGAAATACACTCCTGGAAATTGAAATAAGAACACCGTGAATTCATTGTCCCAGGAAGGGGAAACTTTATTGACACATTCCTGGGGTCAGATACATCACATGATCACACTGACAGAACCACAGGCACATAGACACAGGCAACAGAGCATGCACAATGTCGGCACTAGTACAGTGTATATCCACCTTTCGCAGCAATTCAGGCTGCTATTCTCCCATGGAGACGATCGTAGAGATGCTGGATGTAGTCCTGTGGAACGGCTTGCCATGCCATTTCCAGCTGGCGCCTCAGATGGACCAGCGTTCGTGCTGGACGTGCAGACCGCGTGAGACGACGCTTCATCCAGTCCCAAACATGCTCAATGGGGGACAGATCCGGAGATCTTGCTGGCCAGGATAGTTGACTTACACCTTCTAGAGCACGTTGGGTGGCACGGGATACGTCGGACGTGCATTGTCCTGTTGCAACAGCAAGTTCCCTTGCCGGTCTAGGAATGGTAGAACGATGGGTTCGATGACGGTTTGGATGTACCGTGCACTATTCAGTAGCCCCTCGACGATCACCAGTGGTGTACGGCCAGTGTAGGAGATCGCTCCCCACACCATGATGCCGGGTGTTGGCCCTGTGTGCCTCGGTCGTATGCAGTCCTGATTGTGGCGCTCACCTGCACGGCGCCAAACACGCATACGACCATCATTGGCACCAAGGCAGAAGCGACTCTCATCGCTGAAGACGACACGTCTCCATTCGTCCCTCCATTCACGCCTGTCGCGACACCACTGGAGGCGGGCTGCACAATGTTGGGGCGTGAGCGGAAGACGGCCTAACGGTGTGCGGGACCGTAGCCCAGCTTCATGGAGACGGTTGCGAATGGTCCTCGTCGATACCCCAGGAGCAACAGTGTCCCTAATTTGCTGGGAAGTGGCGGTGCGGTCCCCTACGGCACTGCGTAGGATCCTACGGTCTTCGCGTGCATCCGTGCGTCGCTGCGGTCCGGTCCCAGGTCAACGGGCACGTGCACCTTCCGCCGACCACTGGCGACAACATCGATGTACTGTGGAGACCTCACGCCCCACGTGTTGAGCAATTCGGCGGTACGTCCACCCGACCTCCCGCATGCCCACTATACGCCCTCGCTCAAAGTCCGTCAACTGCACATACGGTTCACGTCCACGCTGTCGCGGCATGCTACCAGTGTTAAAGACTGCGATGGAGCTCCGTATGCCACGGCAAACTGGCTGACACTGACGGCGGCGGTGCACAAATGCTGCGCAGCTAGCGCCATTCGACGGCCAACACCGCGGTTCCTGGTGTGTCCGCTACACCGTGCGTGTGATCATTGCTTGTACAGCCCTCTCGCAGTGTCCGGAGCAAGTATGGTGGGTCTGACACACCGGTGTCAATGTGTTCTTTTTTCCGTTTCCAGGAGTGTAAATCCTGGACAAACTGTTGACATGACTCATCTAAATACCCCATTAGACTTCCTAAACCTCTTATTAACCAATGAACTCCTTGACCATATTGTGACACAAGCAAATGTTTATGCCCGATATTTAGGCAGAATGGCCACACATTCTAATACACTGGTAAAAAAATGGAATCCCCAGGAGGTAGAAAAATTCAGGATGCTTCTTGGTTTACTTTACTACATGGGAACCACTCCACTGAACAGACTAAGTGATTAATGGAACACTAATTTTGCACTTTTTTGTTTACCATTGGCTATAAACAAGGACTAAGATTTGGAACATTAAATATACAAACACTGATTGGAAAGGTGGAGGAGATGGTATGGTATGATGGAAAGAACCTATTGGGGTTAGCTGAAGAACCTATTGGGGTTAGCTGAAACAAGATGAAAAGGAGAAGGAAGGAGAGAACTGAGGAAAGGCTATCAACTGTACTGGAGTGGAAATGAGGAGGGAAGAAGAAATGGAGTCAGAACAGTAGCAAGTGATGGATTAAAAGAGAAAGTGAAGAGAATAAGTGACAGGATGATGAAGACCAAAATATCACTCAAGGGGACTACCACAGAGGTAATACAAGTGTATGCACCGCAGGAGGGTTGCACTTCTGAGGTGAAGCAAGAGTTTGAAGAGGAAATGCAGGAGCAGATGGGAAGGAAGAATATGATAGTAATGGGGGATTTAAACATACATGTTGGAAGGGAAAGACAAGGCTGCGAAAGTGTGCTTGGACCAGATGGCTTGGGCTGCCGAAATGAGGAAGGTGGAAGACTACTGGAGTTCTGTCAAAAGAATGGCTTGCTGGTTGGGAACTCTAGGTTCAGGAAAAGAGAGAGCCACAAGATTATCTGGTATAGTCAAGACAAGAAAGTCGATAGTTGACTACTTCCTGTACTATAGTGAGATGAATAGGAACATCACTGACATTAAGGTAATAGCATCAGAGGTCTTGGATAGCGACCACTGATTTCTGGTAATGAAGCTGAGAAAGACTAAGGATAATAAAGGGACAGAAAACCACGAAAGATGTACAAGGGTATGGAAGTTGAAGGAGGAAGAAAGCAGGCTACAGTACCTACAAGTAGTAAAGAAAAACATCCCAAAGGATGAACCAAAAACGGTAGAAGACGAATGGGGTAGAGTCAAGGGAACATTAGTAAGTGCGGCGGAAGCAATATGCGGGAGGACACGCAACAAAGAGAGATGGGAAGAAACACTCTGGTGGAATGAGGAAACAAAGGAAATAGTACAGAAGAAGAATAGAGCCTTTAGGGTACATTTCGAGAAGAGAACAGTAGAGATAAGAGAAGAGTATCAGGCAAGACAGAAAGAAGCAAAAAGAGTGGTGGCAGAGGAAAGAAGAAAGTAGATGGAACAGAATGATGGAGAAGGATAGTGAAGGTTCAAAAAGGGTGTTATATGGGGTGATTAAAAGCAAGAGGAAGAAGAACGTTACAACAGATTATGCTCGAATGGTGAACAAAAGTGGACAATATGTAGAGAATAAGGAGGAACTCAAGAATATGTGGAAGGAGTATTTTGAAGAACTCCTGAACCCGAATGGAGACCTGGATGAGGAGGAACAAGCCGAGGAGAAAAATGAGGAGGAACAGCAAATAGAAAAACACCTTACATGGGGGGAAGTGAAAGAGGCATTGGGCAAGATGAAGGGAGGGAAATCACCAGGTCTGGATAAGCTAAGTGTAGAGATGGTGAAACCAGCAGGAGAGGGGGTGGGGGTTACAATGGCTATATCAAGTAATGAAAATTGTGTGGAGACAGAAGATGATCCCAGGAGAATGGAAGAAGGGAATAACTGTCCTGATCTTTAAGAAGAGAAATAGAAAAGAGTGCAAGAACTATCAGTGGATAACATTGATGAGTCACTGTGCAAAGATTTTTGAGAAAATTCTAGAAGCACGAACTCAGACAAATTAGAAGGAAGAATGAGAGAAGAGCAACATGGCTTCAGAACAGGCAGGTCTGCAGTGGATATAATTTTGCAGTAAGACGATTGCAGGAACATCACTATGAATATGGAATAGATCTACTAATGACCTTCCTGGACATTGAAAAAGCGTATGATAGTGTACGTAGAAGCTACGTGTGGAAAGCCCTGGAGAACAGAGGAGTAGCAAAACAGATAATTTAGAGGATAAGGGAAGTGTAACATGGAAGTGTGACCTGTGTGAAAGTGGGATGAGAGAGACCAGCTTGGATCTAACAGAAGAATGACTTGAGGCAGAGAAGTGCACTTTCAACATTACTCTTCATTTTAGTGTTGGGTGATATAATGAGTACAGTAGCACTGGTAATTGGTGAAAGGAAGATGAAAGCTATGGTGTTTGCAGATGATATGATGATTTGGGGGAATAAGGAGGAAGTACAAGAGCGGTTGGACGTATGGGAACGAACAGTACAAGAATATGGGATGAAATTTAGTATAAGTAAGAGTGAGATGATCATCACAACAAGAAAGAAGGAGAGAGGAACAACTGGAATAACAATTGGTGGGGAACGATTGAGGAGAGTGGAGAGTTTCAAGTACGTAGGAAGTCTGATACAGGAAGATGGAAAAAACAACAGAGAAATAAACGAGCAGGAGAGAAAAGCAGAAGCATTTCGGAAGAGTGTCAGAAGCCTGATATGGAGCAAAGATGTACTCCAAATCAGTAAAAAGGTTATATATTAGTCATACTATGTCCCGAACCTGACATTTGCATCAGAAACCTGGGTTATGAAAGGAAGAGAGAAAAGCAAAGTACAAGCTAGTGAGATGACATTCTTGAGAAACAGTATTGGAGTGACAAAGATAGACAGGTTAAGAAATGAGAAGATCAGAGTGTTAATGAAGGTGGAACCATTACAGGAGGAGATAGAGACATCAAGGCTGGGATGGCATGGACACATTAGGAGAATGGAGGAGAAGAGGATACCCAGGAGGATACACGAGATGAAACTGGAAGAAAGACACCATAAGGAAGACCGAGAGACAGATGGCTGAAAGGAGTAGAGGAATGCATCGAGAAGAAAAGAGAAGACTGGACCAAGGTTAAGACGGAGAGATGGTGGTGAGACAGAAGATGATGGAGAGGCCTATGTTCCATACAGACTCGGCTAGAGGCTGGAAACTGCCCAAGATGATGATGATGAATTACCATGCTTTTGGCACAGTATGGGCAGGGATAGATTTTTTGGGATCTTGCAAGCTTTGCATTTTGAAAAAAAATCCAGAACCCAGTAAACCTATACCTGCTGACAGGCTGCACAAATTCAACCCTTGTCAGACATTTCTCACAGGACTTATGTTACCTACCAAATTCTTAATACAAGATGAAACCATGGTTCTGTGGAGAGCTAGATTCATGTTCCAACAATACGTAAAAAACAACACTCACCCTTATGGAATTAAATTTTATATGTTGAAATAGTCATCTGGGTTAGTTCTGGGATTTATTACATATACAGGTGACTCTGTTCAAGAGGTTAGTGGAAGAGGACATGCTGTTCAGTTGTCCATAAATTAATGGATTGAAGCCTGGGGGATGGACATTCATTATTTATGAATAATTTCTATAATAGTGCCAAACTCATACAAGAACATCTTCAGAGGAACACATATGTTACAGGAACCCTCCCGAAAAACTGTAGATATTTATAATGAAGAGTGAATTTGCGTACTCAAATGGAAAGACAAAAGAGAAGTAATGATGATCAGCTTGGAGTTTTTTGAGAAAACGGTTGATACCATGATGCATCAAGGCATTATATTTCAGAAACCTGAGATAGTTCTGAAGTACATGAACGAATGGGTAGTGTCGACCATTTCGATCAAGTGGTGGTGTATTACCCGATCCAAAGAAATAGTCTTAAATGGATGAAAAAAGTCAGAATAAATTTTCTCCATACAGACCTACATAATATATATGCAATAAATAATAAAAAATAGGCAAAAAAGTCTTTTAAGACTTTTGTAATTCAGAATACAATACCTATTTCCCAGACACCAACAATAAGTTAGGCTTCAAAAAGAATTGGGCTCAAAGGACACTCTGATCATTTCCAAACAGAATTTGGGAAGGCTGAAGAGACAAACAGAAAAACTAGAAATAGGTGCCAATTTTGTCTAGATAACATGTAAAGACAGGAAACTTCCAATGATTGCCCTGTCTCCACAGATATATTAGCATTATGCATAACAACATGTTTTCAGTATTCTCATAAATATGTGACACTTTAATATTTTATGTGAGAGTTTTAAAAAATGTAGGATATACATATATATTTATTTAGATTTGATTATGACTCAGATTATAATTTTTGAAATGTGAACTTTCTAATTAATCAAAATCCTAATTTCAAGTTCTAAAACTGCCTCGACAGTAACTTTTAATTCATAAATTTGTACATTTCAATTAGGCTATGTATTTTTGATGAAGAGTCAAACATAAAGTCTTATTACACAAGCCCACAACGCAGGTGAAAATTCCCATTACGGACAGCGAGTGTGCAGGCACGTTCTCAGTCATTGAGAAGGGGTAGGGGAAGCATGCCGGTATGCCCTACATCACACGCTATGGATTGGATGATGATGATGATGATGATATTTGATTTGTGGGGCACTCAACTGCAAGGTTATCAGCACCCATACAAATTCCCAATCTTTACACAGTCCAGACTTGCTACTTTCACGAATGACGATGAAATGATGCGGACACTACAAACACCCAGTCTCTGCTGGGGATTGGAGGAATGTGCCAGAGCACTCCTCGTACTGAACAGGTTAACAGCTACTTTTCTCTGAAAACTTCTTTTCCATGGCCCTAACATTCCTTTTGAAACTGCTTTTCCAATATCTGCATTGCAAGGTACTGAGATGTGGGGTTAGTACAGTTTAAATCTTATGGACCTGCATTCAATGGCGTATCTTCCTTACCACAAAAGTATCTTCTGGCAATGAGAACTTGCTCTCTAACATATCCTTAAATTCTACCAACCTCCTGGACTTAGCCAGTGTTAACACTACCCTGTTTTTTTCCTCACAGTAGAATAGCATTAGCTACTCTCATCTCCCTTTCCCTCTCACTCATCACCCAATCTTTTCCCACTTTCCGTCAAAATATTAATTGATTATTCACTTCACTTCTCATTTCTCTCCCACTTTCACCTGTCTTTACATGTCACTCTGTTCTGTTACCTCTGAACTTAAGCTGGTGCAGCTGACTTCCGACTTCCCCCTTCACCTTTGCCTCTGCCTGTCCACACAACAGGTGTTTTACTTCCATCAGGGGTCTGAGCGACCTGCCCTTCTTATTCAACCTTCCTCACCTTAACCTCATATCAGCCATTTGGACTTTGGTTTGGAAACTGCAACTGTTTATGATAATAAAAGATGAATTAAAATAATTATCTGTGTCAGTCACTTTTTATTTTCTCCCACACAATGCTTTTCAGACCTTATGCCTTTGTTTTCAGGTAGATCAGTGGATTACATTATGATTTGTTTGCTGGATGAAGTTGGTTGTCTCTTTTGAGCTTCATTTAATTATAAATCAGACATAATCAGCATTTGTTAATGTAATATGGCACTAGCTTTAGAAATTTTAAACAATAGCAAAGGCATTTACAATATACTCCAGCAGAAAGAAATTTGAGTTGTCACAAACATACATTTCCATCTCTAGATGGTGCCCAACATGAAACCACAACGTGAACTGTCCAGAGATAGTAAAGACGTGTAAATATAATGCCATGTAAGCCAAATAGCATTCATTACCAGCTTACATTGCAAATCAAAGATACACGTAACAAATATTACAGTGTTCAACTCTGCAACCTTTTGCTTAAGAATACCACCATTGCAAAAAATAAATATATGAAAAATAGAAAATTGTATGTGTCAGACAAGGATGCCCCCCTACCTTCGTCATTATTTCACGTGTTGCCTGAGGAAGGTATTCAGATTTTGAATACACTGAAAAGAGGGAAGGCTGTGACAGTTACATGGAACTGAAAACACCAGCCATTGACAGAAGACTGTGGCTGCATCAACAAGGCATCATCATTTAGAATATGTATGTATATCAGCTCGTATATTGTGTCTTGTCGGCAACTCATAGCTCCATCGTTACTTCACCATCTTCCCAGGTGCAGCAGGTGTGTCTGGATCACGGTGCAGTTGTTCTCAGATTCCAAAAGATCACTGAACTGCTTTCAGTTAAGCTGAATCTATGAATACTTTAATCTAACAACCTATATTAACTGAGAAAGATTGTGAGAGCCAAGTGGCTACGCTAAGGAGTGGAACCTAGAGCTTGTAATTTGTACATGAGACAAGTGTTCAAAAAATGCAGCAATTTGGTGCTACATCTACATCACATGCGTCAGCAGCAACAACAAAAAATCAAGTATATTTAACTGAGAGTGACTGATCTTGAGCACACCGCATTCACTCTGCTATGTTGTGGCTACACTGACATCCATTATGAGGTGTCAAAGAGAGGGATAACACTCTGGTTCCAAAACTACTTTATAGGAAAAATTGTAAACATAATGTGAGTAAAAGCTTGCAATACGTAAATTCTGGCACATAGTGACAAGTGATTTTAGAAGTAAACTACAATCACCCATTTGCTACACCGTGCCATTACCCTAAGCATGTCATGTTAAAAGGAAGCAAACCTAAACTCACCACATAGACGAGGTGTTGAGAGGCAGATAGGTACATCTTTCTTTCAAAATTAGACTGATTGACTGACTGAGAGTGTTTATGGGACCAAATGGTGAAGTCATCACTTCCATAATTCCTAAGTTAGTCACAGAAGAAAGAGGTTCCGCTAAAAGTGGGCAAATCCAGTCAGAGGAGTCAAATTATAAAATAATGAAGTTAAAACACACACAGTAAAAGTCATAAAAGGTAAGACCAAATCTAAAAACTGGGAAAAAAGGGCAGTCTTTCCATGGGAGAGTGGTCATGGGGTCCCAGACCGATAAGACAAGCAGAGAGGCCCCAACCACAACCACCCTGCCCCTGCTCCAAGAGTAAAGTAAAACCTTATACCTGGAAATAAAAACCACTTTCACACAGGAAACTGAGGACCAGTTCAATCATCCGTGAATCGTCTGCTAATATTAAATGTAAGGAATCGGGAAGACTATACTTAGCACTAACGGCCAAAAGAAGGGGACATTCCACCAATTTGTGGGATACTGTCAGTGTGGCTCCAAAACCACATTGTGGGGGTGATTCTTTACATAGGAGGAAGCAATGGGAGAGGTTGGTATGACCAATGCGTAGACGGCATAAAATAAGACAGTTCAATACTACTAACCTTGTCAGATGTGGAAACATGCACGTGTCCTCTGCCATCTCCACGCACTGAGGCCCAACTGCTGTAGATGGCAATTTCGGCTGGGTTGGGTAATGAGTGTACAGAAGAGGTGAGCGCAGGAAGAACGACGGGCAGCAGGATAGGAGGTGAGGGAAGATGCTGTACTGCTACATGTGAACAGGGACGTGGCAGGAGCAGGATGGTGGAATGCTAGGTGCAGCATTGGGCATTGGGAGGCGTCTTGTGCTGGGAGGGGGGGGGGGGGGGGGGGGGGGGCAGGGAGACCAGCAGAGAGAGGGGGAGGACAATGTAAGTGTGCTGGGGGGATAGTTGGTTTGTGTGAGGTCGGACTGGGAGTAGGGAACGAGAGTAGACAACAATGTGAGAAACGAGGAGATTGAGGACAGGGACAACCAAAGTTTGAGTACAGGATCGAAGAATATGTTGTAAGGCGAGTTTCCACGTGTAAAATTCAGAGTAGCTGGTGACTGTGGGAAAAATCCAGATGTGCAGGCTGTGAAGCAATCATTAAAATCAAGTACATCTTGTTGCTCAGTAACTGAGTGATTCAGCTATCTCTTGTTCACAGTTTGGTGGTGTCCATTCATGAGGACAGACAGCTTGTTGGCATCACATCCACACAGAATACTGCCCAGTGGTCGCAGATAATTTAGTCAACCCACAACTTCAGTAGGTTAGTAGGGAGAGTGAGTAAGATATTTCTCATTTCAGGGTGCAGCAAAAGGTAGTCGAAACCCTGACCAAGGACATGATTTAGTTGTTCCAGTCCTGAGTGCCCACTCACATACAGGGAGGTGTTTCCCTTTTAGGGCCAGTCAGTCTGTGTATGGGGAGGGGGGGGGGGGGGGGTTGATCGTAGGTAACTGGAGAGATGAGGTATGATATATCTGTGAAACAGGTAATTTTTGTCTGGGAAGGCCTCAGAAAGAGCCATGGGATATTTGAACAGGGACTGCTCGTCACTGCCAATGCGAAAGCCCAGGAACTATGCTGTACAGAAGGGTCATCTTGTTGTGAGATGGGGACAACTGTCAAAGAGCAGGTACTATTGATGGCCGGTAGGTCCGATGCGATGGAGGCACTCATGCAGCCATCCACGGGCTGGTGGTCAACAATGAAGAAGGTAGCTTGTGGGACTGAGGAGGGAAGAAGATATTGAGGTTCTGGAGGAATGTGTCTAGGATGTCCTCAGCCTTGATCCAGATTATGAAAATGCCATCAATGAATCTGAACAAGGTGAAGTATTTGAGATTCTGATTGGTTACAAAGGATCCCTAGGATAGGTTGACACAGGATGGTGCCATGCAGATGACCATCACTGTACACAGATTTTTCACTGTTTGACAGTAGAACAGACAGATGAAACAGAGCAACAGTCAGCTTGCAGGGCAATGCTACAGCTCAAGGTATGGAGCTGTTAGACAGAAATTGGGTTTTGTCTGCCCATAATGCACTACAAGGTATCTAAGAAAAATACTCAATCACTAGAAAAATACTCAATCACTCAGGTGTATCAAAAGAGGTTTGTTGCCAAAGTAACAGGCTAGTAAAACAATGTCCAGAACTGCTGGAAATGTGTATGCAAGCATTTTTCACATCTCTGTGTTTTGGTTACCACAATTATTTATCTGAAGAGAAGCTTCAATCAAAAACTTTAACTTATTTTTTCATCTGTTGTTCTTATTTTGTCATGGCAGTAACAAAATTCAGGGTGACTGTATGAGTTGTCACCGCCACAGCTCAAGAAATATTCAGAATGACCAAGGCAGACTGCTGAGTAACTCAGACCCAGGTAGCAACATAAATCTGAGGCACTGAGCACAAGCAATAAGATGAAGGGATTATAAATCTGTCCTCAACACAGGGTCTAGCAATGAAAAATGGTTCAAATGGCTCTGAGCACTATGGGACTTAACATCTGCGGTCATCAGTCCCCTAGAACTTAGAACTACTTAAACCTAACTAACCTAAGGACATCACACACATCCATGCCCGAGGCAGGATTCGAACCTGCGACCGTAGCAGTCGCGCGGTTCCAGACTGCGCACCTAGAACCGCTAGACCACCGCGGCCGGCAACAATGAAAAGGTTAACAACAAAAGATTAAACAAATAAATAAATAAATAAATAAATAAATGAAGACAGGTCACCACTAACCTACAGATGGTCTGACTCAGAAGTGGACACAAAAATACTAAAAAGTCTAAAATAATCTCTCTCTCTCTCTCTCTCTCTCTCTCTCTCTCTCTCTCTCTCTCACACACACACACACACACACACACACACACACACGGCTTTTGTAGAATAGGCTCCTATCCAAACAAAATTTTACGAACACATTCTTAATTATACAGGCTTGATTTCTGTATGCTTTCAACAATGCTCACCATGGGAACCTTTGGAAGGTGACAGCCCACGAGTACGTAAGACCTCAGTATCTCTGCCTCTTCGCTTGATTGGAGAAAGAGACGGTGCAGTTGGCAAAGAAGGTAATGCTGGTCTCGGAGCTGGAGCGCTAGGGACTGTCTCTTCCAGGACATGTACAAACACATTTAGCACTCGTGTTACATGTATCAACAACTGTTCACTCATCACTGCCAACTGAAAAGATGAAAGCCATTTACACATCGGCACATCTATGATTAAATAGCAGATAGTAAATATAACATGTTGCCCAGAAGGCTACATTTGCACAAAATGAGACAGATGGGAGCATCACTGAAGTTACTGGTGTTGTAGCAGCATATTTTTAATGTAAACACAGAGTGCAAGTTAATATATTAAAATACATTAACACAACTGAAAAAAAATCTTACTCTGAAATCTGCAAAGAAAGTAAACAAGTTGAAGCAAACACATCACACCAAAATAGAGGGTGTTCAATTTATCTGATGACCGCCTGCCCAGGGTATTGCAGGCCAGCCATGGAAGCCGCACCCGTCGGTCGAATGAATCCCATGGGACTGCACCGTGGCCCCCTTTTATTTGTGTGTTTTTAGCCTGAAGGCCATACAGCAAACATTCCTTGTCAGCTGGTGTCATTTGGGCAGTGAGACAAGTATCACGAGTGTAACAGTGAAGTCTGCGAATGCAACAATGGCAAGAGCGAATTATTCAAGTGCATAAAAAGTGTTTATTTACAATTCATATGTGTGTACAGAGTCCACTCGTACTGTTCAGAGATTTTTTGAACAGAAGTTTCTAGGTGTTTCAGTTCCAAGGTATGATGCAGTTCACAAATTAGTGAATAAATTTTGTGAAATGAGAAGTGTTCAAGACAAGAAGTGTCAAAGACGACATACACTGCTTACAGCAACTCATCTCAATGACACTGCATACCACCTGGAAAATTCCTCTAGAAAGTCTCTCAGACGTCTCTCACAGCAAACACAAATATCATGCAAATCTGTAAAAAAAGTGGTGCTAAGCTGCTTCGGCTAAGGCCCTATAAAGTATCAGTAGTACAAGAACTTCGACCTGGTAATCCTGCACACAAGGTTAAGTTCTGCGAATGGGTTTTAAAACAAGTGGATGACAGTGAAATGGATCCTTACCTCATTCTGTTTTCAGATGAGACTTGGTCCCATATACACAGGTATGTTAATTCCCAAAACTGCTGACATTGGAGCACAGATAGACCCGTTGTGCTTCATGAGGAACCCCTTCATGATCAGAAAAAAGGGGTATGGTGCACAGTTAGTAGTGACCGAATAATAGGCCCAATTTTTTTTAATGACACAGTTACAAGTGAAAAATATGTGCAAAACGTTTTGCAACCATTTTTTAATTAACTGAGTGAAAGAGAATTAAGCTTCACATTTTTTCAACAGGATTCGGCAAGGGCTCATAAGGCCAATGTTTCTTTGCACGCAATTCATGATGTGTTGGATGGCAGAGTGATTAGTAAGAATACCTGGCCTGCTAGAAGTCCTGATTTATTTGTGGGGTACACTGAAGAACAAATCGTACACAACAAATCCTTGCACGATAAAGGAACTCAGGGATAATATCCATGAATCAATTAATTAAATATATCTGAGAGAATTACATCGTGCAATTAATAATTTCTTGAGCAGATGTCAGAAATACTTGTAAAATAATGGTAGGCAGTTCCGGCATCTCCGTGTGTGACCTGGGTGAGCACAAAATTTGTTTGCTTATATTTTAAATGTAGTCGTGTCGTACCGCAGCAGTAGACAGGCGATGCGGCATCTGATCACCAGGCAACAGAGTGCTCGCTGCCCGGCACCTACTGCGCTGCACAAGCAGTCATTAGATACATGGTACACCCTTTATTAGAGTATTATAGATAAAGTCAACAACCTTCTGAATTGCTTAGATGAAATGCAGCCTACAAATCAATGTCCGAACATCCTATGACCAATGAAATACAATTGCTGAACATACTTGCTCCAGTTACTGCTCGTCAGAGGGATTGCCACTTTTACCAAGAATATTAAGATCTCAAGCTGACAAAGATATCTTTAATGCTCTTTAATTTAATTGCTCATGATGGCTTAATTTTAATGAAAATTTGTGTTAAGTAACTAGATAGTAACCACTGCTAAACTTTAAAATGCAACAATGTCAAATCACAGTTATTTTGAACGCACATATATACTTTTCAAATGCATTTCACAACATTTTACTTAACACTTGTCAAAATTGGCATCTTCAGCCCATCATTTCATGTCACTCACCATTACTTCATTATATTGATGCACATATGGCAGTGGAAAATAAATAAATAAATAATGGCAGTGTCAACACAATGTACCCAGCCTCAACAATGCAGCCATGCATGGTTTTGTGTGTGTGTGTGTGTGTGTGTGTGTGTGTGTGTGTGTGTGGACTTAGCTCTGAAGAAAGATTCATCCAAAAGCTGACAACAGTCTCAGTCTTGTTCACGTGCCTATTGACGACTCATCTATACAGCGAATTGTTACCTTTACCCATCTATTATCTACACTGATATATACTTGTCATGTATATGACAACTGCCTGAACATAACTCAAAAACAAACAAAAATTAAATTAAATTATATGCAGGTCTACAGAGCTTACCAGCAGATACAAACTGATATTACAATTAGCTGCACAAACCACTAACAAACATCTGTCATGATTTGCCTTACAAAATACGATTCAATGACATTTTTATGCATAGTGAATCCAGAGTACAACTGTTTAGTGATACCAGTACGGAGATTATTGTGCACCAGTTGTCCAAAATGTGCAATTCATTATTAGGACATATTTTGGGGCTGCATTATCCCATTATCGAGTACTTCCCTTAAGCACAGTCAAGAATAATAAGGAAGCAACAGTGACACAGTGACAAACATATAAAACATACCCAGTAGACTTACTTATTTGGCTTTCATTAGTAAACAGTGCTCTGTGAGAATGTTATGCGACACTGGCTGTTACAGACATTATACGGTGATACATATAGACAAGAGTCTTATATTTCTAAAAGTGTAAATTGCTACACACCATATAGAGGAGAAGTTGAATCACAGACAGGCACAAGAAAAGGCCAGCTAAATATTTGAGCTTTTGGCCAAAAGATCTTCTTCTGAAGAAGGCAACAGGTAAAAAGAAGAGAAAGAGAAAGAATGATTCTTTAGAAGAAGGCTTTTTGGGCAAAAGCTCAGACGTGTAACAGTCTTTTCATTGTACCTGTCTGCGACACAATGCGTCCTCTATATGGTGTGTAGCAATATACACTTTTGATAATATTATCAGTATCCTATCCTGGTTTCTCCATTGTTAGTAACTTTAAACCAGAGCAGATCACCCCCTTCCCCCCCCCCCCCCCCCCCCCCCCCCCTCCCCACTCTCTCTCTCTCTCTCTCTCTCTCTCTCTCTCTCTCTCTCTCTCTCTCTCCTCACACACACACACACACACACACACACACACACACACTTCTCAAAAACTGGAAATAAATTATAAGAAATTACTATATTGCTTTTTTTTATTGCAAACTTGTATTCTAATATTCAGATAGCGAGTTGTTTACATCCACTAAATCACAAAGCTACACTTGGTCATGCCCAAAAGGGGAAAAGTTGCTTTGGTGAGTTTATTACCTGTCTGTCTCGAAGAACAGCCCATAAAGTTTTATGCTGTTCAGTTTCAGCTGGAGTTACTATTTCAGCTGGTCGTAGGCAGTAAACTGACAAACCTGCGGTGAAATAAGAAACCACAAACAAAAGTAAATAAGAACTACGATAATATGCGCGACTTATGCAATGATAATGTTACATATATATGTTCACAATGTTCATTAAGTATCTCTCATTAAGTAAAATTAAAGTTGTTTGGTTGGTTAGTTGGATGCTTAATGGGACAAAATTACTGAGTCATCAGTCTCTTCAGTCCTCGAACAGACAGATCTATATGACTGTGGATCGAGATAGCCTAGCACGCAAAACCCAGGGGAAGAAAATCCCAAGGTCTACCAATGTCAGTGAAGCTGAGGTAAAGGACAAAAGAAGAACAGGAGACAGAGGAGGAAAGGCAAGCAAGGTGCCCCATCTAGGGAGCAGCCAGAAGCCCCTGAAAGCAGAGTGGAATGAGGGGACATACAACCCCCAGCCTCCGCCACTTACCAGAGGTACCCTACTCTGAAACTGTCGTTGAAAGACTAGCAGCACAGACAGGACAAGAGAAGCACAGATAGACAAAAGACAAACGAGTCTAACAGACCACACAAGAGGGTGTGATGAAGAGTAAAAGAGTAGGTAGGGTGAGAACTGGGTGGGACAACCAACCACTCAATGGGCCAATAACCTTAAGCAGTCGTCCCTTAAAGAGAGTGATAAAAGCCCGCTTCACAAACAAAACACAAAACTAACTCAGCCACTGGGGTATCATCTCCTAACACCAGGGGTAGCAAGTCAGGGAGATCAAGAGTCTGCCACAGGGTGGCTAGGTTGAGACAGTCCAGCAAAATGTAGGCCACTGTCAAACGGCCATCACAATGACAGTGGGGTGGGTCCTCCTTATGGAGGAGATGACCATGAGTCAGCCAAGTGTGGCTGATGTGGAACCGGCAAAGGACGGTACAGCCCTTGTGAAAGGCCTGCATGGAGGATTTAAACAGATTTGTAGTCTACTTTATCACCAGCAGTTAGTTTGGTGAAGTCAGAATGAGCCAGTCCACGTTCCAGACACACAATACTTGAAGGTGTAAAACCCATCACAGGACTGTTTCGGGAATACTGATCTCCAAGAGTCGGCTTACTGGTGGCCTGTTTGGCCTGGCTATCAGTGAGTTCATTCCCCGGGATCCCGACATGGTCAGGGTTCAGACGAGAGTCACTGAGCACCCACACTGGATCCAGACGAGGGTCACTAAGCATCCACACTGTTCAAGGTCATACAGGGAATCATCGATAGTAATTACCAAGGAATGGCAAGGATAGCGTTGGTCGAGAGCTTGCAAACTGCTGAAGGAGTCACTGCATATGAGGTAGGACCCACCAGTGCGGGAACGGATATGCTCAAGACCATGAGAGATTGCTACCAATTCTGCAGTGAAAACACTACAGCCATCCAGCAAGGAACACAGTTCGCTATGTCTCACATAAGTATAAGCAAAGCTTACACGTCCAGCAACCATCGAGCCATGAGTGTAGGTGACTTCTGAACCCTGGGATGTGCCAAAGATGGACAAAAATTGGCAGCGGAGGGCCTCAATATGAACGGAGTCTTTGTGACCTTGTGACAGGTCAAGGCGAAGCTGTGGCCAAGGGATGCACCATGGAGGTGTATGGTGGGGGTGGGTCTAGAGGAGAAGTGGAACAGAAACAACTGTAGTTCAGAGAGGATAGACCAGATGTAGAACATGATCATAATCCCTGATCTGGGGCACTGTTGCAGCAGATGGATTAGCATGTTTGGAAAGAGAGGACAGTAGTTCAAATCCTTAGGGAAGCTGCGAATGTGGATAGCATACTGGACAAGCTGTTGTTGGTGCATGATCCACAATGGAGGGACGCCAGCCTCCACGAGTAAGCTGTTCACAGGGCTAGTTTGAAAGGCTCCTGTCACCAGACAAATCCCACAGTGGTATATCAGAACCATACCTGCAACGGTGAGGGCGATGCCAAACCATGCGCCAGACTCTCATAATCGAGACGGGACTGTATCAGGGCTTTGTAAAGTTGCAGCAGGGTAGTGCGGTCTGCACACCAGCTGGTGTTATTTGGGCAACAAAGTGTATTAATGTGCAGCCAGCACTTTTCACTCAATCTGGCAGACAGGGGGAATCCATGTCAACCAAGAATCGATGACCAGTCTTAAAAAGCGATAAGTCTCCACCACATTGAGCAGTTGGTCACTGAGGTAAAATACTGGTTGTGGGTGAATGGTACTACACCAATAAAAGTGCATGACACAAGTCTTGGCAGTGGAAAATCAAAAGCCATGAGTGAGGGCCCATGCCTGTGCATTTCGTATTGTGCCTTGCAGTCAATGTTCAGCGACACCAACACTAGAAGAAGAATAATAGAGCCAGATGTGGTCAGCACACAAGGAGGGTGAAACTGAGAACCCAACAGCTGCTGCTAGACCACTGATGGCTACCAGAAAGAGAGGGACACTCAGTACAGAGCCCTACAGGGGTACATTCTCCTGTATATGTGGGGGAGGGGGGGGGGCTACTGTGGGAAGCAATTTTATTATAATGATCATTTCTTCCTATGTACATTGGCATCAACAAAATATTTTTGCATTTAGACAAGAAAGTTGGTGATTGAAGTTTCTTGAGAAGATCTCACTGCAACAAAAAATACCTTTGTTTTATTGATTTTCACCCCAAAACCTCTGTCATGTCCATGACACTATCCCTCCTATTTCTCAGTAATACAAAATGTGCTGCCCTTCTCAGTGTATTCCATTAATCCTATCTATCTGAAAAAGATCCTACACCACATAGCGGTACTCTAAAAGAAGACAGACAAGTGTCGTGTAGGCAGTCTCTTTAGCAGATCTGTTGTATCTTCCAGGTGTTCTGCCAATAAGACGCACTCCTTGGTTTGCACTCCCCATAACATTTGCTGTGTGTTCTTTCCAGTTTCAAGTTTTCTGTAACTCTCATTCCTAGGTATTTGGCTGAATTTATGGCCTTTAGATTTGATTGATTTATTGTGTAGCTGATGTTAAACAAATTTGTTTTAGCACTCATGTGGATGGCCTCACACTTTTCATTACTTAGGGTCAATTGTCAATTTTTGCACTGCACAAATAACTTATCTAAATATTTATGCAGTTGGTATTAATCTTCTGATGACTTTACTAGAGGATAACAACAGCACCATCTGCAAACACCCGAAGGCTGCACAGACTGTCTCCTACATCGTTTATAAAAGTAAGGAACAGCAAAGGCCCTGTAACACTGCCTTGGGGAATGCCAGAAATCATTTCTGTTCTACTCAATGACTTTTTTTCAATTACTATGAACTGTGGTCTCTCTTACAGGAAATCATGAATCCAGTCACTTAGCTGAGACAATATTCCATAGGCATACAATTTCCATTACAAGATGCTTGTGTGCTACGGTGTCAAAAACCTTCTGGAAATTTAGAAATACAAATTTATTTGAAATTCCACGATGACAGCAATCAAAACTTCATGTGAGTAAACAGCTAGTTGCATTTCACATAAATGAAGTTTTTTAAAATCTGTGTTGACTATGTGTCCACAGACCGTTCTTTTTCAGGTGATTCATGATGTTCAAACACAATCTATGTTCAAAAATCCTGTAGCATATCGACGTCAATGATATGGGCCTGTAATTTAGTGGTTACTCCTATTGCCTTTCTTGAATAATGGCATGACCTGTTCAAATTTCCAGTATTTGAATAGTTATCTTTCATCGAGTGAGCAGTTTTATATAATTGTTAAGTACGGAGCTATTGCATCAGCATACTCTGAAAGGACCTAACTGGTATACAATCTGCTTTTATCAAGTGATTTAAGCTGCTTCGCTACTCCAAGGATATGTACTTCTAAGTTACTCATGTTGTCAGCTGTTCTTGAAGCTTGATTCGAATTCTGAAATATTTACTTTGTCTTCTTTGGTGAAGAAATTTTGGAAGGCTGGGTAACTAACTCTGCTTTAGCTGCATCGTCAACTATAATAGTTCCATTGCTACAGTGCAGAGAAGGCACTGATTGTGTCTTGCTGCTAGCATACTTTAGGTGGTGTCTTCAGTCCAAAGACCGGTTTGATGCAATTCTCCCTGCTACTCTATCTTGTGCAAGCCTCTTCATCTCCGAGTAACTATCGCAACCCACATTATTCTGAATCTCCTTAGTGTATTCATCTATTGGTCTCCCTTTAGGATTTTTACCCCACACACTTCCCTCCAGTACTAAATTGGTAATCCCTAGATGTCTCAGAATGTGTCCTGCCAACTGATCTCTTCTTTTGGTCCGGTTGTGCCACAAATTTCTCTTGTCCCCTATTCTATTCAGTACCACCTCATTAATTACATGATCTACCCATCTAATCTTCAGCATTCTTCTGTAGCACCAAATTTCAAAAGCTTCTAATCTCTTCTTGTCTAAACAGTTAATTATCCATGTTCCACTTCCATACATGGCTACACTCCAAAGAAATAATTTCAGAAGAGACTTCTTCTTCAGAAATGCTTTTCTTGCCATTGCCAGTCTACATTTTATATCCTCTCTACTTTGGCTTTGCTGCCCAAATAGCATCTACTATTTAAGTGTCTCATTTCCTAATCTGATTCCCACATCACCTGGTTTAATTTGACTACATTCCATTATCCTCGTTTTGCTTTTGTTGATTTTCATCTTATATCCTCCTTTCAAGACACTGTCCATTCTGTTCAACTGGTCTTCCAGGTCCTTTGCTGTCTCTGACAGAATTACAATGTCATCGGCAAACCTCAAGGTTTTTATTTCTTCTCCCTGGATTTTAATTCCTACTCCAAATTTTTCTTTTGTTTTATTCACTTCTTGCTCAATATACATATCGAATAACACGGGGATAGGCTACAACCCTGTCTCATTCCATTCTCAGTCACTGCTTCCCTTTCATGCCCCTCGACTCTTATAGCTGCCATCTGGTTTCTGTACAAATTGTAAATAGTCTTTCACTCCCTATATTTTACCCCTGCCACCTTCAGAATTTGAAAGAGAGTATTCCAGTCAACACTGTCAAAAGCTTTCTCTAATTCTACAAATGATATAAACATAGGTTTGTCTTTCTAGATAAGTCATAGGGTCAGTATTGCCTTACGTGTTCCAACATTTCTCACAATCCAAACTGATCTTCCTGAGTTCAGCTTGTACAGGCTTTTCCATATGTCTGTAACGAATTCGTGTCAGTATATTGGAACTGTGACTTATTAAACTGATAGTTCTGTAATTCTCACACCTGTCAGCACATGCTTTCTTTGGAATTTGAACTATTATATCTTCTTGAATTCTGAGGGTCTTTTGCCTTCTCATACATTTTGCTCACCAGATGGCTCTCTCAACGTTATAAGTAGTTCTAACAGAATGTTATCTTATCCTGGGGCCCTGTTTCAACTTAGGTCTTTCAGTGCTCCATCAAATTCTTCACACAGTATCGTATCTCCCACCTCTTCTTCATTTATGTCCTCTTCCACTTCTGTAATATTACCCTCAAGTACATTGCCCTTGTATAGACCCTCTACATACTCCTACCTTTCTGCTTTCCCTTCATAGCTTAAGACTGGTTTTCCATCTGAGTTCTTGATATTCATATAGGTGGTTCTCTTTTCTCCAAAGGTCTGTTTAATTTTCCTGTAGGTGACATCTATCTCTTCCCCAGGTGATATATGCTTCTACACCATTACTTTTGTCCTCTAGACATTCCTGCTTAGCCATTTTGCACTTCCTGTTGATCTCATTTTTGAGACGTTTGTATTCCCTTTTGCCTGCTTCATTTACTGCATTTTTATATTTTCTCCTTTCCTCAATTAAATTCAGTATCTCTTGTGTTACCCAAGTATTTCTGCTAGTACTCATCTTTTTACCTATTTGTTCCTCTGTTGCCTTCACTATTTCATCTCTCAAAGTTACCCATTCTCCTTCTACTGTATTCCTTTCCCCTGTTCTTGTCAGTCGTTCCCTAATGCTCCCTTTGAAACTCTCTACAACCTGTGGTTCTTTCAGCTTATCCAGGCCCCATCTCCTTAAATTCCCCCCCCCCCCCCCTTTTTTTCAGTTTTGATCTACAGTTCATTACCAATAAACTGTGGTCAGAGTCCACATCTGCCCCTGGGAACGTCTTACAATCTAAAACCTGGTTCCCAAATCTCTGTTTTACCATTATATAATCAATCAAAAACATTTCGTCGTCTCCAGGTCTCTCCCATGTATACAGCCTTCTTTCATGATTCTTAAACCGAGTGTCTGCAATGATTAAGTTATGCTCCATGCAAAATTCTACCAGGCAGCTTCCTCTATCATTCCTTAGTCCCAGTCCATACTCACCTACTACTTTTCCTTCTCTTCCTTTTACTACTATCGAATTCCAGTCCCCCATGACTATTAAATTTTCATCTCTCTTAACTATCTGAATAATTTTTTTTTTTATCTCATCAAACATTTCTTCAATCTCTTCATCATCTGTGGAGCTAGTTGGCATATAAACTTGTACTACTGTGGTAGGCATGGGCCTTGTGTCTATCTTGGTTACAATAATGCATTCACTATGCTGTTCATAGTAGCTTAGCTTATCCGTATTCCTATTTTTTTTATTCATTATTAAACCTACTCCTGTATTATTATTACCCCTGTTTGATTTTTTTATTTATAACACTGTATTCGGTTGACCAGAAGTCCCGTTCCTCTTGCCACCAAACTTCACTAATTCCCACTATATCTAACAGTAACCCATCCATTTCCCTTTTTAAATTTTCTGACCTATCTGTCCAATTAATGGATCTGACATTCCACGCTCTGATCCATAGAATGCCAGTTTTGTTTCTCCTGATGGCAAAGTCCTCCTGAGTAGTCCTTGCCCAGATATCCAAATGGGGGACTATTTTACCTCCTGATTATTTTACCCAAGAGGATGCCATCATCATTTAACCATACAGTACAGCTGCATACCCTCGGGAAAAATTATGGCCGTAGATTCCCCTTGCTTTCAGCCGTTCATAATACCAGCACAGCAATACTGTTTTGGTTGATGTTACAAGGCCAGTTCAATCAATCATCCAGACTGTTGTCCCTGCAAGTACTGGAAAGGCTGCTGCCCCTCTTCAGGAGCCACACATTTGTCTGGCCTCTCAACAGACACCCCTCCATTGTGGTTGCACCTATGGTACAAATATCTGTATCGATGAGACATGCAAGCCTCCCCACCAATGGCAAGGTCCATGGTTCAGGAGGGGGGTGGGGGCGGGGGGGTGGGTTATACTTTATCTACGATCAGAATCTCTTTGGGTTTTCTGCCAGGTTTTGAGACAAAGTTATGTTGTTGAAACTACAATAAGCATATACCGCATTGAAAACTGCACTACATTTTGAGATTCTGTAAAATATTGTCAATCTTGGTGATTTAGCATTTGCTTAAATTTGGCAAGCATTGTTCTTTATTTTTGCAACAGCCTTCTGACCTGTTTTGTGTACCGTGGGGTATCAGCTCCATCATTTGTTAATTTATTTGGTATAAATCTCTCAACTGCTGTCTCTGAATTTAGGTCACACCTGGTTTACACTTACATTATTAATTTGGAAGGAGTGGAAACTGTCTTTCAGGAAGGTTTCAAGCAAATTTTTATTTGTTGTTTTGAATAGATATCTTTTTCTTCTAGTTTTGGTAGATGTGGGGGTTACAGGATTCAGTCTCGCTACAACAACCTTGTGCTTGCTAATCCCCATATCCATTTTGATGCTCATTCTTAGCTCAGGATTATTTGTTGCTAAGAGGTCAAGTGTGTTTTCACAACTGTTTATTAGTCTAGTGGGCTCATGAACTAACTGCTAGAAATAATTTTCAGAGAATGCGTTTAGCACAATTTCAGATGACGTTTTATGCATGCCTAGATTTAAACATGCATTTCTGCCAACATATTGATGGTAAATTGAAGTCACCATCAATTATAATTGTATGAGTCAGGTATGTGATTGAAATTAGAGTCAAGTTTTCTTTGAACCTTTCAGCAATTGTATCATCTGACTTAGGAGGTTGGTGAAAGGATCCAATTGTCATTCTATTCCAGTTGCCAAGAATGAGCTCTACCCATAATAACTCACACAAACTATCTAATTCCATTTTGTTACACGATAAATTACTTCTAACAGCAACAACACGCTACCGCCAATTGTATTTAGCCCATCCTTTCTGAACACCATTAGGTGCTTTGCAAAATGTTTGAATGACCTTATCTCCAGCTTTGACCAGCTTTCAGTGCCTATAAAGATTTGAGCATCAGTGTTTTCTATTAGCACTTGGAGTTCTGGTACTTCCCCAGCACTGCTACGCCAATTTACAACTGTTATACCGATAGTTTCTAGACCTACATTCTTCCTTTGCTCAAGTTGCACCCCTTGAGACTGATGCCTGTCTGCCCGTCTGCAACTCAACAGCTCCTCTATCTTATGAGTAGCTATCTATCCCTTCCATATGGTTATAAATACTGATTCTGGCACAGGTCTGCCCTGTTGCAGACATTTAACTTTGCCGTAACTAAAACATTCTCTGGAGGACTTACTTGTCAAGACCTCTTTGTTGGGTGTGTGTTTGTACACCCTGACAACCCACCCATGGATTAGGTGTACGTGACAGAGTGTTGCGACATACTTTTGTCATCCCATGAGATGCTAGGAAAGTCAGTGTCCTTTCAGCCTGAACTCTGCACAATCTCCGGGCGGGTACTACTCAGGAGGACATTGTCATCAGAAAAAACAAAACAGTATCAAAGAAATATTCAATCGAGGAAACTAATAAATTATGAGACATAACGAAAGGCTAGTACTTAGTTTCAGGAGGCAAAATGTGTACTACAGACACAAATAAAAGTGACAAATTATCCTGACCGTCTCCTCTCCTGTTAGTTCCAAAAGCTAGGTATCGTGCCACTTTTATATATATCTGTAAGCAGTGTTGCACATTTTGCCAATTATTGTGCTTCATAATTTATTAGGAAAGAACAAAACTGCCATTCTCCGAGTCCCAGCACGGAACATTATATCCCTTGACTGGATAGGTAACTTACAAGAAGAAAGGCACAGGGTTAAGTTAGAAATAGCTGGAATTGGTGAAGTGTAGTGGCAGGAAGAACAGGACTTCTGGTCAGGTCAGTATACAGGGTTAGCAAAAAAAATTAAATATAGGTAATGAAGCGATAGGTCTAATGAAGAATAACAAAAGAGATATGTACAAGAGCTACTATGAACAGCAGTGTAAATGCTTCACTGTAGCCAAGTTAGATACAAAACCAACAACAGTCAGGATAGCTTATGTTTACATGCCTACTAGCTCCACAGATGTTGAAGGCATTGAATGTATGATGAAATAAAATAAATTATTCAGGTAGTTCAGGAAGACAAAAATTTAACTGTTTGGGGGGGGGGGGGGGGGGCTGAAATTTAACAGTAGCAAAATGAAGAGAAGGAAAAATAATAGAAGACCATGGACTCAAAGAAGGAGTGAAAGGGGAAGCCACATGGTAGAATCTCGCACAGAGTAGAATTTAATCATCACAAACACTTGGTTTAAGAATCATACGTGGAACAGGTAAAACAGGATTCAGATATATCATGTTAATTGTACAAAGGAGATTTTGAAACCATATTTTAAAATGAAAACATTTCCAGTGGCTTTTGTGAGCTCTGACCATAATTAAAGGTTATGAACAGCAGATTAAAACAAAAAATTTCGCAGGGTAAGAAATTAAGGAGATGACACTAAGGAAAGTTAGGGGACCAACAAGTTGTTGGTAGTTTCACAGAGAGCATTAGGAAACAACTGGAACAGGTGAAAGGACTACAATATAAGGCAAATAAGTAGCTCTGAAGGACAAAGTAATAAAAGCAGCAAATGACCAAACAGGCAAAAAGATAAGCCCCAGCAGATATCCTTTGAAACCATAAGAGATATTGAATTTAACTGAAGAAAGGAGAAAATATAAAAATTCACCAGGTAAAGCAGATGAAAGGGACTACATGTCTAAAAATGGAACTGACAAAAAGTGGATACTGCCAAAACAGGAATGGTTATAGGAGAAATGCAAACCTGTACAAGCATGCATAGCTGTGGAAGAGACAGATAACACCTATAGGAATATTAATGAGATCTTTGGAGAGAAGCAGAAGCATCTGTATGAGTATTAGGAGGTCAGATACTAAGCCAGTTGTAAAAAAAAGCAAGAAATGTGGAAAGGTGGTTGGAATATATAGAAGGAACTAAAGACCAGTTTTTTTTTAAGGAGCATTTTCTTTTTAATTGTAGTTACTTTGATCACTATTTTTATTCAATTAACTTTCTCTAAACGTAAGTTGTATTTCTATTCCTTTGTCACATTCTTTTAATCATCATTTCAACTTCTTCATTTGCTCTCATTTTTCTTCCTATCATTCTTTTCCAGGTTGAAATTTTTGTTGATGTGATTTTAATTAATTTTATGTATTAATTTTGATTTTTTTCATCCATGTAACTGCACTCGTTTCTACTCCTAATTTTGCTTGAATTTAATTTCACTTATAAGCCCAATTTTCCTTTAATTCCTCATCTGCATTATTTTCCCCATAGTCGCAATAGTAATTTAAGCTGTGCTTTAAATGTTTGGAAAAAAAAGAAAGAAAGAAAAAAAAAGGGGGGGGGGTACATCTTGTAATGAAAAATATATTTTTGACACTATAGTAAGTCATAAATAGATTATTTCATCTTTTATTTTCTAACCAATACACCAGTACTTTCAAATCTTTAAACATTCTAATAGATAAATATTATTAAGTTCACATTCACAAACATTCTGAGTGGAAAAAGAATATGAAGAAAAGCGAGAACAAATACAAAAAAATCATATAGCGATTAAATGTGACAAAGAAATAGAAATAAAAAATTACATTTAAACCAATTAATTGAATAAAAATAATGATAAATGTCATTTCAATAAAATTTAAAAATAAAAAACTTTAAGCCACATGACAATACCCGAACCCATGACGTTCAGTATGGCGAAGACTTTACCCTATCCACTACGACACATAACGAATCTTTAAAATTCTCTGTCTTATAATGCTACAGAACACCACATAAAATTCCAATCTTTTTTTCATCGATTACTCGCTAATGAGGGCCTGCTACGGTGAATGGTTGCAGGGTGTGATCCTGGGATCTTGAGCTACATCACCATACGGACGGTTTCAAAAAGTCGATCCCCACTGCTTGGGATCTCTCCCCGTTAATATGACCCCTATGATATTTTCCTCAGCATGACTGTTAGAATATGTATTTTCACATATCTAGCCAGGATGACAACTCTATTTTCTCCTGCCAAACACAATTCTGATTACCATATTGAGCACAATAATTACATCATAAGAACAGCTAGACACCTAAAAAACAGTTTATAAAACTGAAATTAAGTAAGAGTAATTACACGCAAACTGCTGTTGGTGGTAGGTTATCTTTCCTGACGGGTCACAAATCCTGCTTCCCCTGGCAGATGAACATTTTTAATCTTCAAAAAGAAATGCTGCAGGACAAATGCTCTGTAACCTTTCTGGTAGAACAAAAAGCATTACTGAGAGAGTTATAGTTTGACGAATGGAGTTGTGACATCCTAAAGGGCCATTAATGCACATGGAAAGCACTTTTCACCAATCTGACTGCAAATCCATCCATACAGATAAGATTCAGCCTTACATGAATTGTTTCCCTTATGAGAATGAGATCTTTTAGCAATATGATGCACGTTTCCATACAATCCTAAACCTACACATGCCTGAAACAGAGCAAGCACATGATCAAAATGTCAGTTTTCTCCTGGTCTCAAGTTGCCCACACTGTAAACCACATGTAGGATCAATGTGTTTTGGTGTTAATTTTTTATCACATACCCTTCAAAGAGGGTGGGAAGCATGCAGTCAGGATAAGTGTAGGTATCTACAAAAACCTAATAATACATCTATCTGAAGGCTAAAAATGTAAACAGATTTGGCATATATTTGGCAGGTTGCCTGTGCACAACCCAAAATGAAAGACTCTAAGACATTTTGGTTCAACATCTCCCCATTTCTGAGAAAACTACCCCTAAATTTTATGATGCGCAACAACTCAAATAATTGACTGGGTCAATGAGGAACTGAAAATCGAGCATTTTTCATCACCATATATGGGGTATGGGATCTGTGAATCAAGGAAAGAAACTGTTAAGACTGTTGCTTACGTACCCCTAAGATAAACACCAGTCAACGAAAGCACACTGACCAAGGGATTCAGCTGGGGGAGTGGAAAACCTGTGTTCGATTCCCAAACACATTCTGCAGTTTTTTTTATTATTTTTCCCCCATATCAAAACTGGTAGGATAAGGAGGGCTAATAAGGTAAGGAATAACAACAACACAGGTAAATAAATTTTTCAGGTGACTTTTTATGAAAACATTTCTGAGTAAGAGTGCAGGGTATTTTTGGCTCAAAAACGGGCTGTTCGAGTTATATGTGGTGTAAGTTCGAGAACCTCTTGTCGACCCCTATTCAATAGTCTGGGAATTCTGACATTGCCCTCACAGTATATATTTTCTTTAATGTCATTTGTTGTTAGCAATATTAGTCTATTCCCGAGAGTTAGCAGCTTTCACTCAGTTAATACTAGGCAGAAATCAAATCTGCATGTGGAATGCACTTCCTTGACTCTTGTGCAGAAAGGAGTGCAGTATTCTGCTGCATCCATTTTCAATAAGCTACCACAAGAACTCAAAAATCGTAGCAGTAGCCCAAACTCTTTTAAGTCCAAACTGAAGGGTTGCCTCATGGCTCACTCCTTCTATTCTGTCGAGGAGCTCCTGAAAGAGCTAAAAAATTAAGCAAATTCCAGTGTGACATTGTTGATTTTCTTTATTTAAACTTATGACTTGTCACCTGAATATGTTCTTTATATTTCATTTTATCTGTTTCTACTACCGTGTTATAATTTCATGTATTGACTCGTTCCATGACCATGGATACTTCTCCTTAATTTGGTCCCACGGAACAATAAATAAATAAAATAAATATAAATCATGAGGGACCACACAGAGCCAACTGCATGACACTTGCATACAGCCAGGTGCTGGACAGAATTTTACTTCAAGGGTTCAAAATTGTAGTATGTTTCTGAAAACCCAGATAGAATCACTCAACCAAGTGGATGCAATAACGATTCATAGCATAATTCACAATCAACTGTCAGCACCGATTTTTAGCTGATGTTATTGCATGCACGACACTCATTAAATGTAATTCCCAAATAACAAAGATTTTAAATGTCAACTAAACCTGTTTACTATCGAATCTTCAGAAGGAATAATGCAGTTATGCGAAGACTGTATTCATTAGATGATGATGATGATGATGATGATGATTGAAAGAGCTATTGTAAGGGAACCACAAGGGTTAAAAATTTAATTTTTTTACTAATCAAAGCCATTTGAGAAATTTATTTGCCTACCTTGTTAGTACTCCTTATTGTTTTCCTTGCCTCATTAAACCTCCAGTTTCTAATACATTCAATACGGAAAAAATTGCAGAACCCAAGTGGGAATCAAACACAGGTTCTCTGGGCCCTAGCCAGATGCCTCAGTCACTACATACGCAGTGCTTTCGTTGATTGGTATTTACCTTATACGTACATAAAAAGCAATCACAAAAGTTTGTCCCCTTGATTTCTACGATAATATGCATTTGTAGTCCCCATATATAATGATGAAAAATGCTCAATTTTCAATTATCTATCAACACTTTCAATTTGGAGGTGATCTTGCATCATGAAATTTAGGGGAGGTTTTCTCAACAAAGGGAAGACGTTGAGTTAAAATTTAGGGTCTTTCGTTTTAGGTTGTACACAGGTGACCTGCCGAATATGAGCCGAATTGGTTGGCTGTGTCCGAGATCTTCATCTTGTCAGTACTGTTAGGTGGTAGAAATAATGTCACCATTGAATAAAACCTTCTGAATATGAAAACAGGTAATGCAAAGGGTTGTGTATCAATTAATATTATAATATTATGTACTGAGTTAATTATGCTGACAGTACTACACAAATGGTATACAATTAGAAAGAAATCACTGCAAGTGGGTCATTTAAAACAGCGCCAATCAAACAAGTGATAACCAAGAAGAGGGTAACTGGATTTCAAACATAAAAGTATCTTTGGGTGTACCCCCAGTGAATGTAAAAAAAAAGTAACTTTCAGCGAACTCCATGAAAATGTAAGAAAAAATACATAAAAAAAAGGTTACTGTTAACATGATATACAGGATGCAGCTATATCAGGCATAGATAAATATATCCAAGTGTCATCTGTGCTAAGCTATAGTGAACAATGTGGCTAATTCTGTGATGTGCATGACATTATTCACATTTATACCTACCAATTTATGCACTAACTTCTTTTATGGAACTGTACTTTTTTTCTGTTGGATTGGGAAGAGGCTCTGAAGAGTGCTTCAGTGACTTAACATACATGAAACTAGATCAGACAGTAACACAATTACAGCACCAAAATGGCTGTCCCACCATCTGGAGAAGGGGTCCAACAAACATATGCCCTGTTGTACAAAATGTAACCACACACTTAATTCAGTCTGTGTGTTTATTAGTATGACTGTCATAGACAAGTGCTGAAAATATTGACATTGTTTACTGAAACACGCTATAAAGTGATTTCAGGTAGAGAATACTGCTGGTATTTCATGTTTTTCGGAAGTCGTCAATTGATCTGAATTAAGACTAACTGTGTCAAATTGCAATAATAATATTTCTGCTGCTATACCATCAACAGTCAACATAGTGAAAGTCAATATTAACTGTGGCTGTAATCCATGACCAGAATGTCACCATTACAAATGCTACTAAGACATAGCTGAGGACCCACTCCATTTTGATGATGTCTTTTCTTACTTCACTAGATAAAAATAAACACAAAAAAGGTCTCACCAGAAAATAGATTTCCAGCAAGTTGAACCAGCCATGTCTGACAACTGATGTCCAGAGATAGCGCCGAAGCTGTTAAAAGTGACAGACTTGTGGCCAAAAGGCCACCTGCTGAACTTAGCGTTAACGGACCTGCTACAACTGTGCCATCCGACTGACTGAAAAATATAACAACTCGTTATTGAAGACAAATCATCATCTTGACTTTTAAGAGTGCTTGCTCATTTAATAAATCAAAAGTAACTGAACACAAAGTGGACAGACACATTTCATTTAAGTTCCCCCCCTGAAATAATTGCAAAGCATGAACAAAACAAAAGGAACAAAGCAGGAAACTGAGAAACCCCACCTGCCTCTCCATTGCTTTGTTTGAGAAATACCAATACAATCTGGCAAACATTAAGATAACAACAGAAGACAAGCAGTAATTTTTTCCAAAATAGCCCCTTTCCTTCTAATTTACTATCTTATATTTATCTGATGCATGCATAGATAGTATTAAGCAGTATTTTAATAGTTTATTGACTATACAGAGTACAGATTAAGTTTCTATGATTTTTTTGTCTTTTATATAACTTTACTCAGTCCACATCCACTGAATGTACTTCTTCTACATAGGTTTGATAAAAAGTAGATGAAACACTGCTGTAACATGAAGGATGTGCACAATGTGGCATGACCACATTCTGTATCTGATAGCAGAAGGTCAATTGAAGTTGTACAGGGAACAGTGACGGCTGTATTTGAGTCAGTTGCAGTGTGTCCAATTTGAAAGTGAGGAAGGCCAGTACAAGCACTCTATCAGTATATTTAGGAAACACGAACCACGTGCATAGATCAAGACTGAAATGGCACTTGGTCATAGTGCATAACAATGTTTCCTTCTGGCACTGCACCTCATCACCCTTCATGACAATGAACCTCGTGCAGGATCTCCTCAGTATGGGGGGAAGATACTGGAATGTCCACCATATTCACTCTACAAGAGTCTGCGCGATTACAATCTGTCTGCCAAAATGAAGGAACCTCTTCATAGCATGCAGTACAAGACAAATGAAAACATCATCCACATTATAGGGCAGTCCTTGGGAGACATCAACAGAGATGGATGTGCTGATGGCATACAATGCTTTCCATCTCTGTGGAGGAAGTTGATGGAGATGCGAGGCGATTATACTGAGGGGACGTAATACGGTGAAGGTCTGTCAATAAAGTCTGGTATGATTTATAATCGTGTTGCCAATAATTTTTATTCAGCCAGTGTACAATCAACAAAACATGACCAATGAGTAAACATCCCACTGACATGAGATCATTACACAGTACTAGCTTAGCTGGATAGTAACTGAGGTGGAAGCATCCATGGTCAGTTTAAGGAATCACTTTGCTATTTGTCCAAGGCAATTTAAGGGAAATTACAGATACCTTAAGTTGAGATAGCTAGACTGGGATATGAACCTCATTCCTGCCAAATATATATCCACCACCAAAACATACAGACAATGATGAAGGTGGGCAAGCTAAAGTAAGTTCTTGACACTATGAGAGAACTTGGGATTGGCATACTTGTACTACAAGAAACAAGATTCAGGGACGAAAGCACGATGGAATCAGAGGGATATGTAATTCTCAAAGGGAAACCCTGTGTTGGGGGGCCAAAGCAACCTTTTATTTTTGGCACACCCTTTGTAGTAGATTGTAGATACCTGGATAATATCACTGCGTGGAAGGGCATAAACGAGAGGCTGTCATACCTGACAATAAAAATAGGAAACAAAACCTATACAATAGCAAATGCACATGCACCAACAAATGATGAGGATAAAAAAGACAAAGAAGGAACTGAACATTTTTGTTCCACTTTGGATAAGGTAGTGACAAATGTGGACAAACTATTTTTCTAGAAGATTTTAATGCACACATGGGCATGGAAAGGAACTTTAGAGGTCCTGTGGGAGATTCTCCAACCCACAAGAGAACAAACAAGAATGGTGAGAGATTAGTGGACCTGTGTAGGAGACACAGGATGAGAATAATGAACACCCATTACAAAGTTAAGGCAGGCAAGAAAAGAACATGGGTCAGCCCTGAAAGCAGGGTTGGGGAAAAACAGTGAGACCATGTAGCAATCCGTGACAAGAATCACATAGAGATTATGAACACAAAAGTGAGGAAAAATAGCAGGATTGAATCAGATCACTACCTTGTTGAAATAAAATGCATGTGGATACCCAACAGAGCAAGGAAACATAGGACCAAAACACTCACAGAATCGACCTAGATCTTCTGAAAAAACACAGAGAAGAGTATGCAAAGAGAATGGTAGTTCAGAGTGATTGGAAGAGGGTGAGAGATATGATGGAAGAACAGGCAGTGCGACTGGCTACTAACGACAAGAAAAGGAAGCATGAGTGGTGGATGGATGAATGTGAGAATGCAGTTGAGACAGGTGGAAAGAATGGATGAAATAGCAATCCCGAAAAAGTAAGAAGGCATGTCGAACTTCCAGAATGCAAGAAAAATTGATAGCAAAATGATCAAGAAATGCCAAGAGAAGTAGATGGAATGCGAAACTTGAAGAAGCAAACACAGCCTGCAAGAAACACAAATCACGAGTCTTTTTAAGAGAAATGAAGAGCAGAATTAAAGGCTTCGAGGCCAAAGAACTCTTCATAAGAGGACAAGATGGCACAATAAAAATTGGCAAAAAAGAGGTGCGAGGAAATGGCTAGGTATTTTAGGGATCTGCTGAATGCTGAAGCACCAACAGTAAAGTGGACACTCTTACGCTCAAGCAACAAAAGTCAGAATAGTCTAGACAATGCACCCACCAGGGCGGAAGTAGCAGAGACAATTAAAAACCTCAAAAACAACAAGGCATCAGACAGTGATGGTATCTGTGCTGAAGAGATCAAGTGGTGTGTGCCTGAAATAGAAAGAAGTGTGTATAACGTAATAATGGATATCTGTAGAAATAAGAAAATATCCATAGACTGGAAAGAAGCCATTATAATACCACTACACAAGAAAGGGGACAAGAAAGTACTGGATAACTACAGGAGCATCTCTCTCTTAAACATGGGGTACAAGGTTTTGTCGAGAATCTTGCTGAACGGAGTTGAAGAACAACTGGAGCCAACAATAGGAGAGTACTAGTCTGGCTCTAAAAGAAGGGAGGAACTGTACAGAACAGATATTTGGAGTAAAAAGGATAATAGAACACAGACACAGGAAAGGAAAAAAGACAATAGTGACATTTGTGGACTTCCAAAAGGCCTATGATTCAGTTGACAGAAGTACTCTGCTTGATGTGTTAGAAAATGGAGGACTGGATGCTACAACACCTGCAATAATAAAGGAAATGATAAGCGACACTACTGCCAGGATCAGGCATCGCAGTATGCTGTCAGACAGCTTTGAAATAAAAACAGGAGTCCGGCAAAGGGACGGGTTGTCACCAATATTATTTAACCTGATTTTGCACGATGTAGTGAGACAGTGGAGACAACTAAACAGTAACATGAAGATCAAATGTGTGCAAATAGGGTACAAGGTCAAACATAATGCAACAGTGGACTGCCTGGCATTAGCAGATGGCATGGCACTCTTAAATGAGACAGAAGAAGAAGCAAAGACAGCACTAGAAAATCTAGCCGAAACAGCTGAAAAGATCAGACTGAAGACTGCATATAAGAACAACAAGACATTGAACACCGAGTCTGACTGGAAGATAGATGGCCAAGTAGTTGAGAAAGTCAACAGTTTTCGTTATTTGGGGGAGAAGATAACTGATGGCATACAGAGCAACAGTAGCGCAGTAGACAGGGCACAGTTTTTGCAGAAGCTTCGGAATGCGGTGAAAACAAGATATGGCAAGAAAAATCTGTCACGGAATGCCAAATTGCAACATTACTCAGCAACTGTAAAAAATGCTGCTCTGTATGCATCAGAAACACTCACACTCGGCAAGAGAGCTTGTATACAGTTGGAGATGAAGGAGCAGAAAATTTTGAGAGACGTATGGGGCACCAAAAAACATGGGGATATATGGATATACAGAACACGACAGGAATTGTATGAAAATACTGAAGCCATATCGAGCAATACGCAGAAGAGGAGGTTACAATCTGTTGGACATATCATGGGAATGAACGAGGAGAGGTTGACTAAGAAGATATGGAATGCAAGATGTCATACAGGAAGCAACTGGGTGAAGGAAGTCAGAGATGACTGGAAGACTGTAGGAATAAAAGAAAGAAATCTGCAGGCAGTAGTACAGGACAGGGAGAAGTATAAAGGGTTGGTGGATGGTCACAGGTGGCCAGACACCAAAATCAAAGTTGTCTTAACAGAAGAAAAAAGAAACAGAAGAAGCAAGAGAATGAAGAGGTATTGAGAAGAAAGATGTGCAAAACAAACCACCCAAGATCCTGAAAGGTCATAACGAAGAAGAAGAAGAAGAAAAAGAAGATCCACTGTCTTATCGACAACGTAGCTTCTCTCAGTATAAACGAATGAGTTGCCATTCACCTAAAAATATAGTACCAATAATAGTCAGTGCCTGACACTAAAAACGATTATGTAAGCAATATGTTCACCTAGCTGTTGCAGCTCCCACAACAGATGAAATTATTATAGGTAAAATGGTACATACAACTTCAGGGACACTGGTACAGAATATGGTAAATATTGCACTACGCAAAGTGTACTGTATAATACCTTTTGGTGTGAATGGTGGTGGACAGTTTGGAAAAAATTAAGAAAAAAATAATACCACAAAGACATGAGAGACAGAATTGTGGACCAAAACAAGACAACAAATATTGGCAATTACAAGGAGATGATGTAAATGTCAAAGATATTATAGATGGAGATTATATTCACAATGGACAATGATGGGGACTGAAACCAGCCATGGCATTTCTTTTTTTACAGAAAATATACTGCTCTTCATCCCAAGTGATCTAGAAGATAGGAGAAACTTAATCAATACTGTTATTTGAAGCCCTTTATTCCCAAATACATGGCAAGTGTTTTAACCACTGTGTCACCTAGCTCGGCAACAGCAAGAAGATGAATAAGAGAGTGACAAGGTTGTGTTTCCCAATTCTTCACCACTTCACATAAGGCAGGACCGCACAGAAAGGGGTGGCAAGACAGAGCGCAGGCACCGAGGGGGCACAAAAACAGACTGGAAAAAAGCCAAGAAAGATGGTTTAAGAGTTAAACGGAATAAGTATACGAGTTCTCCTATCCCTCACGTTCCTATCTTCTACCTACAAGAAGAAGCCTTTTCCTCAGCATGTGACTGTAAATGCATGCTGTTGTTGCAGTGGCTATTCTACAGTGTCATTCTGCCCAAGTAGCACCATAAAGAAACAGCTACTATGGAACAGACAACTACACCTACATGATTTATAAGACAACAGTGCATCTGGTTGACAAAACTCCCTCAAATTTAACAACAGAGTTATGCCGCTACTTCGCTAAGATATTTTAGGATCTCAAAGATCAGGGACTGGGTGCTGAAGCAATTAGGTTGGTTGATCAAAGGCTTCCAAGTTTTGCCCATTTCTGCCAGCTGAGGATTGGAGGTGGAGTAAGCAAGAAACAAGGGGTATTTAATTTACCAAATGTAATAGACATAGTCATACAGTGAAGCTAATTTACGAAACAGTTGCTTTCAATTTACAGGCAAAAGAGTCCATGAAGGGCCAGCTTCCTATCTGATTATTTTGTAGGTATCCTCCCTCCAAGGGATGCTTATTCAAGCACTGAAATGGATCCGAGGATATTTATGACAATGCCAGGGACTAAAGCAGCTTGTGAAGGTATCTCCAGCAAGCTACAGATAATAAAAATCCATGTAAGGGCAAGTATGGGTGAAATCAGACTGTCAAATGTACTATCTCAGCATCAGATGACAACACAACTGCTAAATTTGGCTTCAATGCCATAATTAATGTGACATTTTGCCTGCTCGACACACATTGCTGAGATTACATTTTGGCAGGTAGACTAGGGTGGTGTGGAAGTTGCGTCAGGTAGGGGGAGAAAGAGGTAGGAGGGCTGTCCTGGGCACCTTTTGAAGCTGGTTATTGTTCTCCTAACAAAGGAAATTCCCCTTTTGTCCAAGCAATTTCGTAGCCTCTAGCATCACAGACACTAACCACTTCCTTCACACACTCTCTACTAATTGCACACCCCTTTACCATCTGGATCCCTAGTCATCACTGTTGATGCCTCCTCCCTATACACCAACATCCCTCTTGCCAAAGGCCTTACCACTACCAAACACTAGCAACATCCTTCAGACACCAAACCCAAGCCCACTACCTCATTCCTCAGATACCTTGCCAACTATATCCCGACACACAACTACTACTCCTTTGAAGGGAACGTATATAGACAAATCCTCGGCACAGGCATGGGCACCCACACAGCACCCTCCTATGCCAACTTTTTACAGGTCATCTAGAGGAAACTTTCCTAATCTCCCAAAACCCCAATCCTCTTGTCTGGCTCAAGTTCACTGAGGATGATAATAATTTTATGACTTGGACACAGGACCAAGACAACCTATCCTCATTCCTCCACAACCTTCACTTGGTCCTCAACCTAACACACCACCTTCATGAATGTTGACCTCCACCTCTATGATGGCTCTATCCACATCTCATCCAAATTAAGACCACAAACCACCAACAGTACCCACATTTCCACGAACCACATGGTCAGGCTGTGTGGATGACATATCAGCAGTGATGAGAATTCCCTCAGTCAGTATGCTGAAACTCTCAGAAGAGCCTTCACGGGCAGGCATTGCTTCCAAACCTAGTCCGCAAGCAGATCTCCTGTGTAATATCCTCATACAGCCCTAATCATTCTACCACCCCAAGAATCAGCTACAAAGGAGTGCCCCCCCCCCACCCCTCATTGCCCAATATCACCTTAGAATTGAGCAACTGAAACACGCACTTCACCAGAGCTTTAATTACCTATCATCAAGTCTTCAAAAGAGGGACATCCTCCCCAAGATCCTTGCCACCCCACCTAAAGTTGTCCATCCAACTTCCACAACATCCTTGTCCATCCACTGCCACTCACAACCCCTTGCCACAGGTGTCATATCTCTATGGAAGACCCATATGCTCTGTGTGTGTGTGTGTGTGTGTGTGTGTGTGTGTGTGTGTGTGTGTGTGTCTTCTATTTCCGACACAGGCCTTGTTAGCTGAAAGCTTATTTGTGACAGTCTTTTTGCTGTGCCTACATGCAACTCAAATGTAGTAATAATAAATTCAACGTCTTTTTAATCTATCTTGAACCCCATGGGACAGCAAGTGGACATCATGAGTTAAAAGTCATAGCACCAATTAATCACCAAGGTCTTAGCTATCGAATATCTAACATTAAGAAATGTTGCTGTTTTTAACTGAACCCACTATGAAATCTCTGTTCCAGCACTGACAACTCCCCCCCCCCCCCCTTCGAGAAACTACGCCTTTGTAATTTTTAACTTAAAATATGCAAATCAAATACAGCAGCAGTTTAACATGGATAAAATAAAAAGAAACATTTTTACCTTTGACTTCTTTTAAGGTTTCCTCTTTTGGAATTTGTCTTGCCCAGAAAACAACAGTTCCAAGCACGAGGGTAAGCCGTTGTTGGGAAACGAGCTGACAGCTGGCTCAAAGCTTCACAGCATCCATACTGAACAAAAAGAAAGGCAAACAGAGTAACCTATACTCTCATATGTAGGAGAGAAAGAAGAAAACTTGAATGTAACATTTGACACTAGTGGCACATTTGTGCTAGTGGATTAGTTACATTACCAAAAAATATCAAAATTAATAACTCTTTCAAAGGTTTTATCAAGTAGTGGTTACTACCAGTATATACCATACAATATTAAGGTATAAATTTAACATACAATAAATAAGAATGACAAACATCAAATATCCTATGTGCCACTGAAGCAGGTGGTCTCACATCAGTACCCAATACCAATGTTGTGTGTGACAGAGTAAATCCAAGGAATTAATTTGGCCTCATTCCCAACAGTTGGATTTGTTGATAAATACCATCGAGCATATTCTGAAATCAGAGCTGCACAACGCACATACAAAACTTCGCAAATTGAAAAATTGGTTAACTGAAACTAATGGACCATTAAGTTGAGGTAATCCGATGAGTGGATTATGATGAGTTAACAAGCAAGCAAGGGTTCTATTCAGGATCCTCTTAAATGACATGGCAAATTTCCATTAAACAAATCTGAGGATACTTACCACATACTGTGAATTGAAAACACAGAACTTTCCACAAAAAACAAAATCATGCGCAGAGCATGAGGCAGTTGTGTGGATTGTGGTGAGGCCATGTAATAGATCTGTATTTTGTGCGGAAAACACAGAATGATATGCTCTTACAATGAATTGAATCACTGCCATGAAATAATTTCTCAGTTGTTCTTTGTGCACGTACAGTCATCTGGCCACATCATCTGGGACACTTCACACATACGGAGCACACTGAGTGGAGGGGAACCCCTAATGATGAACCAAGTTCTGAAATCTGTAAATGCTGCCATAATATTGCTGCCGCAGTGCCATCCTTAAACTGCAGGTCACACATGGTGCAATAGTTCCAATGGCTGTAATGTGTTTATAATGAATTGTGAGTTAGCAGTTGAATTTGTGTTAACAGTGCAGTGTAAAGTATCATACTGTTAATTTCAAACATATGTGAAAGTATGGTTTCTCTGTAAGTAGCTAGGGGCAATAGCTTAAAAGAGCAAATGTCATGAGATTGTACATAATGTTGAATGTTATTCTGCGGAGCATCTTATACCTTTGTTCAAACTCATCGAATGGGTAGCTGCAGCTCTGAAAATCAGAATGACTTCTGCGAAAAAAATAAGAAGGAAGATGTGTGTTGGATATCTGCAGGAACCAACTATATCTTTCATCTCCAGAAAAAACTGGAGTGCATGCTAGTTAACAAAAACTGGATAATTTTCAAGAGGATGACACGGATATGTCTATCATGTGTGGAAAGAATATCCCACCCCATAGAAGTATATTCTCTCACTTCAAAACAGTAAGTTGTTGTTCAGAGGAAAACCCAGCCTTTTAGTGGTGCAAAAGAAGATCAAATTTCAAAGGAAAACCTTTACTGGAAGAAGAGTTCTGCTCACACAGGATGTTATCATTGTCTGGAGATGCTGTTTTCTGAGTGAAGTACAGGGTGCGTCAGTCAAGCCTTCATTTATTATTAGTGCGTGGAAGTGGTGGTGGTGGTGGTGGGGGGGGTGAGTACCCGAGGACACCACTGCATTCCCCAACACAAAGCATTTCAGTAGCCATGGAGCAGTGGACTAAGCACCAACGATCGTTTGCAGTGAGAGCGTTCTACCAAAGTGGTAGCTATGTAGCCGCTGAGCATCATTTCCTGGTGCATTTTCAAATTAATCGTAATAGGCCGGTGCCTTCGGTCACCTCAATAAAAACTTGGGTCCAAAACTTTGAAAATGTCAGAGAAACAACAAGGGAAAGAGGTGGCAGAACAAAGACAGTGCATACTCCCAAGAATGTGGAATGTGTAAGAATTGCTGTGGGAAAAAGCCCCTGGAGATCAGCGCATAGACAGAGTGTTGCACTTCGAATTTCTGACAGGACTGTCCAAAGGATTTTGAGATTAGACTTACATCACCACCCATACAAAATCCAAATGGTTAACGCTTTGAATAACAACAACTTCACGGTCCAACAGCATTTCTGTGAAAGTCTTTTACAAATGATTGAAGAAAACAAGGAGCCTCTTCATAACCTCTGGATGAGTGACGAGGCACATTTTCACCTCAATGGACATGTGAACAAACAGAACTTTAGACATTGTAGTGATCAGGACCCTCACCAACTCCTTGAAAAACCCCTGCACTCAACCAAGGTAACAGTTTGGTGTGCAAAGTCCTCATTGTGAATCATAGGCCCTCATTTTTTTGAAAACAAAAGAGGGCAATTCGTTACCGTTACTGCTGAGTGCTATTCAATAATGTTAAGGACATTCTTCATACCTCAGCTTTGTCAATATGTCATGAATGATGAAACATTATTTCAACAAGATGGAGCAACAAGTCACAGAGCACACGTGAGCATTAATGTTCTCAATGAAGTTTTTCCTAACCAGATGATTTCCAAGATTGAAGCGATTGCTCCCCCCCCCCCCCCCCCCTCCCCACCCGCTCCCCCCGCCAAGCTTGTGATTTTTTTTCTTATGTGGTTACCTTAAGAGCAAAATGTACAAAGAAAGACCTCATAGCGTTGGTGATCTCAAAGCAAGAATCCAGCTGGAAATCGATAGAATTCCTCAGGGTATGCTCCATCATGTGATAGACAGCTTCATCAATCGCCTGTGAGAATGCCATGATCGAGAAGGATGCCATCTTGCTGATGCTATTTTCAAACAATGAAAAAAATGTGTTGATGTTTCTTAAATGCTTTTAAAAGTAGAATAAGATTGTATGAATAAAATTTTGATATCTGCTTCTGTGTTTATTTTACACTCATTTAAAAAATGCAGGTTTGATTGCCGCACCCTGTGTCTAAGCGCAAACTTTACGAAATTGTCTGGTTGTATAAAATGTGGGTAAATACTGGTCACTCCAGACAGACTGCATGGACTGATGGCATTGCGTGAGGAACAATAAAAGTTCCACTTGGAAAAGGTAGTTGGCTCATTCTATTACATACTGGAACAATCAACAGCTTTGTTCCAAATTCTTTGCTGTTCTTTATATTGAACAAATTTGGGGACTACTTCAAGGAACTGATGGCAACAAAATTTAAAGAGTGGTTCATATGGTCTTTGCTTCCAAATTTCGAATAAAACTCCATTATAATATCCACTGAGCAACATATCACTCCAGTCAATCAACAAAGCCCATGTACGCAGCAACAGGAAGAGTGACACAGTAGATCTGCTAGGAAAGAGCCTAAATGGAAAAGGCAGAACTGCTGAAAATTGTGAAACAGAATAAATCACATTATTTTGTTTACAACACTGACAAAATTACAGAGAAAATGGTCATAGAGTGTTGTGCCTTCCATCATATCAATGCCATTTCAATGTAGCAGAACTTGGGTGGGTTCAGGTGAAATCATACACTGTAGACAAAAATAAAGGTTTAAATCATAAGATTTTAAACTTTTTGTGCACAAGTTACTGAGCATTATTACTTGCACAAACAGCACAATATTGTCACACATGTGTGGTACATTTTGGAAGAGGCAGTGGAACAAAAAGAGTTACCAATAACTACTTCACCTTTGAGGGGCAAACATACAAACAGATAAAGCCTACAGCCCTGAGAACCAGAATGGCTTCTTCCTATGCCAACCTTTACATGGGTTGCTTAGAGCGGGCTTTCCTTGTATCCATAGGCCTTGAGCAGCTGGTTTGGTTTAGATACATTGATGACATCTTTGTCATATGGACTCATTGTGGTGAAGCTGACCCGTTAAAATTCTTGGAATCTCTAAATACATTCTCCCAATTAAATTTCACACATGCCTATTCTCAATCCCAAGTGACTTTCTTTGATGTTGATCTCATCCTCACTGAAGGTCAGCTACACATGTTAAACCCACTACCTACATTTTAACAGTTGACGTCCTCTCCATGTCAAACGTTCCCTACCATACAGCAATACACCGCCATTCTCACAGCAGTCTTCACTGGACGTAATTACCCCACCAGCCTAGTTAAAAAGCAGATTTCCGGGCCATCACATCCAGTCCTGGTACCGCTGATCCCTCCAGAAAACAACTTAGGAGTACACCTCTTATCACTCAGTATTATCCTGGTCTCGAATGTACTAAGCGGCTACTTCAACAAGGCTATGACTTTTTAAAAACATGCCCATAAATTAGGTCCCTTATATTTTGCCCACCACACCTAGAATAGCTTTATGTCACCATCACAATCTCTGCAATACCCTATTCAAACACTATGCTCCTTCTGCACCCATCTCCCCACCCTATGGCTCCTACCCCTGCGACCATCCCTACTGTAAGACTTTCTCTGTGCACCTTCCCACCACCACCACCTGTACCAGCCCTGTAACTGCCAAAACATATACAACCAAAGCAAGAGCCACATGTGAAACGATACGTCATATACTAGCTGTTCTGCAAACAATGTTCAGCCTTTTTACATCGGCCAAGTTATCTGTTAGGATGCTCCACAACATGACAGTAGTAACCTCCATGCCTGTTTCACTACACATGCCATCTGCTTTCTTCCCCCAGGCACCAGATCCTCAGAACTCCACAGATGGGAACTCACGCTACAACATGTCCTTGGCTCTTGCCACCCACCTGGCCTTAATTTATGTTAATTTCTTTGGTCTCAGCATTTCTTCACAGTAACTATTCCTTTCCTCACTCCATTGTAGTTTTCTACATCTTTCATTTTCTGACCTGTCTATTTTTCATCAGTCCTATGCTATCTCTATTTCATATAATGCACTTAGCTTTTCGCTCTTATTAACTTGTGCACAATGTTTTAGTAGTAGTCTCTATCTTGCATATTACCCAGTCTTCCATCTTTAAACTCCCAGGTTTTCAAATCTCCTCCAGTGCAGTATCCAACAATCAATCTTTCCTTCTTATCCCGTCCAGTAAGTCACTACTGACCCAGGGTTCTGGGTGACTTTACTGTGACTCTCTCCATTTCCTAAACCTCACAAGTCTTTTTCCTTCAGCCCTCTTCCTTCCCCTTCAACCCTTCTGCCAGAAGAACGACCTAATGGCTCTGAAAGCTTGCGAACCATAATACCTTTTATACATGTGTTCTCCCACTGCCGCTTGGTTAGTAGGTTTTTTTATCTATCCAATTACATCATATATATATAGTGTATGTATTATATATGCAACAGATAGCAGAAAAGAAAAATGTATTTGTGTCAGGAGTGGGTTTACAGCAAGTGCAGCCATTTCCCCTTGCTGTGTTTCAGTCACAGCAGTCACTTTGCTGAAAAGTTTTCCAACCAGCACCTCTCACTTCATGGGCCTCCAAATTGGCTACTCAATCTGACAATGTAACACATCAAGCCTCAAACGCTGGTTTAATTTAAGTGCCTGTTCAATTCAACAGAAAAGTTTATAAAAGAAAACCACTAGCTCTAGGTGGATAAAGTGTATGCAGAACTAGTAGGTAACACATTTCATACTGGATTTTCACACTCAAGCTTCATAATTTACTGATTAGCATTTTTAAAAAGATTACACTGCTTTTTCAAATCCAGTGTTCTTTAAGTTAACTGCAAATGCAAGTTGGTACTAATTTTGAGTAAAATACAGTAAAGTCTTTTCCACCTTGGATTTTCCACAATAAAGCTTTGATTTTTCAAATTGAGTACTGCCATTCTTAATATCTCTTATTTGCAAAATAAATAATCTTGAAAATAAAATTGTGATTTAATAATGGTAGAAAAAATATCTACGTAAAAAAGGAAGATGTCACAGAAGGAAAAATAGAACTACTTGTGTTTTCCCTGAATATTATGAGAATAAAAACAATAATGAAAGGCTGAGTTCATTCTCTAGTTCTCTTTTATTGTTGTCTTCAATGTCTCAACTAAGAAGTCTGGAAATGTTTCTGTCTGCTCCTTGAATACACCTGCATTCTACAGTCTTCAACTATTTGTTACAGAATTGAGGAATACATCTCAGTGTATATCTACCCATTGTCTGCTGTGTAGTAAATTGTTTTTTTCTCATTTGTCTTTGGCTGGCTCTTCCAAAATCATGCGCTTTTTCTTATACAATGCATACACTACTCAGAGGGTTCTGTCATGTAGATAAAAATAAGCTAGTGCCAAAAATTTGTTAAAATATATAATGCTTACCGATAGGAATTTTGAAGAAAGGATTAAGCTCTTGCAAAGCAGGCTTATCATCCGCGAAAGTGATGATTCGACCACTCTGTCAGATGCAGCTGTGCAAGGGTAGAGGTTGAAAGGTGCTGGAATGCTGTTAATGACAGACCGGTATGGCAGTGAGTGGTTTGACATTTCTGGCATTGTAACAAGCAACTGGCTCATATAGCAATTGCTGTAATAGGCTCCTTTTGCTGTCACTGTATCTTGATGAGGGTAATCCACTGGGAAGTACAGCTTGTCAATTATGCTGAAACAAATACATTTGAGTGGCATCTGATTCCCAGTTCCACTTTCTTTCATTATTTCTCACATGTAGATTAACAATGTTTCAATTTTTTTACAGGAAAAAGCAAAAACAGCCAGGCTTAAAAGTGTCTCTACCAAAAATTAATATCTTAGAATATAAAACTGTTTCAACAACACTGTTCTAAAGAATGAAATTGATATTAATGGGGTAGTAGGCATTGTTGTCTTAGATTATTTGTGTTGTTTCGACATAACATGCATTAATAGCCAAAAAATGATACATATAATATCCACAGCAACAGACAGGCATAGCAGCTGAAATAAATAACTGACACAGAACAGTCCCACTCAACATCAGTTGTCTTCCGAAAGTGTGAATATCTCAATATTTGATGCAAAAATTACTTTAGTTTTTATAACAAAACTGGAAATTAATTTAAAATTTATGTAAGTCAGCAACAACTATTGTTTCAAGACACTGATACTCAAAGTCCCACACCTCTTCACAATTTATTCATAAGACCTACAAGTGCCTTTTTGTAACATGATAACAAACATGAGATCATGTCACATTAGATACTAATTACTATGAACATTCCAAAGTAAAGTCTCCACTGGTAGCAACATCTGTAAGATAGAACAAACTGCTTGCTCACATCAGATGTTAACATCGAGTCCCATTACTCCAACCCCTTCACTTTCATATCCAACTAAAACATGTACTGGTCCATAACTTTTTTTTTTTTTTTTTTTTTTGTTTGTGGTTTTAGGGCGCAAAACTTCTATGGTCATTAGCGCCCAGCCCGTGACATAGAAAACAGGAAAAAAACGAAATTTAAAATCGGCAGCAATGGGAACAAAATCATAAAATTTGAGTAACTAAAGGCAGAAGGAATGCTTAAAAATCCACTGTAGAAAGGGGTTGGTTGTCCCCCAAAAAAAAGCTTCAAATGACTGACGTCATTTCACTGTCACTAATAAACTGTAGAACGCGGTCAGCTGAGCGCGTGTCATCTGCTAAAATCGACGATAGATCAGGCGATAGCTGTAGACGGGAGCGTAACGGATTAAAGTAGGGGCATTCAATTAAAAGGTGTCTGACCGTCCACAGCTGAGAGCAGTGGGGACAGAGTGGGGGAGGATCACCGCTTAAAAGATGTCGATGACTAAAAAGACAGTGCCCTATCCGGAGTCGAGCTAAAATTACCTCCTCCCGACGACGCGTTCGGGAGGAAGAGGTCCAAGCGCAAGGAAGGGCTTTCACTTCCCGCAATTTATTGTGGGGAAGTGTTGACCAATGCGCATGCCATAAATGAGCAGCTTGGCGACATAAAACGCTCCGTAGATCGGTAAACGGAAGAGACTGAATAGCTGGCCGAGGAAGAGACACTGCAGCCTTGGCCGCTATATCGGCCGCCTCATTTCCACAGATACCAGCGTGTCCCGGGAGCCAGAGGAACGCCACTGAGACGCCCCCCAGGTGGAGCAAGCGCAGACAGTCCTGAATCCGGTGGATCAGAGGGTGCACAGGGTAAAGAGCTTGGAGACTTAGGAGAGAGCTGAGAGAATCTGAGCAGATTACGTACTGTATCCGCTGATGGCGGCGGATGTAGTGGACAGCCTGGAGAACAGCGTAAAGCTCCGCAGTATAAACCGAACACTGGTCGGGAAGCCTAAAGTTATTTGGGGTGTCGCCAACAATATAGGCACTCCCTACACCTAACGATGTTTTCGAGCCATCGGTGTAAATAAATGTGGCTTCCGTCATTTGTGCACATAGAGCAGCAAATGCCCGACGGTAAACAAGTGTAGGGGTACCATCCTTGGGAAATTGACATAGGTCTCTGAGCAAGTTGATCCGGGGACGGAGCCAAGGCGGTGCTGTACCCCAAGTTGTCAAGAAAGTTTTAGGAAAGCGGAAGGAAAGAGAATGGAGCAGTTGACGGAAGCGGACTCCCGGGGGTAGTAGGGAGGAGGAGCGGCCTGCATACCCGACATCAAAGGAGGCGTCGAAAAAAAGGTTATGGGCTGGATTAGCAGGCATGGAAGACAGATGGTTAGCATAACGACTCAGAAGGACTGCCCGCCGATTGGACAGCGGAGGTTCAGCAGTCTCAGCATAAAGGCTTTCCACAGGGCTGGTGTAAAAAGCTCCAGATACTAAACGTAATCCACGGTGGTGGATAGAGTCGAGACGCCGAAGAATAGACGGCCGAGCAGAGGAGTAGACTATGCTTCCATAATCCAATTTCGAGCGCACTAAGGCGCGATAGAGGCGGAGAAGGACCACTCGGTCCGCTCCCCAAGAGGTACCATTCAGGACACGGAGGGCGTTAAGCGAACGCAGACAGCGAGCCGAAAGATAGGAAACGTGGGAGGACCAGCACAGTTTTCTGTCAAACATAAGACCCAAGAATTTAGCGACGTCGGAAAACGGAAGGTTGACAGGACCTAGATGTAAGGAGGGCGGAAGAAACTCCTTACGTCGCCAAAAATTTACACAAACGGTCTTACTGGGTGAGAAACGGAAGCCGGTTTCGATGCTCCACGAGTGGAGGCGATCGAGACATCCTTGAAGACGTCTTTCAAGAAGGCTGGTCCGTTGGGAGCTGTAGTAGATCGCAAAATCGTCCACAAAGAGGGAGCCCGAGACATCAGGAAGGAGACAATCCATAATTGGATTAATGGCGATGGCAAACAGTACAACACTCAGCACAGAGCCCTGGGGTACCCCGTTTTCTTGGGAGAAAGTACGGGAGAGAGTAGTGTTCACCCGCACCCTAAATGTGCGCTCTGCCATAAATTCGCGAAGAAAAAGGGGCAGCCGGCCTCGAAAGCCCCAAGAGAACAGTGTGCGGAGAATGCCTGTCCTCCAACAGGTATCGTATGCTCTCTCCAGATCAAAAAATATTGCTACCGTTTGGCGTTTCCGGAGAAAATTGTTCATGATATAAGTGGAGAGAGCAACAAGATGGTCAACGGCAGAACGATGCTTTCGGAATCCGCATTGGGCTGGTGTTAAAAGACTGCGGGACTCCAGCCACCAAGCTAAACGGTAATTCACCATACGCTCCAAAACCTTACAGACACTACTCGTGAGAGAAATGGGGCGATAGCTAGAGGGGAGATGTTTGTCCTTTCCAGGTTTCGGAACGGGAACGACAATAGCTTCCCGCCATCGCCTGGGAAAGGTACTGTCGGTCCAAATTCGATTATAAAGGCGAAGGAGGTAACGCAGGCTATGGGTTGATAAATGCAGCAACATTTGGACATGGATACCATCCGGTCCTGGGGCGGAGGAGCGAGAAGAAGAGAGTGCATGTTGGAGTTCGCGCATGGAGAAAACAGTATTGTAGCTTTCGCGATTGTGAGAGGAGAAAGCAAGATGTCGTACTTCCGCTGCACGTTTCTTCGGGAGAAACGCTGGCGGGTAATTTGAAGAGCTCGAAATCTCAGCAAAGTGCTGACCCAATGAGTTAGAAATTGCGACGGGATCCACTAAGGTATCATGCGCGACAGTGAGCCCAGAGACCGGGGAGAAACTAGGCGCGCCTGAGAACCGTCGAAGCCGACTCCAAACTTCCGAGGAGGGAGTGAAGGTGTTAAATGAGCTAATAAAGTATTTCCAGCTTGCCTTCTTGCTATCGCGGATGACGCGACGGCATCGCGCACGGAGCTGCTTATATCGGATACAGTTGGCCAAAGTTGGATGGTGACGGAAAATGCGAAGAGCACGTCGCCGCTCACGTATTGCGTCACGGCATGCCTCGTTCCACCAAGGAACTGGAGGGCGCCGGGGCAATTCGGAGGTGCGTGGTATTGAACGTTCCGCAGCTGTGAGAATAACGTCGGTAAAATGTGTGACCTCATCGTCGACGCTGGGAAAGCGACGGTCATCGAATGTCGCTAGAGACGAAAAAAGTGTCCAATCGGCTTGGGCAAACTTCCAGCGACGCGAGCGCATATATGGCAGTTGAGGCTGCAGTCGAAGAACACATGGAAAGTGGTCACTCGAGTGTGTATCATCAAGGGCGAACCATTCGAAGCGCCGAGCTAGCGGAACAGTACCGACCGCAAGGTCCAAATGAGATAAATTTGCCGTGGAGGCAGACAAAAATGTGGGGACCCCAGTGTTGAGGCAGACTAGATCCGCTTGGTGGAAGACGTCTAGCAATAGTGAGCCACGTGGACAAGGATGTGGAGATCCCCAAAGCGGGTGGTGGGCATTGAAGTCCCCAACCAGCAAATAGGGGGGTGGAAGCTGATCAAGAAGATGAAGGAGATCAGCTCGTGCCATTGGTGTAGACGATGGAATGTATACCGTACAAAGAGAGAACGTGTATCCAGAAAGGGAAAGACGGACGGCGACAGCTTGGAAGGAAGTGTTTAAGGGGATCGGGTGATAATGGAGAGTATCATGGAGCAGAATCATGAGTCCTCCATGGGCGGGAGTGCCTTCAACAGAGGGGAGGTCATATCGGACGGACTGAAAATGAGGGAGAACAAAGCGGTCATGGGGACGCAGCTTTGTTTCCTGAAGACAGAAGATGACCGGCGAGTAGGATCGTAAGAGGATCGACAATTCCTCCCGATTGGCGCGAATGCCGCGGATATTCCAGTGGATAATGGACATAGGGTGAACAGAAAATGGAGGAACGTGACCAAGGGTGCTGTCAACTCAACGACTGCTCAGAGCTTGCGACCGACAGCATGGAATGGCATTCAGTCGAAGGCAGAAGATCCTGATCCATAGGTTGGTCAGGAGCAGCTCCTGCCACCAACGATCGGCCAGTTGACCGGCCACCAGCAGGGCGCCTCGGCGACACAGAAGATGGCCGAGGGCGATTTCCGCCAGGTGGTGCTGTAGATGGGACACGCCTTGGCGGAGAAGGAGAGGAACTGTGTTTCTTCGTAGCCTTCTTAGAAGTATGATGTTTAGATGAAGGAGGAACCGATGGTTGTGAAGTTGCGGTACGTAAAAACTCTTCACGAGAATGCTCTTTTTTCGAAGACTTGGCGTCTGACTTTTGGGCTCGAGATTTAACAGAACCCGATGAAGGGTGAGCCATAGAGTGGGCAGGCGAAAGGGGTGAGGTTGAACGGGCGATCTTTGCGCTGGCCGATCTGACGACCGTGGTACTAAAGGTGAAGTCGCAAGTCTGCGTGGCCGCCTCCGTTGTTGGTCGAGGAGAAGCAAGGACAGCGCTGTATTTACCTTTCTGAGGCACGGTGGGCTGTCGACTGGCGAGTAACTTTCGAGCAGCAAAGGTCGACACCTTTTCCTTCACTCTTATTTCCTGGATGAGCTTTTCATCCTTAAAAACGGGGCAATCTCGAGAGGAGGCAGCGTGGTCACCCATACAGTTGATGCAGCGAGGGGATGGAGGTGGACAAGCACCCTCATGGGCATCCTTGCCACAAGTAACACATTTGGCCGGATTGGAACAGGACTGGCTGGTATGATTGAACCGCTGACATCTATAGCAACGCGTAGGGTTTGGGACATAAGGGCGAACGGAAATTATCTCATAGCCTGCTTTGATTTTTGATGGGAGTTGAACTTTGTCAAATGTCAAGAAGACAGTGCGGGTTGGAATGATGTTCGAATCAACCCTTTTCATAACCCGATGAACAGCTGTGACGCCCTGGTCAGACAGGTAATGCTGAATTTCTTCGTCAGACAATCCATCGAGGGAGCGCGTATAAACGACTCCACGCGAGGAATTTAAGGTACGGTGCGGTTCCACCCGGACAGGGAAGGTGTGGAGCAGAGAAGTACGCAGCAATTTTTGAGCCTGGAGGGCACTGTGTGTTTCTAACAACAGGGTGCCGTTCCGTAATCTGGAACAAGACTTTACAGGACCCGCAATTGCGTCGACACCTTTCTGTATAATGAAAGGGTTGACCGTGGAAAAGTCGTGACCTTCGTCAGACCGAGAAACAACAAGGAACTGTGGCAACGATGGAAGAACAGTCTGTGGCTGAGACTCAGTGAACTTACGTTTGTGAGCAGACATAGTGGAAGGTGAGGAAACCATTGCGGAAGAATCCCCCATGATTACCGGCGTCTCCGATGGCGCGCTCCTCCCTTGTGGGGGCCCTCGCCGAGGGCACACCCGCCTTAGGTGATTGTTCACACCTCAGGTCACACCTCCCGACAAACGGATGGAGGGACCAATCGGCACTTTCGGAAGGTATCAGCTCGGGTAATCACCCCTCCCTGGGCCTGGCCGTTACCAGGGGGTACGTACGTGTCCTACCTGTCTACCCGGGGCGGGGAATTACGCGTTACCCCGTCACCGGCTACGCATGGAAGTGCGTGGGTCGGCCTTCAGACACGCACAGGGAGGAAAGAAGAGAAAGGGAAAGGAAAGAAGAGGGAGTCTCAAACGCCGTAGCGGAGAAAAGGGCAAGGAGAAGAGGGAAGGAAAAGAGAAGGACAGAGGAAGGACGAGGACTGGCAAGTGTAAGAGCAAGGAATTTGGAACAGTTTCGAGCGTCCGTCTCCGGACGTAGGCACAAACCATACCCCCAGAGGGGGAGAAAGGAAGGAAAGAGACAGAGGTGAGGGGGGGGGGGGGGCGAAGATGGGGGACGGGGAGGGATGCGGAAAGGGAAGGGAAGGTATGCAGCCCGGAAAAGGAAGGAGGGCCACATTAGCTCGGGGTCCCGTGCTCGCTACGCACGTGTCCACAAAAGAGTTGTGGACCCCCTGGGGGGTGGTCCATAACTGACTCAAGAGGCAGAAATAAGGGACGGGCAAAAGTGGGAGATCAAACAACCTACACAATTCCAAGACTGTCCCAAAAAAAAAATGAACATCTGATCCTCCCCTCTGCAGCCTAGTGGGTAACCACTGCAGCAGTTACTAAAAGCCTCCTTTGTGTGAACAAAAATGGTAGAATGTCCCTAAAGTTAAATTGCATAACATACTCAGCAACAGTATACTGAACACAGATTGTAAAACCAGTTTGCCGGAGAGTTCGTATATGGTGACGCTCATATGAAATAACTTCATAACTGACCAAACTGTGATTAGAAACGCTCATCACTTTACTTTCATGCCATAATTTAGAATGGCTTATTTGGTACTAAGTAAAGTTACATAGTATTGTTGGCTGGGAGAGGTCTATGGAAGCTCAGTCACCTCCCCTTGCAGCCAAACACTGGTAATGAAATTTTTTCTCACAACAAGATTTGAAGAGGCTGTAAAGGATGTGCATGACATGTAGGACTGCTTACATGACTCACAAGATCAAAATGGACGATGAGGAGCACCAATACCTAATAGCTATATGTCAGCATCTGCAAGCATACGTACTCTACAAAACAATGCACAGTGCTTGGGGAAGGTTACTTCATCCCAAAATTATCCACCCCATATCTTACACAATTTGCGTACACAACAAAGGAAAAATTATGGTTTGTACTCCCCACACATCTCATTCTCATGGTCTCTATGCAAAACATACAGTGGACACACCAAAGTGTTGCAGTCTACACTGAATACAGCACTGACCTGAAAAAAAAAGGAAGACCACACTGTTTTCCCAAAATTCAACCACTACCCATAAGCACCCCAATCAAAGTGTTATTTTGTCATCAAAGCAATCCACGCAAAATCCCAGTCCATCCTTACATCACACTTACTCCTAACTCCTTCTCATCTGGGCCACATCCCGGAGGAAGAAGAAGACCAGTTGCAAGAACTGTTAGATATATAAAACTAGCTCATCCTTTTCAGATCCCATCACAGGCTATCCAAATCTACCAAAGGCAGGACAACTTGTGAAAGCAGTTATATACCACATCTGCTGTAATTTCCACACAGTATTTTACAGTATTTTTTATGATAATGACCACCAGCTACCTGCCCATCCAAATGACAGGTTGCTGCCAAAATATTGGCAAGAGCAGAGTTGACCATGTAGTGGCAGAACATGCTGAGCACAACGGGCTCGATTTCAATGGCTGCAACACAACTTATGCCATCTGGATCCTCCAACCGCCACCCTATCAGATTCTCCGAACTATGAACTACCTACATCGACGGTGAAACATAACAGACACTGAGGACTCACACAGGAGTGCTTCTTTTTATTTAATAAAATTGCAGCCAAATAGCCATATACAGTTACTTTGCTCAACGTTTACACTTACATTTACATTTTACATTTTTTGCATATTCATTTATAGATTTCACTCGTTTACTCCACAGTTCTATGTGATATCGTTCACAGGCTTCGTTACACAGTCCACAAACACAGGTTATGGTTGAGTCATGATAAGTTTTGTTGTTGCAAATTAGATGACGAAAGCCGTGAATAGAAAATCTAGTTATGACATGTCACAGTTCGAAGTTTGCTGCTGTCCATGAGCGGTTCGTCATTGCTTCTGTGCCACAGAACTCCAGCCATGCTTTTTCTTGTTTATACTCCATGATCTTCAGTTGATTTCTGGAAGCTCTGGTGTGTGGCATCATATATTGAAGTTTGATGTCTTCAATTAGGAATGTCTCTCTCACTAGCAGGTACACTAGTCTAGATCTTGTTGTCTTTGAGAGACCTAGTGTTCTTTTTAGATAAGTTGATTTTACCTTTTCTAGTGTTTCTAGATTTTTTTCTGTCAGGTGGTCCATATAATCTCCATCCTGTAGGCCAGAATTGGCAAGATTTTTGCATTGAATAATTTCGTGGCCATTTCTAGACTGAGTAGGCGGATGTTTTTGATGTCCTGTATTGCTATTATTGCTTGGGCTGCACGTTCTGTTGTATGTTTTGTGAAGCATTTGGCTGTTGGTTGCAATGTCACCCCTAGGTACTTAAAGTCTGATGAGATTTTTATTTTTTGTCCTCTGATGTTGATTTCCGCATTCTTAGGTGTTTTGCTTCCTTTTCTGAAAATCACCATTTCTGTCTTTGGTATGTTTATGTGTAGTTTGTGTTCACTGCACCATTTGTCTATTTTTTCAATGATTTTCTGCAGCTTCTGTATATCTGTTGATCCTACAGCTATGTCGTCAGCGCATGCATATATGTATACATCTTCTTCATTTTCTCCAATTCGCAGTACTTCTTTAGTGACAAGAATGTACAGCAAAGGGCTCATTGGGTCATCCTGCAAGGCTCCGTTCAATTGCAGAATGAGGTTCAAAAAAGAGAGGTTGTCTGATATTGTGATTAAGTTGTATTCGAGGATTGACTTGATTATTCTTGCCCATATGAGATCTTCTCCCATTGTGTTTTCCAGTTTTCGGATTATGAGATCTCTTTCCAGTAGGTCTATGAACACTGTGTAGAACATTTGTTTCTTTTGTAGTGCTTCGTCGATGTTGTTTAGAAGAAGCATGACTGCCGTAAGTGTTGATCTTCCAGATCTGAAGCCCATTTGTCGTTCTGGGAGGTGACTGTCCACACAGGCTTTGATTTTTTGTGTAATTATCTTTTAAAACATCTTGAACTGAGTGTTTTCCAGAGCTATGGCTCTGTACTTGTGTGTGTCCATTGGGTCTCCTCTACCTTTGTAGAGAACTTTTTAAACACATGCACCTGTCAGAAAGGGTGGTGATAGTCCACCTCAAGGGACAGACCTTAAGCATGGCTCAAGGCTACCAGCTAAAAGATGAGGCACAAGAGACACTGTGGATTTCCCTGTCAGATATGTCAGATCTGCACACTCAGAACTGAAGGGGTAACAAGGCAAGAATGCTCACTGAAATAAAATATCTCTAGGTAAAAGTCTTGGACATTTAGCATCACACGACCCACTAATGGTGTATTAATTCCAAACTGCAATAGTGAATGTGTCAATGAGACATGACACTCACTACTTATAATGATTTTACAAACAAAAAATAATGCAAATTGCAGCATCATTAATAACTCCTATTTATGCTAATTTCCTTAACAAATTAATTGTATGAGAACCTGAGATGCTATGACCTCAAATGAGGAGCCAAATGAAACACACTTGTTTATATTATAACATGCTTTCAGACACTAAATAGTTTTAATGTTAGAAGCAACAAACAACTCTGCAGTCAAATTGAGCCAGAAAGCACCATTCTCCACAGTACCATGTATTATGAAGTCAGCACAGAGTAGGCACATCTGTTGTCTGACAATCTGACTTGGAGATTTTACAGTATTCATTGCTTTTAAAAACAATATTAAATTTATTTAAATCAGTCATTAACAAAGTATTTTGCTGTAAAGTATGATATAGGCATTTTACTCTCTGAGGACAATGGATGAAGGACCATCGAAAGAAAATTTGGAATAAATGACCACTTAAATTTTATGTTAATTTACAAATATATTTTCTTTGTGTAAACCAATGTTGTAAAAAGGTTGCAAAAATTAATTTTGTCAATAACAACGGAACTACTTTCATATAGGGATAGTTTTAATGTTTTATTTGTAAAATTTGAATAGAGGTCAACAAGAGTAATTTGCACTGCAATGAACAGGGCAGCGCTGTGCCGGGGGAATGTCTTTTGTGCCTCAGTCATAGCCACAATCTCAGTGCTGAGTCTGGCAACAGGCAGTGCTGCAGAAGGATTTTGTGCGGCATATGAGCTGCACTGAAAGTAAAATACTTTAAATTTTATGCTATGTGTTGAATTCTATCTTAATTAATCATTTGAAGCTTATAGTTGTTCACAGACTGCGAGAACTTTAACTTTCGATGGGTGTTTGGCACTGAAGGTAGTTGAATTATTACTTTTGCGGTGTGTTACACAGTGCTGCAGTCAAGTAAAGACTGTTTAAATTAATTTCACATCACATGGATTAGTAATGCTAAAGAGAAACTACATAGATATTATTAAATAGTTTCACTGCCAGTTTTCAATGACTATAGAATCATTTAGAGAACTTTTAATTTCTGATTCTCATCAAATCAGGGCACTTTCAGACTTTGAAATTGAGGGCCCAAGTGTGATGAGTGCTTGGTATGTGAGTTAGCTTCACACATACTATATATATGAACCTTGGAGATGAATTAAAAACTGTTTTCAGCTTTTTTTTATATTAAGTCTGCAGCTCACGGTCTAGTGGTAAATGTTGCTGCCTCTAAATAATGGGGTCCCGGGTCGATTCCCAGCTGGGTTGGAGATTTTTTTTTCATCCAGGGATTACATTTCATCCTCAGTGACACATCAAATAGAAAGAGTTCCAGCAGGCAGTTGAACAATACCAGACGGGGCCTCCTGGCCAATAACACCATATGATCATTTCACTTCACTTCCCTTCATTCATTTTATTGACAGGCCATCATTTGGAAGTAAATTCAAATTTATTTATTAATATAAACTTCATTCAATTTCACTCCAATCTATTTGTCATCATCAGTTACTTAACTTCCTATTTCACTTACAAATGTTGCTGTATTCTGGAACTCTCTTCAACTGCTGGGAAAAACAGAACAAAAAATCTAATACTTCTATAGCCAAGTTGGCCACAGGGTGATACACGGAGCTACGCGTAACCACCCTTTACACATATGTTCAAGCCAAAGTTTGTGTTATGTCACAGAAACAACCCTTTGCTATTTCAACCACAACTTTTAACACTAATTTTATCAGTCAAAAGTGAGAGTAGGGCTCACAGTGGAAATTGTTCTTGCAACATGTCCTTTTATCCCATAATCCTCCTGGACCCAGTCTCCATAAGCTCCTGCCCCACACTGTCTTTCGAGCCTTACTTCACTTGTCCTGCACTCACACCCTTCCTTCCACAGTCTGCCTATCCTCTACTCTCTCCCCTCCTCCTAATCCACTTCTCTGTGCGCTGTTCACAGCTCTTCCTGCCCTGCCTACAGCTCTCTCCACATACCTCACCCCCTATCCTGGGCACCCGGTGTCTCTGCCTCCCACGTCTGCTACCCATCCCAGACCTTCCCACCCTTTAAGTGTCAAAGTGCAGAGCTTGCACAACGTAGCCAGCCAGGATAATGTAGCCACACAGATGACGGTGTGTACATGAGTACTCTATAAGATTTGAATGAGGATTTGTCCAAAAAGTGATAAAGAGACAGAAAAAGTTCTAGGGCCGATGGAATCAGATCCTAGTTTTTATATTGTAGTCTGGCACTTAAAATGAGTGACCGAGCCAACAAGCCAAATACTTTACTAATAATGACAGTAAAATTACAATTTGTTTCTTTAATTTCAGTCTAGGATCACAAAAATTGTCATCAGACGATCAAGTTTGGTCTTTAGTGATCATCTTCAGTTCTGTAGTATGACAAGGTTTCCAAAATCAAAATGTTGGACACATATCAGAAGTTGAAGAGAATCAACATTTTGTGGAAACTTTCATTAATACTGCACCTAAACAGTAGATCTTTGTAAAAATACATGGTTTGTGCCATTACTACACAGTTTATCATAACTTTTTGTCAGAATTTGCACAAAATAGGGTCAAAACAGGGCAATCTATATAAACCTGAATTACTTCAATGAGCCGTAATTTCCCTTTGTACGCTCATAGAAGCAGAAAAGTTGTTTTAATGATCTCAGTAGCTCTAGGAGAATCAGAAGTACCACTCACTGTTGGAAAGTTGATTGTCACTTCTGCACACAAGGTCCTTTGCCTGGTATAATGCCACACTTACTCTGTTCGTGTCAGTTTGTTAGTAGCCTCATCAGTCGCAGTTTGTGAAGTCTGTGAATGTGTAGTTTGGGTCGCATGAGAATAACGAGCAAATTAGTGAGTTGTTCACAGTCTTTAGCCACCAAAAACAGACAGTACACACTTCGAGAGCAGGTTTTTGTTGTGCAAAAATACTGGATGACAGACTCATTGGTTACAAAACAATGGGCATTCCGGAGAGAACTCATTGTTCGCAATGTTCCAACAAAAGCAACAATTTTATTGGCGACAAGTGATGTACTATACAGTGGCAGTAGTAAACACAGACGATCATTGAGTTCAGAGGTTACTGATAATGTTCGAAGACTCTTTGAGAACGAGTTGTGTCGAGTGAGCCGGGAGGCAGGCATTTCGTATGCCAGATGTCAGAGAGCTGCAAAGAAATCGGCCCTGCGGCCATACAGAGTGAACATAATGCAAGCACTGTAAGAAACAGATCACGAGAAAAGAATGCCTTACTGTCGATGGTTTCAGGGGTTTCTTATTCAAAGTCCAGACATTCTCTCCATCAACTTGGTTTACAGATGAGGCATGGATACATCTGTCAGGTCACATCAACATACAAAACTGGGCTGGTGTAAACCATCCCTAGATCCACAAAAGGCTGGAGTGTGGTACACGGTGTAAGCTTCCAATATTGTTGTCCCCATTTTCTTCGATATGATCACAGCCACTACAATTTATATGAGCATCTTCCAACAAGCTAAAGCAACATGTCACACAGCTCGCACTTCCGTGCAACTAGTAACCAGTTTCTTTGTTGAGTGAATATTCTTAAAAAAAATCGTTGCTTCCCAGGATCACCTGGCCTAACCCCAGTCCCCTCCCCCAGATTTTTAATTCTGGGATTATCTTAAAAGACGAGTGTACAAGAATAAACCATGGGTAACTGCAGAACTCTGTGATTCCATTAAAAATTAAATAAGCAACTCTGGTGACAATACATCTAACAGAACATTGCAGAATATGGTGAAACGAGTACAGTTGTGAATCAATGCAGGTGGAGGGCTCTTGCAACATTTGCTGTAAGGACTTTGTATGTATATATGTACGTATGTATGTATGTCGTCTTGCACTTGTGTATTATCATCTCCCAAAATTGCAAATGTGTCCCATTATTGGTTCAAATGTTATGACCCATTAAAGTAGTTCAGGTTTATATGTATCGCACTTTACCTTCCCTTACAAACAGAGTAAATATTTTGTTATTTTATTGTTGTCACATGCATGTGCAATATATCACTATAATAAATGAGGTCTTAACTACGGTAAACAATGATTATTACAACTACTTATTATTTTTTATATAGGCTACCCGTTTCTCATTTTCATTTGTATTTTGCTGAATAATTTATGTCATTCAGAAGCTTGTTATTTTCAAATAGAAGTTTATAAAAATGAACACAGGAAGTATCCTGAAAATGAGTCTTAGTTATAATTATCTCCTTAACAATTTTCACACTGAACCTACTCTTTTTATCAGTCCATAGAGAACACACTTTCTGCAGCAGTATTAGGGCCAGATAGAACTTGCACAAACACAGTAATGAGCCACAAATTTTTGCAGCAAATATCTTGAGATGCACGAAAGTTGAAAATAATACACTGTTGTTGACCAACAGACATAACAGTTCTTAATTCATGGTTTTACACTTCACAACATTTTTAGCATGGTGCAGTCCATCAAAAAGTTCATCTTCACACATTTCTTTCATAATATTTTCATCAAGCTCTACTAAGGTTTTAAGACTTTGCTAAAACAACTTCCTAAGAAGAGGATCTCTGAGCTTAATCCAGTTAAATGGTTTCAGTACATGAAATGGGTAATCCCATTTATCAAAGTAATCATTTAGTGTCTCAATTTGAATAACCAAGAAAGCTGAATCTTTCAGCAATTTATCTTCTGAAATGTATTTGTCAAAGATCACATTTTCACAGTTTGAAAGTTTTCCTCTGTCCTCTATTTCACTTTCCTTATCAATTACTTCATTTGCTGATATATCTGCAGCCTCAAGAGTTTTTATTGGTGATAAAAGTATTTTAAATTGGCTCTGAGTAAAATAAAGCCAAAACAGTGATGCAGGCTCTTTAATAATGATTTTAAGTTATAGATTACTTTTCTTGGGACAAAAAGTAAGATTTTTAACCCATTGTAAATATAAACAATACAGTTAACAGACGATTCCAAAGAAAGTCATTTGCTTGTCACACTACCAAGCAGCTGTTTGTATTTCACTTCAGAAAACTCACAATGCAACATCTTATCCCTCACATGAAATTTATTAAGAACATCCTTAATAAGATTTGTTATTATATCAGTTATTTCACCTTTTATATTCCAGAAGTCAGTGAGAAAGTGCTCTCCATGTGAAAGCATTACACAGTACCAAGCAAAAAACTTCAAAACTCATGTCTGGTTCATGTTGGTCTAATCAGAGACTGCATTTCCTTTATTCTTTGGGTACAAATACTTTTTCTCCATTTGATTATGCTACATGTTACTTAAAAAGATGTTGTTCCAAAATATATGGGATGGTTAATGAAAAATGGGACAATACACATCCCATGTGCATTTCCTCAGGACAATGGGACACTTAAGTGAAATAAGTGACAATTTCGTAAAGTACAGGACCTCTGGTTAGCCTAGTTTACAACATAGGAGCAAGAGCTCTGGAACTATGAAAATGGATACTACAAACCAAAATAAATAGTCCGACGACAATTTTTGTGATCAGACTGGAAATAAAGAAACAAATTTGATACTTCCTGATTCACTGTGTTTATTCATTATTATGTCCAGCTTTTAGAATAAAATTGGTTATCTGAATGCAAAGCTGATAAAAGGAATCATTCTCAAAAATACATGTGTCAACTACCTACACTGTCCCTACACTGTCTACTTCTAAACACACAGTCCCAGATATAAACAACTTTTGGTTGCACATGTATCACAACACAAACAGAGAGACAGAAGTTGGCACAAATATTCAGAGAATATTTTACTAAACTGTCACACACACCTGGACAAAAATAAACTTGATGGAAGTAGCATGTATTATGAAGGTGTAAGTAGTTTATCACAAATGCTTACCTCACTATGCCATCAGATGAAGCTCGCCTCACGCGAGCATCCTCATCGCCGAGAAGAATAAGCACTATGTGATACAAAACATTTTCCTGGAACTCCATAGTCTGTGTAAGATAATGGATTGTATTAAATGGTAATTCACTAACCACCTCAATTAGTTTAACCTGTAACAAAGAGCATGTATCAGTCACTGGAGATAATGATAATTATTAGTTCTGGGATGCAAAGAAACTCAGTCTTCAAGTACCTGTACAATGGTTAAAAAAATCAATGGAACAGTCATTTTTTTTAAAAATTATTCACTAGGTCTGCAGGTGACACTGAATGACAACGACAGAAGTTTTAGAATAGGACATAAGCTGCCAGGATCTACAAAACCTAGATCCATAACAATGATGTTCGTGTTGTACAAGAAAAGATCTAAGTCTTCAGAGTGAAGAAGAAACTCAAAAAGTCAGGTCTGACAATACAAGAGGACCCCACCTCCAAAAGACTACACATTTTGAACTACACAATTTCGAGATTTGGACAACAAAATGCATGGGCAAATGATAACAGGATAATAGTGAAGACTGAAAATGGAAAAAGACGAGATTGCAATACAAATGAACTCAAAAGCCAGTGCATTAGGAGCTAATAACATACCAGCTCTTGCTGCCACTGATTTGTGTGATTATAGCATTACTGTAGATTGTAGTTCACCATAAGTTAACTAATGTGTGAATTGTTTTGTTTTACTTCATACTAATTCCTGCTTTTCACTGTTTCTTATTGTCTGTGAATTATTGTACGTACTTAATCCCCCCCATGAACCATGGACCTTGCCGTTGGTGGGGAGGCTTGCGTGCCTCAGCGATACAGATAGCCGTACCGTAGGTGCAACCACAACGGAGGGGTATCTGTTGAGAGGCCAGACAAACGTGTGGTTCCTGAAGAGGGGCAGCAGCCTTTTCAGTAGTTGCAAGGGCAACAGTCTGGATGATTGACTGATCTGGCCTTGTAACAATAACCAAAACGGCCTTGCTGTGCTGGTACTGCGAACGGCTGAAAGCAAGGGGAAACTACAGCCGTAATTTTTCCCGAGGGCATGCAGCTTTACTGTATGATTACATGATGATGGCGTCCTCTTGGGTAAAATATTCCGGAGGTAAAATAGTCCCCCATTCGGATCTCCGGGCGGGGACTACTCAAGAGGATGTCGTTATCAGGAGAAAGAAAACTGGCGTTCTACGGATCGGAGCGTGGAATGTCAGATCCCTTAATCGGGCAGGTAGGTTAGAAAATTTAAAAAGGGAAATGGATAGGTTGAAGTTAGATATAGTGGGAATTAGTGAAGTTCGGTGGCAGGAGGAAGAAGACTTCTGGTCAGGTGACTACAGGGTTATAAACACAAAATCAAATAGGGGTAATGCAGGAGTAGGTTTAATAATGAATAGGAAAATAGGAATGCGGGTAAGCTACTACAAACAGCATAGTGAACACATTATTGTGGCCAAGATAGATACGAAGCCCACACCTACTACAGTAGTACAAGTTTATATGCCAACTAGCTCTGCAGATGACGAAGAAATTGAAGAAATGTATGATGAAATAAAAGAAATTATTCAGATTGTGAAGGGAGACGAAAATTTAATAGTCATGGGTGACTGGAATTCGAGTGTAGGAAAAGGGAGAGAAGGAAACATAGTAGGTGAATATGGATTGGGGGACAGAAATGAAAGAGGAAGCCGCCTGGTAGAATTTTGCACAGAGCACAACATAATCATAACTAACACTTGGTTTAAGAATCATGAAAGAAGATTGTATACATGGAAGAACCCTGAAGATACTAAAAGGTATCAGATAGATTATATAATGGTAAGACAGAGATTTAGGAACCAGGTTTTAAATTGTAAGACATTTCCAGGGGCAGATGTGGACTCTGACCACAATCTATTGGTTATGACCTGTAGATTAAAACTGAAGAAACTGCAAAAAGGTGGGAATTTAAGGAGATGGGACCTGGATAAACTAAAAGAACCAGAGGTTGTACAGAGATTCAGGGAGAGCATAAGGGAGCAATTGACAGGAATGGGGGAAATAAATAAAGTAGAAGAAGAATGGGTAGCTTTGAGGGATGAAGTAGTGAAGGCAGCAGAGGATCAAGTAGGTAAAAAGACGAGGGCTAGTAGAAATCCTTGGGTAACAGAAGAAATATTGAATTTAATTGATGAAAGGAGAAAATATAAAAATGCAGTAAGTGAAACAGGCAAAAAGGAATACAAACGTCTCAAAAATGAGATCGACAGGAAGTGCAAAATGGCTAAGCAGGGATGGCTAGAGGACAAATGTAAGGATGTAGAGGCCTATCTCACTAGGGGTAAGATAGATACCGCCTACAGGAAAATTAAAGAGACCTTTGGAGATAAGAGAACGACTTGTATGAATATCAAGAGCTCAGATGGAAACCCAGTTCTAAGCAAACAAGGGAAAGCAGAAAGGTGGAAGGAGTATATAGAGGGTCTATACAAGGGCGATGTACTTGAGGACAATATTATGGAAATGGAAGAGGATGTAGATGAAGATGAAATGGGAGATACGATACTGCGTGAAGAGTTCGACAGAGCACTGAAAGACCTGAGTCGAAACAAGGCCCCCGGAGTAGACAATATTCCATTGGAACTACTGACGGCCGTGGGAGAGCCAGTCCTGACAAAACTCTACCATCTGGTGAGCAAGATGTATGAAACAGGCGAAATACCCTCAGACTTCAAGAAGAATATAATAATTCCAATCCCAAAGAAAGCAGGTGTTGACAGATGTGAAAATTACCGAACTATCAGCTTAATAAGTCACAGCTGCAAAATACTAACACGAATTCTTTACAGACGAATGGAAAAACTAGTAGAAGCCAACCTCGGGGGAAGATCAGTTTGGATTCCGTAGAAACACTGGAACACGTGAGGCAATACTGACCTTACGACTTATCTTAGAAGAAAGATTAAGGAAAGGCAAACCTACGTTTCTAGCATTTGTAGACTTAGAGAAAGCTTTTGACAATGTTGACTGGAATACTCTCTTTCAAATTCTAAAGGTGGCTGGCGTAAAATACAGGGAGCGAAAGGCTATTTACAATTTGTACAGAAACCAGATGGCAGTTATAAGAGTCGAGGGACATGAAAGGGAAGCAGTGGTTGGGAAGGGAGTAAGACAGGGTTGTAGCCTGTCCCCGATGTTGTTCAATCTGTATATTGAGCAAGCAGTAAAGGAAACAAAAGAAAAATTCAGAGTGGGTATTAAAATTCATGGAGAAGAAATAAAAACTTTGAGGTTCGCCGATGACATTGTAATTCTGTCAGAGACAGCAAAGGACTTGGAAGAGCAGTTGAATGGAATGGACAGTGTCTTGAAAGGAGGATATAAGATGAACATCAACAAAAGCAAAACAAGGATAATGGAATGTAGTCTAATTAAGTCGGGTGATGCTGAGGGAATTAGATAAGGAAATGAGGCACTTAAAGTAGTAAAGGAGTTTTGCTATTTGGGGAGCAAAATTACTGATGATGGTCGAAGTAGAGAGGATATAAAATGTAGGCTGGCAATGGCGAGGAAAGCGTTTCTGAAGAAGAGAAATTTGTTAACATCCAGTATTGATTTAAGTGTCAGGAAGTCATTTCTGAAAGTATTCGTATGGAGTGTAGCCATGTATGGAAGTGAAACATGGACGATAAATAGTTTGGACAAGAAGAGAATAGAAGCTTTCGAAATGTGGTGCTACAGAAGAATGCTGAAGATTAGATGGGTAGATCACATAACTAATGAGGAGGTATTGAATAGGATTGGGGAGAAGAGAAGTTTATGGCACAACTTGACCAGAAGAAGGGATCGGTTGGTAGGACATGTTCTGAGGCATCAAGGGATCACCAATTTAGTATTGGAGGGCAGCGTGGAGGGTAAAAATCGTAGGGGGAGACCAAGAGATGAATACACTAAGCAGATTCAGAAGGATGTAGGGTGCAGTAAGTACTGGGAGATGAAAAAGCTTGCACAGGATAGAGTAGCATGGAGAGCTGCATCAAACCAGTCTCAGGACTGAAGACCACAACAACAAACAACAACTTAATCTTATTTCCATTTTTATTTAGCAGCTTATCATCATATCGTTGTTACTCATCACTAGGGCATTAATAGTACACTCTGTTTATAATTTGTTTATCTTGCTTTCAATAATGACATGCACAGATTATTCTGTCTCCATCTAGCAAGCTGCTTTTCCTGTCACCACTTGCCTGTTCAGCAAATGCTGCAAACTCTGCTGGCCTTGGTCATAAAACCTCCCTCCTCCCTGAAGGCACCTGCAGCTTTCACTTCCTGACACCTGCGCTCCCCACCTTAGAGTACTTCCTTATGCTCTGTTCCCTCACAAGCAATGACCCAGGGTCACAAGTGTCCAACAGCAGCAGCCCCCTTGTATGTTTGCACCTGAATGCACTAAGCTCCACGTAGCCATCTAAATGTCAAATCTCTGCCAGTTCATCTGTCATATATTTCAAGATGTAGATGTAAACAACCGTGTAATACTTCTGTTGGAAACCTGGCTCAAACTGAGTCTTCCCACTCGTTCAGTAAACCAACCTGTCTAAATGTTTCTAAGAATTGACAGACGTAACAGACTAAACGGGTAAGTTGGGTCATATATACGTTCTAGTTTATCACCTACTGTGCTACACACATCCAACAATAGTGAAGACAAACAACTGGAATATATTTTCATAGAGATCAAATCCCTTAACAGAAAGTGTCTGATTTGTGTCCTCTGCACACCTCCTGAAGTAGGCAGGTTTGCTTGCTTCGAACCTGTTCTTTCAAGTCTCAAGTCGACACACAATCAAGTAATTATAGCTGGTTACACTAACATAAATTTTCTATGCAGTAGTCCTTCCATTGTCAAATTTAAAGCTGATGCTTTCTTCTTCAAATGTGTCACTACTTCAGCCTGCTCCTACCATCACACAAACAGTAGTAACATTCTCCTAGACACATTTGCAAAGAAATCCCCAAACAGAGTAGTTTTTACTCCTCAAATATCTGTACCTGGCATGGCTGCCCATGACATAATATTCATGATGCCCCAGAAAGAAACCACAACTGACTACAAACCAAGACTTCAAACACATTAATTATTCTGAAGTTGCAACTGAGATGCAAGAAAGTGTTTGCAGGACATCATCTATTCCCTTTTTGGAAACAAACAAAAAAACTCCATGGATTTACTAACAAACTTATTCAACTACATGAGAAATATGCTCCCCTAAAGACCAGAAAAGTAAGCAGGAAACCTGAACCTTGGCTGACTGCCAAGCTGTGAGAAACGCTAAGCCTGACATGCCCATACAATAACCACAATAGAAATACACCAGCTGTCTTATGAAAAAACCTGCATGGTTTTGGTATGGACAAAATTAAAACTGTACTTCACATTACCTACATCATAACTGAACTGCAAACGAAACGGACACACTTTGTCTACATGATAAGGGTAAATGGCTGCAGCCATGAAAAATTCTACCTAAAGCATGTCACTTGAAATACTACTCAAGAAACTGTCATGTGTATCAGATTAACATCTGCTAGACACAAAGACATCTCAGTCAAATGACAAAGTTTATCGCTGACGCACTATAAAAGATATCTTCAACCACTTGTTAACCACAAGTGATTTCCCTGATGCATGGAAACAGTGGCTAATAAGCCACTACCTCAAAAGGATGTTAACACAGCACCCTCTGATTACTGACTCATTTGCATTCTTCCTACACTGTCCAAGGCCTTAGAGTGTACAGTCCATGACCAGTTAACAAACGACCTAACTACAAAAACCTACTAGACAAACACCAAACAGATTTCCATAAGCATCACAGCACATCTGCCTTAATAAAGGAAATAGATGGCCTGAAGCTTGCCATGATTGCACAATAGGCGACTATCATGTACTTCTTAGACTTCAGCAAAGCCTTTGAGACCACTTACTTCCACATTTAATTTGCCAAATTTGGCAGCCTAAATTTCTCGCCAGGTGCAGTGCAATGGTTTCACTCATACCTGACATCTTAACAGTAAGGCATCATGTCCTATACCATAAAGTCACAATGGAGGACAGCAGTATCAGGTATTCCCCAGGGTTCAGCATTATGTCTTATATGTTTTCCACTACACACCAATTATGAATCATCAGTTTGTTCCTACAGTAGATACAACACATACACTGATGACCTCCAGTTGCAAAACTAATAAACCCTATGAGAGCTACTGCGAATCTCAATACTGAACTGTGTGCACTACAAAAATGATCACTGAATATAGGGTTTAAGCTCAACCCATCCACAAGCAAAGTGGTACCAGTTGGCCATTCTACACTCATTAACCCAAAACATCAGGAATCCTGACCATCTTTAATGCTAAATGGGGCAAACACCAGCTTAGCTCCTTCAGCAACGAGTTTTAGAGTATTAATAGATGAAAATCCAACTTGGACTCAGCACCTAACTATAACGTGCACGAAAGCATCAGAATTTCTCCACACCCTACAAAAATATAAAATGCTCTTCCCTCTTGACCTCCAAAAGAATCTTGTACAAATACTTATACTTCCAATTATTGATTACAGCTATTATTGATTATCCTACACAGTCTTTCCCAGGAAAACTCATGGCACCTGGGACTAGTTACGAATGTTTGTGTTCGATATATATGTGATGTTCGACTGTACGATCACATTTCACCGTTGTACACACACGTTATCCTGGCTGTGTGCAGACAAGCATAGAGATTTTCATACCCTCTGCCTACTGCCTTATTGACATACACTGTCCCTCATCCCTCATATCTCTCCTTGACCTTAATGTTCTTGTTTGAACAACATGGCAGACACACATTCCCATTAGAGAAAAATCCTTTCTGTCCCACCCCTTGTTCAGCCACTTTCTGAAAGTCCTCCTCAGTAGTAGGAACCTGACTCTGCAATAATCTCCTGCACTATATTAGAAAACTGAATAACATCTCCAGCCTCAGAAAGCAGTTAGGGACATATCTACTGAACCAATAATAGTGAGCACCATTGTCCCTGTATGCACTCATTGCCCCTGAACATCCTTCTTTCTGATCACATCTTCCACATTTCCCAGTACTCTTCACTGGTGCAGTTGCCTTAAATTTCGTTTCCCCAGAACTCACTATATAAGTAAACATCTATTTTGTACACCCATAAATTTCTTTTACATCTGCCACTATCACAATTATTATTATTATTATTATTATTATTATTATCATATCATCATCTTCTTCTTCTTCTTCTTCTTCTTCTTCACTGGCACTGGCAGCAGCAGGGGAAGGAGTATTAACTTTATTAGTTCCTAGTCAGTATTTTTTACTCATGTTGCCTTTATAACCACTCAAATCAATTCAATACTCTCATATTAAAATTGATATTTCTTAGGCAACTATGAGTTAAAAAATTGCTTTATGTGCAAAACCCCAGTCCAATATAAGGGTCCTAATTTGAGCGGTTTTAATAAATAAATAAATAAAATAGTAAAAATTCTGTTACAAAACACTGATATCTGAATCTTAAACATGATAAAGTATTTCAATACGATTCTTCTGGGTGTGTTCCCACACATGACCGACACTTTAGCTACTGTTACATGCATCCTGATGAAGTTACCTGCAATAACCCCCAAACATCAGTAGTTGAATAACATCATGATGCTGTCGCACACCAAGAAAAATTATACTGAAACTGAAACTGGTCACAAAAGACTATGTTCATATTTCATAAAATGGTAGGAACTGCTCACCACATAGAGGAGGTGTTGAATGGCAGACGGGCACATTGACAAGAGACTGTTAGATATTATTTAGGTATTGGACTACATCAGACATAAACAAAATAAAACACACACACACACACACACACACACACACACACACACACAAAAACACACACACACGGCCACTGTCATCCCTGCCTCACTCAATTTACTGTTCCGCGTACCTGTGGTCTACCTCCATTGGCCCCAAGTCATCTGATTAAATTTCTAGAATTTCCTAACATTGTACTGTGCCTCACCATCATTTCTTAAGCCCTCAATTTTCTAAACTGATCACACATCCACAGGATTAATTGGCATACACCACCTACAAACTGATCCCATCATCATAATCCTACTTGCTAATAAAATCTCCAACTCTTTGGTTATGAACTGCCACATACATACCCATACAAGCTATGCTACAGTGACCACCATTCCAGAAATCCTGTCTCATCTCAAACACCTGCATCCATCCTGAAATCTTTCCCCTGGGTCTTCTGAATTTCCAATGGTTAAGTACTACTGATTTTCAGCTATTTATATTCAGCAATTTAACATTTGTGGTGCACATAAAAACTTTACATAATTTCCTGTTTCCTTGACTAAGAGTACCTGGAGTCCAGAATGAAATTTTCCCTTTGCAGCTGAGTGTGCACTGATACGAAACTTCTGGCATGTTAAAACTGTCTGCTGGACCGAGGCTTGAGCTCGGAACCTTTGCCTTTAGTGGGCAAGTGCTCTACCAACTGAGCTATCCAGGCAGAGCTTACGACCAGTTCTCACTGCTTTACTTCTACCAATACTACATCTCCTACCTTCCAAACCTTTACAGAAGTTATCCTACGAAACTTGCAGGGCTCCTATAAAGTTTGGAAGATAGGAGATGAGGTACTGCTGGAAGTAAAGCTGCGGGGGCGGATCATAAGTCGTGCTTGGGTAGCTCAGTTAGTATAGCACTTGCCCGCAAAAGGCAAAGGTCCTGAGCTCAAGCCTCGGTCTGGCAGACGGTTTTAATCTGCCAGGAAGTTTCACATCACAGTCACACTCTGCTGCAAAGGGAAAATTTCATTCTGGACTCCAGGTACTCTTAGTCAATGAAACAGGAAAGTACCTAAAGTTTTTATGTGCACCACAAAAGCTAAAAAAATGCTGAATATCAAAAACTCGAAATCATTAGTGTGCAGGTAATGAACATTTAGTATGCCAAAAAGATGATTTTCTTCACAAACTATCACAGCTGACAACATAAGGTCCCACTATAAAGGGCAATTCAGCTACCCCTATCATTGTTATTCTGTCTTTTTAAGCAGCCTGCAATGTTATAGCTGGCATTTGTATACCACGCACAGGATTTTCATATTCTCTCCCTCTCCACTCACTACACACAAACTATTAGTCCTACAGAAAAAATGGTCAGACCTTTTTGTAGGAAATTTAATATAGTTAAATTTTGTACTGGGATACAATGTCACTGGAGGCCACAGTTTTCGAGTTAAGCAAGAAAAAACAAACAAACCTTTAAGCACACCTCCACCCCACGCTCATCCCTCACCAGTCAGGATTTCTAGTGTTCGTGACACTACCTCCACCCACCGCACAAAAATTTCTGCCTACAAGAATTAGTACTGATATCTGAACTTTTTTGCTTTCTATTGATCAGGCTATTACACTATCAGCATAGTTGACTACTTCATTAACGTTATTATTTTAAACATGTCCATGAGGATAACGAATGATAAATGATGTTTGTAAATATTATGGTAAAACTGATTATATTGACAGCTCAATCCAAACTTAACTCTTACAAGCACAGTTGTTTCATAGGTAGAAGACATGATGAATACAACACTGTAATTGTTTTTTATGGTGTTAAAATTCACAAAATTGCTAGTTAAAATTTACATAAACATCAATGTCACAATTTCTAAGTGCTCAAATAAGTTGATGACATAATAAGGCCGGTCAATGAAGACAAAAAAAGGTTGAATGTGGGAAACAATTAGTAGAGTCACAAATATTTTTACAGTGGTAGGAAGGGAGTGCCATGGACAACAAACTAAAAATCCTGACCAGTGGGGGATGAGTGTGGGAATTGCAGTGCTTTTGAAGGTCACTTTTTTATTAGGTTTTTCTTGAACAACTCAAAAACTACTGCTTCTAGTGAAAAGATATCCCAGTACAAAATTTATTTACGTTCAGTTTCCTACAAAAAAATTTTGTTCGTTTTTTTTCTGTACGACTAATAGTTTACACATAGCGAGCAAGAGAATATGACGAACTTGTGCACAGTTTGTGAAGGACAGCTACAACATTGCGGGCTGCACAAAACAGCAGCAGCAGTGGCAGCTGAGTCACCTGTACATTAATCACAGACCAACAGCCTTAACATTGCTTTGCTGCTGAATTCTTGAACACTTTCTGAGTTTACATAATAAATTTTCTTGAGACCAAAAAGCTTCTGTCCATAAATCAGCACTGACTTAGGAGACATCACTCATGCAAAACTCAGCTTGCCCGTTTCTCACATGAATTCCTACAAAACACGGATGGAGGCCAACAGGCAGAGTCTGCATTTTTCTACATTTCTGGAAACAATCTGATACAATGCCCTACTGCAGTCTGTTGAAGATCTGAGTATACGGTTTAGGTTGATGGGAATGGCTCAAAGACTTCTTAAGTAATAGAACCCAGTAAGTAGTCCTTTGTCAGAGACAGGGGAATCATAAGGAGTGCCCCAGAGAAGTGTGATAGGATCAATCTCTTCTCTATATACATAAATGATCTAACAGGCAGGGTGAGCAGCAATATACAACTGTTTGCTGATAAAGCTATGGTGTACAGGAAGATGTCATGTTTGAGTGACTGTAGGAGTATACAATGTAGAAAAGCATTCCTGCAATGTTCGAACACAGCATTAGCTGGGTTGTGACGGAGACAGCCACATCAATTAAATATCTGGGCATAACACTGCAAAGTGACATGAAGTGGAATGAGCACGTCAGGTTAGTAGCAGGAAAGGCAAATGCTCAATTTTATTTTACTGGGAGAATACTAGGGATGCGTAGCTCTTCTATACAGGAGACGGTGCACAGAACACTAGTGTGACCCATTCTTCAGCACTGTTTGAGTGTTTGGAATCCACACCGCATCAAATAAAAGGAAGATATTGATACAATTCGGAGGTGTGCTACTAGATTTGCTACTGGTAGATTCGATCAGCATTTAAGCGTTATGTACATGCTTCGTGAACTCAAACAGAAATCCCTGAAGCAAAGATGATGCGCTTTTTGTGAGACACTATCGTGAAAATTTAAGAGAACTGGGATTTGAGGCCGATTGCAGAATGATACTTCCACTGCCAACACACATTTTATGCACAGACCACAAGCATAAGATGCGAGAAATTAGGGCTCACACGGAGGCTTTTCGACAGTTGTTTTTCGCTTTCTCTTTTTGCGAGTGGAACAGGAAAGGAAATAACTAATAGTGATGCACCATATGGTGGCTTGCAGGGTATGTACCTTCATGTACATGTAGGAGTAGATATACATTTAGATGCACATGTATACATATACTGAACCGGATAGGAAGAGTCTAAACCTAGCATGGCACTTTCCACAAATGGCCTAGCCTTCTAAAGCTTGAACTTGCATTATTATAACTATATCACTCTGATTGCCACAAAAATATGTGCAAAGAATCAGATCTGGCAAAATGTTCTTTGGGCTATCAACAGAAATATGATAGAACCTGGAACAAAGGTAATATAGACCACCTCACTCCGTAACAATCCAAAAACAAAATTTTGAGGAACATGTAACAGGATCAACTAGAGGCAAGATTAGAAATAACAAGAAACTACATAATAATACATAAGAAGAAGAAACAAAAGAGAAATGAGATACCTAAGTACAAGTGAGGGAAACAGTAGATTTATTTATACCAGCAGGGCTGGGAAATGATGAAGGGATGGAATGGATAAAACATAAGGAATAAGTGTACACTTGATGGCAAAAGCAATTTCTATATCTGAAAACATCAATTTGATGAGAAACACCAAAAAAAAAAGTGTTTGATTTTTTAATTTTATTCGCAGGGTTACACTCGGGATGTCATCATTTGTGCTGTTGGATCATATGCTACACTTTAAAACTACAGTTACCAAAAATCTAGATGATCTTAAGCTTGTGCTCCACAGCTTTAATAGAAGACATTTGTACATGTACGCCACCAAAAAGCTCTGTAAAACTTTACTATGCTGCAGCCAGTTTCGACTATTTATGTTTTCAGATTTTAAAGCTTAAAATGGCATGTACCATATACACATTATTGCAAAATATTTTTCAAGTATAGTTAATGCTCTAGAAGCAAGTGGGTCCTACATATGTAACATCTTTTGTAACAACATACATGTAGTATATATTGTTTTAAGCTTTAAAGACTGCCAGGTTATGATGGTCACAATTAGTTGCAACATAGTAAAGTTACATAGCAGATTTATAGCGGCATATATAAAAAAATCTGATAACAATACCATATCTCAAAGTTTTTCATGAGATTTTGGAACTGACGCTGAATGATTTTGACTGCTTGCCTTAATGTTTCAGCTGACAATGATGCAGCCATGTTCTGGTGAATTTAATTATGAGATTACATCCTATGTTTACACAAAAGGCTACACAACTGCACATCTGGGTTTGGTCTTGATTGTATGACTACCACTGACAAATTTAGTGCTCTCTGATGAATTTTGCTGCATCTGGGGCACACTGGTGCATTCTTATTGGCATTATAGCAGACACGCCCTCTGCAAATTGCGTACCCACGTAATTAAAGCTCAGTAGTCAAACTGATAAGGCTAGTTGTCTCTGGACATGCCACTTAAGTCTTTTTGTATAAATTTTAAAAAAATGACCAGGTCCCTTACCATATTCAGTTGAAAGCTATCCTTTTAATTAATAAATTCTTGCAATAAATGTATTTCCACAAATTACTTAATAACTGAATCTCAGGAGGATCTAATCAGAGGCACTATTTTCATACCACTATAATTTACAAAACATCATGTAAGGATATGCATTCCAGCTGCAGCTAACCACTAGGTTGCATGACAATTAAGACACAAACATTCCACACACTTTTGATGTGCTGTATTTTTGATCTAGCCAATGTAGGCTTTGCCCCATTGACATGGTATTCCACAGATTTCAGGTTTCTGCAAACACAGATCATCCATTATCAAGCTGAGGTGGCCAGAAAATTACTTTAACATAATAAGTTTTTAGAATTTTGCCTAGCTTTGATCATATTTGCCAACATACGGGAGAACTTGTGGCTAGTCATGATTCCTCCTCACTAAAGTTGTTTGTTGAGTATTTCTGTAACACTTTCATACTGTCTAAACAAAGCTATGATCAAGTGCACAACTGTTCTTTTTACTCTCTCTCTCCCTCCCTCCCTCCCTCCCTCCCTCCCTCCCCCTCTCACCTATTACTCTAACTTGGTAAGCATTTCAACCCATCCAACAAAAATCTAACAAGAGGAAAAAGTGGAACACCTACAGTTTGCGTTAATAACATCCCATTTTAAGAGCACACTGTTCTGCAGCCAATGTGCAGCTCTTATCAGTTACTGTGATGTATCAGAAACACATTACCTATTCATAAATAAGAACAATCACTTACCTTCACTAGCCAGTAGGGATTCCTCACAACTATAGGAAGTGCATTCAGTATTGGAATAGAATCGACACTGTTAACACTTTCCAGAAGAGGGTTCAGACAATGGCCAATGGCAGTCAAAGTGTGACGACAACAAATTGAAGATTCATCCTGTAGCCCCTGAAACGCATACATATCATTTCAACCTACATCTTTAAATCTACAGAGCTGATGAAAATATAGAAAGAACTAAGACTGCTATAAACAATTTTTTCTCGCTAACGCCCTTCGAGACAGGCAAAGTAGTGTAGTTGCTTGCAATCAGGTCGGAAGCCTGCTAATCGTGTTGAGTGCAGCAGACTTTACCTTTTAATACCCCCCAAATCAATTTCTCTTTTCTAGCTTTCTTTTATTTTAAATAATATTATTTATAATTACTGGCAAATATTACAACCAACTGACATTTTTAAAATGTAAATGTTGTGTGGCATTGTTGGCTAGGATATCTTGTGGGGAGGGTTCAGCTGACAAGTTGTAAAACAAAAGAGAACACAGTTATTTTAAAACTGATGAAATTATCCTATGTTAGAGTCACAATTATATTATGTTTTATACATATACAAGAGTTTTGAATCTGAATGATAATCCATGTCCGACTTCCACCTCCAACAAACGTGATGCACTCATTACTACAGGTATCTCATAGACATTATGACAGAGGTAGACTTTTCGTAAAACTCAATAATAAATAGTCCCTCACTTGCTCACTTGCAAATATACATCTGCACACTGCAAGCAGCTGTCTGGTGTGTTGTGGGGAGTATATAGCATATCGAAATCATTTTATCCCCGACCCGTTCGATACAAGGACGATATGGGGAAAAAAAGACGGTGGACATCTCTCTTTATCAGAATTAATTTTACCCTTGTGGCGATTACATGAGATCTATGCTGGAGGAAGTAAAGTGTTTCTTTATTAGGTATGGAAAGTGGGCACTCTGGATTTTGTGAAAAAAGCTCTTTAGTGTGCACTTTTCTCGTAGCATCTTCCACTGTAGTTTGTTGAGTATTTCTGTGACACTCTCATACTGTCTACACAAAGCTATGACCAAGTACATAACCGTTCTTTTTATTCATTCCCCCGCCCCCCTCTACCCGCCCCACCCTCTCGCGTGTTACTCTAACTTGGTAAGAGTTCCAGCCTATCAAACAAAAACTGAAAAACTGATTGAATCAGGGATTTGTTAGCAGCTTATTTCAGGTATGATTTACATTTACTTACGGTTCTTCCAATAAATCTGATTCTGGCATCTGCCTTCCCATAGGTTAGATTTGTATGAGTGTCCCACCTGCTTTGGAAACACGTCCTTAGAAATTTGATGGTTGTAAAGGATTCCAATTGCCTTAGTCAAGTGACACTGATTTTTTAATCTAGTTACGCACAAACATGTGCAACCATTATCCTGCCACCATCATACGTCTCACATAGGGATTATGAGACTAAGATAAGAGAGATAAGGGCACACAAAAAAAGCATATAAACATTTTGTGTAAACAATCAACAAATACTGTAGAATAGGGCATAAAAACAATATGGTATACTACCCACCAGGTAGAGAGATTCCAATCAATGTGGAATGCCGTGTAATGTTTAAAAATATTGCATGGTACAAGATCAGCGTGATGAACATTGTCATCACACAAGAAATACAGGGCATTTTCTCAGCACATAAATCCACACAATGTACAAGATAAGATAACAACTATAATGTTAATGATTAATGAAAACCACCTCAGCTGTATTATTAGACATTTATTAGGCTACAAAGATATGTAAAAATACAGTTGAGGTGATTTTCATTAACAGCATTGTCAGCTGTAATGCTCAACATGATCAAGGTAACAACAATATTGTCTCAGTTTTGTCCATTAAGGAATGTGTGATAAAGGAGCTCATACAATTTTGCATGGCAGATAACCTTGTTGATAGGGTCTGGGGATTTCAACTAAGTAAAGTCTGGAGTCCCTTACTTGCTGCCATTAGATATAGAGGAAAACAAAAATTTATGACACAAGCGTGTGTGTGTGTGTGTGTGTGTGTGTGTGTGTGTGTGTGTGTTGGGGTTTATGGGCGCTCAACATCGAGGTCATCAGCGCCCTGATACACATTAAAAGGAACGAATGTGGAGAGACCTATTAAAACTGAAAAACACATTCAAAGAAAACAGGAAAAGAGGGAAATTACTACATAAGAAAGTATAACCGAAGGGAAGGGAAAACATAGCAACAAGAATGACACAGGAATGTGTCATTGGCTGGCCACTTACAGAAAAGATGGGCGAGCTTGTCACACAGTGAGCAAATTAAAATCCGCTCCCTAAAATCTTTGTAAAAACATTTGACAAAGCACAGAACTTTAAAACTTTAACCACATTCGTCCGAGTGTTGCCTAAAAGAGTTGGCAGGTCCGCTGGCAAATCAGCCGAGGCCCGCTGGTCAGAAAATAAAACACAATCCAGTAAAATGTGGCTCACAGTGACCTGGACGCCGCAAGCACCACACAATGGAGGGTCTTCTCGCCGGAGCAGGAAGCCATGCGTCATAGGGCTGTGGCCTATTCGAAGCCGAGTGAGGAGAACCTCGTCCCGTCGACGGGGCTGAAAGGAAGTACACCACACACGCGTTGTGGGCTTGACTAGACGGAGCTTATTTAGTACCATGACACAAGCCAAGCTGCAACATAATGAAGGACCTACATAGCTAGCAACTTTGATTTGGCTACCGGCCACACCAATGCCTGGTAGCAGCAGCAACTGTCACCTGTGCACATGTGGAGGGCCACAACTTGGTTCCTAGCCGGGGACTCTGAAAACGCTACCATCATCTGAGCCTTTGATGATGATACGGTAGCTGTGATGGGTATTTTGCAGACTTTCCCAAACTGAAATCTGATCAAGGGGACAACACTGGACTAATCACCCTGACCATTAAGCAGGCAATGTGGAAATGTAAGTGCATTTTTTGTGTGTTAACTATTGTTTGCTTTTCACTGCCAGGCCAAGAAATTTTTGCTTTGATCCTAACAGTCATCACATCCATTATATGTAAAACCTCACAACTGTTTTCAGATTTATCTAGGGCTCTTGATATAAAAGACCAAAATACTATAGTCAAAATTTCTATAAACTGTCATTTCATGCAACAGTGTAAGTGCGCTGGTCTATTACCACAGAATACTGGAGTCTATTGAATATACACACGGGTCATTTTTTGTTAGGTTGTGTGCTGGATGCCAACATGATCATTTTTCCCACAATAAAATGGTACTGGAGAATGATCAAGGCAATGGTTGGGATGGATGCCGAGCTTGTGATGTGTCAATATCTGTCATGCATGACTGTAGCAAAAATTAAGAATACATAATTATTTACCCCCTCCCCCCCATGAACCATAGACCTTGCTGTTGGTGGGGAGGCTTGCATGCCTCAGCGATACAGATAGCCGTACCGTAGGTGCAACCACAACGGAGGGGTATCTGTTTAGAGGCCAGACAAACGTATGGTTCCTGAAGAGGGGCAGCAGCCTTTTCAGTAGTTGCAGGGGCAACAGTCTGGATGATTGACTGATCTGGCCTTGCAACACAGACCAAAACAGACTTGCTGTGCTGGTACTGCGAACGGCTGAAAGCAAGGGGAAACTACAGCCGTAATTTTTCCCGAGGGCATGCAGCTTTACTGTATGGATAAATGATGATGGCGTCCTCTTGGGTAAAATATTCTGGAGGTAAAATAGTCCCCCATTCGGATCTCCGGGCGGGGACTACTCAAGAGGACGTCGTCATCAGGAGAAAGAAAACTGGCGTTCTACGGATCGGAGCATGGAATATCAGATCCCTTAATCGGGCAGGTAGGTTAGAAAATTTAAAAAGGGAAATGGATAGGTTAAAGTTAGATATAGTGGGAATTAGCGAAGTTCGGTGGCAGGAGGAACACGACTTTTGGTCAGGTGAATACAGGGTTATAAATAAATAATCAAATAAGGGTAATGCAGGAGTAGGTTTAATAATGAATAAAAAAAATAGGAGTTCGGGTAAGCTACTACAAACAACATAGTGAACACATTATTGTGGCCAAGATAGACACAAAGCCCACGCCTACGACAGTAGTACAAGTCTATATGTCAACTAGCTCTGCAGATGATGAAGAAATTGAAGAAATGTATGATGAGATAAAAGAAATTATTCAGATAGGGAAGGGAGATGAAAATTTAATAGTCATGGGTGACTGGAACTCGACAGTAGGAAAAGGAAGAGAAGGAAACGTAGTAGGTGAATATGGATTGGGGGTAAGAAATGAAAGAGGAAGCCGCCTAATCATAGCTAACACTTGGTTCAAGAATCATGAATGAAGGTTGTATACATGGAAGAAGCCTGGAGATACTGACGGGTTTCAGATAGATTATATAATGGTAAGACAGAGATTTAGGAACCAGGTTTTAAATTGTAAGAATTTCCAGGGGCAGATGTGGACTCAGATTAAAACTGAAGAAACTGCAAAAAGGTGGGAACTTAAGGAGATGGGACATGGATAAACTGACTAAACTAGAGGTTGTACAAAGTTTCAGGGAGAGCATAAAGGAACAATTGACAAGAATGGGGGAAAGAAATACAGTAGAAGAAGAATGGGTAGATTTGAAAAATGAAGTAGTGAAGGCATCAGAGGATCAAGTAGGTAAAAAGATGAGGGCTAGTAGAAATTCTTGGGTGACAGAAGAAATATTGAATTTAATTGTTGAAAGGAGAAAATATAAAAATGCAGTAAATGAAGCAGGCAAAAAGGAATACAAACGTCTCAAAAATGAGATCGACAGGAAGTGCAAAATGGCTAAGCAGGTGTGGCTAGAGGACAAATGTAAGGATGTAGAGGCTTATCTCACCAGGGGTAAGATAGATACTGCCTACAGGAAAATTAAAGAGACCTTTGGAGAAAAGAGAACCACTTGTACGAATATCAAGAGCTCAGATGGAAACCCAGTTCTAAGCAAAGAAGGGAAAGCAGAAAGGTGGAAGGAGTACGTACAGGGTCTATACAAGGGTGATGTACCAGGTGATCAAAATGTCAGTATAAATTTGAAAACTTAATAAACCACGGAATAATGTAGATAGAAAGGTAAAAATTGACACACATGCTTGGAATGACATGGGGTTTTATTAGAACAAAAAAAAAAGTTCACAAAATGTCCAACGGATCGCTCACGCGCGTCGTTTGGTGATGATCATGTGCTCAGCCGCCACTTTCATCATGCTTGGCCTGCCAGATCCTCAGCCCTCAGTCCGTGCGATTATTGGATTTGGGGTTACCTGAAGTCGCAAGTGTATCGTGATCAACAGACATCTCTAGGGATGCTGCAAGACAACATCCGACGCCAATGCCTCACCATAACTCCGGAAATGCTGTACAGTGCTGTTCACAACATTATTCCTCCACTGCAGCTATTGTTGAGGAATGATGGTGGACATATTGAGCATTTCCTGTAAAGAACATCATCTTTTCTTTGTCCTACTTTGTTATGCTAATTATTCCTATTCTGATCAGATGAAGTGCCATCTGTCGGACATTTTTTGATCTTTTGTATTTTTCTGGTTCTAATAAAACCCCATGTCATTCCAAGCATGAGTGTCAATTTGTATCTCTCTATCCATATAATTCCGTGATTTATTCAGTTTTCAAACTTATACTGACTTTTTGATAACACGGTACTTGAGGACAATAATATGGAAATGGAAGAGCACGTAGATGAAGATGAAATGGGATATATGATACTGCGTGAAGGAGTTTTACAGAACACTGAAAGATGTAAGTCGAAACAAGACCCCGGGAGTAGACAACATTCCATTAGAACTGCTGATAGCCTTGAGAGATCCAGCCCTAATAAAACTCTACCATCTGGTGAACAAGATATAGAAGACGCAAAATACCTCAGACTTAAAAAAGAATATAAGAATTCTAATTCCAAAAAAAGCAGGTGTTGACAGAAGTGAAAATTACCAAACTATCAGTTTATTAAGTCACAGCTGCAAAATACTAACATGAATTCTTTACAGACGAATGGAAAAACTGGTAGAAGCCGATCTCGGGGAAGATCAGTTTGGATTCCGAAGAAATGTTGGAACACATGAGGCAATACTGACCCCGTAAGTTATCTTAGAAGAAAGGTTAAGGAAAGGCAAATCTACGTTTCTAGTATTTGTAGACTTACAGAAAGCTTTTGACAATGTTGACTGGAATACTTTTTTTCAAATTCTGAAGGTGGTAGGGGTACAATACACAGTGCAAAAGGCTATTTACAATTTATACAGAAACCAGATGGCAGTTTTAAGAGTCGAGGGGCATGAAAAGGAAGCAGTGGTTGGGAAGGGAGTGAGACAGGGTTGTAGCCTATCCCCAATGTTATTCAATCTGTATATTGAGCAAGCAGTAAAGGAAACAAAAGAAAAATTCAGAGTTGGAATTAAAATCCATGGAAAAGAAATAAAAACTTTGAGGTTCGCCAATGATATTGTAATTATGTCAGAGACAGCAAACAACCTGGAAGAGCAGTTGAACGGAATGGACAGTGTCTTGAAAGGAGGATATAAGATGAACATCAACAAAAGTACAACAAGGATAATGGAATGTAGTCGAATTAAATCAGGTGATGCTGAGGGAATTAGATTAGGAAATGACACACTTAAAGTAGTAAATGAATTTTGCCATTTGGGGAGCAAAATAACTGATGATGGTCAAAGTAGAGAGGATATAAAATGTAGAATGGCAATGGTAAGGAAAGCATTTCTGAAGAAAAGAAATTTGTTAACATCAAGTATAGATTTAAGTGTCAGGAAGTCGTTTCTGAAAGTATTTATATGGAGTGTAGCCATGTATGGAATTGAAACATGGACAATAAATAGTTAAGACAAGAATTGAATAGAACTGGGGAGAAGAGAAATTTGTGCCACAACTTGACTAGAAGAAGGGATTGGTTGGTAGGACTTGGTCTGAGGCATCAAGGTATCACCAATTCAGTATTGGAGGGCAGCGTGGAGGGCAAAAATCATAGTGGGAGGCCAAGAGATGAGTACACTAAGCAGATTCAGAAGGATCTATGTTGCAGAAGGTTCTGGGAGATGAAGAAGCTTGCACAGGATAGAGTAGCAAGGAGAGCCGCATCAAACAGTCTCTGGACTGAAGACCACAACAACAACAATGCGATACGTGTAGTTCAACCCCTAGATGAGTTTGAGCCAAGACATTTTTACAAAGAGGAACTGCACGTGAGCCCGAACATCTTTGGGATGTTAGCTCGCAACAGTTGTGTGTCTTTACAGAAAATTGTGTAATTTCCAACGTATGTGTGCAGTTTGGTGCAAAGATTTTCAGTGCTAAGGACAGTTCATGTTAGGTATCAATGGAATGTCACAGAACAGGAAGAAAAATCCATATCAAATGTTGATGTGTTCTCAACAGACAAAATTTCCATATAATATCACTTCAATACTGAACTGTAAAAGTGAACTTATCAGTGATCATTGTCCACAGAAAGAAGTCACAATACAGTAATAGAATTAGGGAACTAGGAATGAGCTGGCTGTGAAGTGTGTGTGTTCACATTCCAGTATGCTCTTACACTTCCGAGTTGTGTGTTATGTCACAAATGTTTAGGAAATAATTAATAGTGGGCTTCCATGTGTTCTACTGAGTCGCTGTTTCCATTTCCTGCTCAGTATTTGGACAACCGACCCATCCGTCTTCTATAGGTGCTGCGAGTTTTGCTGCTGTGCGTACTCACTGCCTGGACACCAACCAGATTGTGAACTACTGTTGACCTCACGCCGCTATTTATAGCAGAGTTCAATTTCCAACCCTCACTAAACTCTCTGACACTCTTTTGTTTCTCAAGGCTCACACTGAATCATGTGAAACAAAAATTCTCTGATGGTTTTCCAAATCTGTTGGATGTGGTGGCTGGCGATATTTTTATAAACCGAGTACCAGACCCCAATGTTATTTAAATTGAAATGTCTATCCTTGATTATTAGGTTTTCTGACATCACTATTTCAATATGCTCTTCAATTATGTTGTCCCAGAAGCTTAGAGTTCACATCACAATACTGGTAATTATATTTCTTTTCATGATTATATTCGAGACAGTGCTCAGTAACACCTGATTTGCATGGTTATTTTAGTTGGGCAAGTCACTCAGGTTCCTTACACCTCTCCTCAACTGTTCAGATAGTCTGTCCCATATAAGGCATGCCACATTTACAAGGAATGCGATACGCACCTAGATTTCAGATATCTAGATTGTCTTTAATGTTACAAAGATCGCTTTTAACTTAGCTGAAGGGTGTGAAACAGACTGGATGCAATGTTTCCATAGAAGTCTACCAATTTTTCCTAATACTGGGCCAGCATAAGGTAGATTAGCAAAACAGTCGAGGGGATTTGCAAGGAACTTCGTGACACACCCAGCTACCACAACCAAGAAAATCAGCTGTTTCTGTGCACTGCCTCAAATATAATTATGAAATGAAATATAATGACACCAGTATTGCAGTGCAAATGCAGAGTATCTGAGACAGCATAATTAAGGAGTCTATCGAAGTAAAGATATCTGAAAACCTAATAAACACTAACACTAATCCACTTGGCGTCTGTCTTGAAACAAGCGGCTGAGTGGTCAGCGTCTGTCCACCAGTGGTGCGGCTGAAAATCATTCCTCGGAGCTAATAACCTCGAGTAGAATCCTTAGGGGACTTGTTCCCCTAACCCAACAAACAATCAACAATGGATACGCACCTTGTAAGAGATTTTACCCCAGGGAGTAACCAATCTCCAATTTCTAATACAAAATCGAAAGTAAAATTTAGGGAAGAGCTCTCAAAATCGTTTGAAATAAAGTCAGGTGTTCGACAGGGAGATGGTCTGTCACCTCTGCTTTTCAATTGTGTCTTGGAGAAGGTAGTTCGAGAATGGAGGAAGGCCATCAATACTAAAGGGATTCAACCAGGGAGAAATCCAAACAAGATCACTGTCGACTGTTTAGCCTTCGCAGATGACATGGCATTGATTACAGATTCACTAGACAATGCCCAAGAACAAATAAGAGAACTACAAAAACAAGCAGCCAACGTAGGACTACAAATATCCTACGAAAAAAACAAAGTTTATGACAAACATCTGTGATGCTCCTTAAAATATTGCAGTTGACAACAACACAATACACAAAACAGATTCCTTTAAATACCTAGGAGAGTGGATTACATACAATGCCAAAGAAAAGATAGCTATAGAAACTAGAGTGCACAAAATGGAAAGAGTGTTTCATATGACCAAAAACATTTATAATAAAAAAATCCTTGTCCTGGAACACGAAATTAAGACACTACCAAACAGTGGCCAGACCTGAAGCTCTCTATGCGGCAGAAACACTTAAACTAACAAGAAATGGAGTTCTTGAGAAACTAGAGAAGGTCGAAAGAAGAATTTTAAGGAAAATACTGGGAGCCAAAAGAAACGATAATGCTGAATACAGGTTAAGACCAAACAGAGAGCTATATCTGAAAACAGAGAAACTAACTGATGTAATGAGGAAGAGGAGACTACAGTTTTTTGGACATATATTCAGAATGGATAACAACAGACTAACTAAGTGGATATTCACATTACTCAATAGTTACAAATCCAAGCCAGCATGGTTCATAGAGACTGAAAAGGACATTGAAAATGCTGGAGTTACAATAGACACAATAGAAAACAGAACACATTTCAGAAAGGCAGTTCAGAAGGCAGAATTTCAGGAGAGAAAGAAAATAACTAGACGAAAGTGGACTCAAGAAGAAAGGGAACATCACTCTAAAAGGATGAAGGAAATTTGGAAACTGAAGAAATCTAATACAATGAAGAGTAGCCAAAGTTGATTCATCGTACCCTCCAAATGGGTTATTCGAAAGAAAAAAAAAACACTAACAGAGATTTAAAATGAAATAACGCTTGGGGTGTGGCATTCAATTTGTTAAAATCTCACTGGCCATAATATGCACCAGAGTTGGAAAACACTCAACAAAGTTCTGCTTTACAGAACATCAGTGCGATCCCTGAGAAACAAAAGAGCATCTAAGGGCATAGCGGTTGTCAGAAATCACACTTGCTGTCAATAGCAGTGTGAGACCAACAACAGTTTACAGTCCAGCTGGAGTCCAGGCAGAGAGTACACATAACAGCAACACTCACAGCATGTGAAGAAGATGGCTAGGTCAGACGTCAAGATATTGTGCAGAAAATGGAAACCAAAACTTGCAGAACAGTTGGAAGTGCTCTATTACTCAACCATGCTGAGAAAACTTGACAAAACACAGTTTAGGAAATACTTCGTGTCATGTTTGTGATTGTAAAGTCTGGCCAACCTGTCAATTTCTACCACTGTATGACTTGACAAACACTTTAATAGTAACTCAAGTATGTGCACTTTATGGGTCACACTAGACAACCACTTTAAACGATTACACAGCCTGTGCAGTACCGGTGATAAAAAAAAAAAAAAAAAAAAACAGATATTTTAATCCAAACAATGACAGCCAGTGCAGCAAACTGTTGTCATTCAGAATGACAATAGAGTGCATAATGACCTAAGTGAAAATCATAGTGGACGTCCCTGAGAAAGGCTGTATGGCAAATATTCCATACATTTGAACACAGGAAGAATAAGAGATTGTCATTCAAACATTTCAAACCATCAACATTTGTTTGTTTGAGAAAAAGTACACATACAAACACATCAAATAATATTTACAAGATAGTACAAAGCACTTTTTTTTTTTTTTACTTTATTCTTTTCAGCTCATTTTCTTTCCAAGTGTCAAATAACATCCAAAACTAGTTTTCTGACATTTTCATTGCTGAAACAGCTTCTATTAAAAATAACAAATAAACTCTTTTTTATGCACTGTGTAGGCTTTTTCTTTGCCCATGTAACATAAAACTTAAACCATTTCCTTCTTTCTGATATTGGATCTCTTGAGGTGGAACACTAACAGAAAAAATATCAAATCCGCATACAATCTTCACAGTGAACCATGGAAATAAAACAAATAATTAAATAAATATTAATAAGACCCAAAAGCACAAAATTCATTACTCTAACATGAGTGAGCAGAGTGGAATTGGTCAACTTTCAATGTTAGCAATAACGTCACCATCTCTCTGTTCTTCAGCACACGCAGTCTTCATTATACTCGAGCTTTTAGAACTCTACAGTCACCATAATCAATCCATCACTGACATCATCAACTGACTCGGGAAATATCTTGAGGGAGAGTCAATTCTGACACAAAACTCATTTGTACACGTATAGTCAATTTAGACAAGAAAGTCACTTGAGAAAACACTGGCCCCTGAACAGAGTAGCAGAGTTACTGTAATGTATGTATCAAAAGATTAAAAACGGTTGAGAAACTACAAAAAATGACAAGGAGAAAGAACAGCTTGTCAGAAGACTCAGATCCCAACATGAGAGAGATCCATCTACTGTCTAAAGTAATAACTAGCCTTTTAAAAGTTAGGATAGTTTTTCCTACTTTCTGTATCTATCAGAAGTATTTAGGATATTTCCCCCCTTAGGATAAGTACATGCCAACTGTTATAAGGTATTTTTTTTTTACAGACTGGAGGTCACTATTCCAACTCTGAAGCCGAGTGGACAGTGTTGCTCACTGCCACACAGTGGGTCCAGGTTCTATTCTCATCAAAAAAATATACTGAGGGGTCCAAAAAAATGTAACCACTGTTTAAAAGTCCATGATTTGCAAACTAATTGACGGAGTTGTCTCATTTTTGGTGAAAGTGTAGCTTAAAGTCCAACTTAAAGATATCACTGTAGGTGTTCGAAATGGTCACCATTAACATCCACACACAAACGATGCCGCCGAACTGCAGCACGAACTACTGACTGCAACATGTATGATGGATTCTCGAAGTTCATCCAATGTGCATGGCTTTTGTCAATAAACGACGTCCTTTAGTGTTCCCCACAGGTAAAAGTCCAGAGGAGTTAGGTCTGGGGAATGTGGTGGATACTCCACAGCACCTCTACAGCCTAACCATCTTCCTGGTAGATTTCCGTCGAGATACGCCCTAACATGATTTTCGTAGTGGGCTGGGGCACCATCTTGTTGACAGTAAACTCTTCCATCTCCAAACAAGTCTCGGATGGCAGGTAAAATGGATGTCTGAAGCTTCTGAAGGTACACCTCACCAGTACCCCTGCCGTCAAAGAAGAATGGCCCAATCAAGCCCCAGTAAGACAACCCACACCACACATTTACTCCTGGCAAATTCACGGTTTTGTCTACATGGACGTTCGGATTTTCGGCGGCCCAGCAGATGCAATTGTGGCGATTTACTGTACCATTGAGTTTGAACTGTGCCTCATCAGAACACACAATCATCTCTGCAAACTCTTCATCGTTGTGCACCATGTTAGTAAACCACTCGCAGTACTCCATTCTACGATCTGGGTCATCCTCGTTCATTGCGTGTAGCAATCGTGGGATGTAGCACTTCCACTTTGCTGTCTTCAAAGTTCGTCGAACACTTGAGCGACTCACTCCATTTTCACGGGCACACTGTCTCACAGACTTCTGTGGTGAGCGAGTGAATTGTTGTAACACACGACGGGAGTTAGCTGGACTTGTTACCGTAACAGGTCGTCCAGATCATTGTTTGTGTACATCTTTAACAAAGCCTTCGGCTTCAAATTTCTCTCGAATGCGGCGAATCGTTAAACGTGTTTGTGGCTCTGTTTGATACTCATTTCGCCATTGCCATTGAACCTCATTAATGTTTTCGTACTTCAAATACCACTTCAAAACTGACTTCCTTTCATCGAATGTAAGCCTTGCGCCAGCCATGTTTATTCGAGTAACTAGGTGCAACTAAGAACAAAACACTGACTATCTGGCAACTGTCATCTGACAAAACAAAACAACGCAATACAATGCTTGTGTGGTGATTGCCGGAACTACAAACTATTACACTACCGTTAACAGCAGCACTCGTTCACAATTCGTCATACGGTTGGAAGCATGGGCTGCTAAATGTATACCCCTCCATACTGTTGATAAATAACGCCTTGACTCTGGGCAGTGTAGTATATACGTCAGATACAACAATGCCAACACATAACGTCAGTTATCCTAATGTGCTGTGTTGCACAAAGTCGTGTTAGAGTTTTATGCTGATTTGTTTCAAGTCTGCAGCATAGTGTATGAGGACAAGAGACTGACCACAAATGCATGTTGTATGAAATAGCTATGTTCTAGAACATGAGTGGTCAACCTTGTTTACTTCCCACCCATTTTTGTACCTCCGTAAGGACTGCCCACCAGTTATACAGTAATGGTGTTTTGCAAAGTAGGGATGTAACTTTGAGAAATAACCCATAACCTAGAACAGTGGTATTCAACCTGGTCCTTAGTGCCCACTAGTAGGAATTTCAGCTACCACTTTACTTTGCAAAGGTTATAAGGTAGAGTTACAGCAAGCTAAAGCATATAATAATAATTACATACCATACACTTTGTGTAAATTTTTTATGAAAACCTACTGAAATGTTTTAAAAACCCCTACTGCCTACCATCCACCAGGAAGCTGGAATGCCCACTAGTTGGTGCTAGGGAACAGGTTGACTACATCTGCTGTAAATGATGGTAAACTCTACACCTAGTTCCAAAGCTGCATCCCCTTCCTTATTTCCTCACCGATGCCAGCTGACTAACACAAATATATTTTAACCACTCTAGACCTCAAACCACCTGACTCCAAATTTACCCTATGTACACAGTCACTGGTATCTATTCTAATCTCTCCATCTATCACAACTAAATATAAGAATACAGATTCCTTCTTCTTTTCCATCTTCACTTTGAGGTTTAAGCTACAGCTTGTACCAACTCCTCCTTGACTCTCAGACAGCAAAGTAGGACTTCCCCCAATATGAAACAAGCAAATCACAAGGTGGCAATTTAACTACTCAGCCATAGACAGTGTAATGTGGCAGATGAGGAAGTGATATTATGAAATTATCCGTGCCAGAACAGATGGTCATCTTGATACAGTGGGCGCAGATAGAACACGTATTCTGTAGATAACTGCTAACATGTTCAGTCTTAATTCCACTTGAAGATGAGTTTATAATTACTTTATGGTCAATTAGGCTTGTTTTCAGTTGATTACTTTACGTTAATTTACTTTTGTAGAACACTCCAGGAAAATCAGCATGTCATCAGTTCCTGAAATCACTTTTCTAAGTTGATTACCCCAGAAGTGATAGATGAATAATGTTCAATGTTAAGTCAAGAGTCAGTATAAATGTTAGCTCAAAATTTATTTTGTAATAAAAAATAAAATTACTCTTTTTAAACTAAATGTTAACACTATATAACGGATAAAATTTAATACAGAAAATTGTATTCAACTATGATTTAAAGCATGTAAACAGAATTTACATTTGTCATCTAACGTTTTCCTCAATACTTGAACTTAAGTAAAAGTATAATTTTTAATTGTAAGATTAATCACATTTAAGGACTAACAATGCGTGCAAAACACTTCAGTTACTGTACGACAGAAATAAGCCAGCAGCAGAGGCCACCACAGCTCAGATGTTCTCATTTTGTTCCAGCTTTTTTATTGCTGTCTTAGCTGTAAACATGAGTCAGCTTTATTGAAGATTTTAGTACCACCCTGTGTGAAAATTTGTAAAAAGTTACATTTTACATTTCTGGAGATGTTAAAGAATACAAAACAACATGAAATGGAAATATTCAGCTGGATATTACAAAACTATCCTCCAGGCTGATATCGATTTAGTTGTCCATTACAATTCAATGCTTTTGGTTCTTGGTGATGTACATTGCAAATGTGTTCCAATAAATTCATCTGCAGTGTTTTTTAAAGTCAACAGGAATATAAACGATTTTTGGTATACTAATGAATGCTAACATCACAACTGGGAAGCACCATTAAGGAGATCAAAAATTCTAAAAAATTTTAAGAGGGGCATTTGCAAAGTCCGTGCAAAACTAAAAACTACTTACGTGTTTGGGGTAAACCTTTTTAATTTTTTGACAGTCTCCTTTTAGACTTATACACTTTGTCCAACGCTGTTCTAATTTGTTGATTCCTTCCAAATAATAGGAATTGTCCAAGTCTGCAAAATAGCTATTAGTTGCTGCAATCACCTCCTCGTTTGAATAAAATCTTTGTCCTGGCAGCCATTTCTTCAAATTGGGGAACAAATAGTAGTCCAAGGGAGCCAAGTCTGGAGAATAGGGGGGCTGTGAAACGAGTTGGAATCCTATTTCCATTAATTTTGCGACCACTACTGCTGAGATGTGTGCTGGTGCATTGTCGTGATGGAAAAGGACTTTTTTGTGGTCCAATCGCTGTCATTTTCTTGGAGCTCGGTTTTGAAACGGTCCAGTAACGATGAATAATATGCACCTGTAATAGTTTTACCCTTTTCCAGATATTCAATGAGGATTACCACCAACGAATCCCAAATGACAGTCACCATGGCCTTTCCGGCTGAAGGAATGGTCTTCACCTTTTTTTGGTGCAGATTCTCTCTTTGCAACCCATTGTTTAGATCATTCTTTGGTCTCAGGAGTATAGTAATGTATCCATGTTTCATCCACAGTGACAAAACGATGCTTAAAGTCCTGCGGATTCTTCCTGAACAGCTGCAAACCATCCTTGCAACACTTCACTTCATACGATTCCATTTTTGGTCAAGTGTGAGCAACCGCAGAACCCATCTTGCGGATAGCTTTCTCATGTCGAAATGTTTATGCAAACTATTATGTACCCATTCATTCGAGATGCCCACAGCACTAGCAATCTCACACACCTTAACTCTTCTGTCATCCATCACCATATCATGGATTATATCAATGATTTCTGGAGTCGTAATCTTCACAGGAGTCCAAAACATTCAGCATCACTTGTGCCCATATGGCCCCACTCCGAAAATTTTGAAACCACTTATAAACTGTCCTAATCGAAGGTGCAGAGTCACCATAATGTTTATCAAGCATCTCTTTAGTCTCATGAGGCGTTTTGCCTTTCATAAAGTAATATTTAATCACAACACGAAATTCTTTTTCATCCATTTTTTGACAATCACTCGACTTCCTTGATTCACATGAATGCCAAACACAAAGAAGTAGACCAATATGGCTGAATCTTGGTGCGTGTTCTTTCCAAAAATGCTACTAACTAAACATGGCCTCGATATGAGCCAGTGGTGTCATTTCTCAGACTTTGCACGGACTTTTCAAACGCCCCTCATATAGTAAAAGAAAAACTATAAACTTTCTTTTTAATAATCTAAAAAGTACCCTTTTTTAAATTCCAGCAGCACGCGTTCATTAATAAGCATTGTTGAACTACATACAGATATTGAAACACAAACATATAAAATTCCTAAATTTTTACATGTTAGGCTTGTTTAAAGGATGCAGAGAATACAATGCAACTTACCTTTATCAGCAATGTTATTAAATACGGGAGAATGATGTTCTTTGGCGCTTTGCTGTCTTTCATTACATCTCCAAAACTTTTCGTATGTTTTGTCAAAATTGATCTCATAAAATTTCCCACAATTAGATTTGTAACACCTCTTAATTGAGGATCAACATGGTCAGAAAAAAGCAAGACATCAGTCAAAGGCTGTGCTCCTGAAAGACAGGGAAAAAGATACTATCACAGTTCACAAAACTAAAAAGTATTTTGACAGAATACAGTCATCTGCAAAGGGGAAAACAGTGCACTCTGACTAAACCTGTGATAGAGTTTCTCTTTAGCACTTTTGAATGGTTAGCCAGAAGAATTCAATTAAACTCATCCAAGAGCATATCTTTCATAAGGCTTGTTGACCGATACCAAAAACTTTAATAGAGAGCAATTACATTCACGTGGGGTCAATATATAGTTAATTTGTACACAAGCAAGGAAGGGGACGGGTCCAAAAATTTTGGTACATAAATGACTTACTATTTGAAAAAAAGTAATGAAGTATTTGTTGGATAAGACATCCTAGCATGCTTAGCGATGATGTGGGTGTGTGAAGGGGTTACATGAGAAATATATCAAAAACTGACTGTAGACAAATATAAGACTGGGATAAGTCAGAAGCTGGGCAATGCCACACCTAGTGAACAGAAAATGTATCTTGCTCAGTTTTGTAGATGCTTGGGTTATCTTTTGAATGTACAACACTAATTGTACAAGGAAACTAAAGTATATGAAGAGTTTTCCCAGAAGTGTTCCAAAATTACACTGAAGCACCAAAGAAACTGGTACAGGTATGCATATTAAAATACAGCAACATCTATATAATACCACAAGTGTCTGGCGCAGTTGTTAGATCAGCTACTCCTGCTAAAATGGCAGGTTATCGAGATTTAAGTGAGTTGGAATGTGGTGTTATAGTCAGCGCACATGTGATGGGACACAGCATCTCCGAGGTAGCGATGAAGTGGGGATTTTCCCTTATGATCATTACACGAGTGTACCGAGAATATCAGGAATCTGGTAAAACATCAAATATTTGACATCGCTGCGGCTGGGAAAAAATCCTGCAAGAACGAGACCAATGATGATAGAAGAGAATTGTTCAACATGACAGAAGTGCAATCCTTCCACAAATTGCTGCAGATTTCAATGCTGGGCCACCAACAAGTGTCAGCGTCCGAATCATTCAATAAAATATCATTGATGTGGACTTTCGGAGCCGAATGCCCACTTGTGTACCCTTGACGACAGCACAACACAAAGCTTTACGCCTCACCTGGGCCCATCAACACCAACGTTGGACTGTTGATGACTGGAAACATGTTGCATGGTCGGACTAGTCTCATTTCACGAGCGGACGGACGTGTATGGGTATGGAGACAGCCTCATGAATCCATGGACCTGCATGTCAGCAGGGGACTGTTGAAGCTGGTGGAGGCTCTGTAACGGTGTGAGGTGTGTGCCGTTGGAGTGATATGGAACCCCTGATATGTCAACATATGACTCTGACAGGTGACACACAGTACACATCTTGTCTGATTGGCTGCATCCATTCATGTCCATTGCGCATTCCGACGGACTTGGGCAATTCCAGCAGGAGCAATTCCAGCAAGACAGTGCGACACCCCACACATCCAGAATTGCTACTGAGTGGCTCCAGGAACACTCTTCTGAGATTAAACACTTCCACAGACCACCAAATTCCCCACACATGAACATTATTGAGCATATCAGGGATTCACTGCAATGCGCTGTTCAGAAGAGGTCTCCATTCGCTCGTACTCTTACATTTTTATGGACAGCGCTGCAGGATTCACAGTGTTAGTTCCCTCCAGCACTACTTCAGATATCAGTAGACTCCATGCCATGTCACGTTGCGGGAATCTGCGCGCTCGCAGGGGGTCTACACAATATTAGGCAGTTTCTTTGGCTCTTCAGTGTATTTAAATGTAAAAACCTACTTTAGAGATATCAAGAAGACAAAAATTACTTTCAGCTGTTATTAGATCCAATTATGCTTTGAAAAACAACATGGCACAGGAAAGAAAGGCAATACATGAACCTGTTAAAAATATCTGATGCAATAATATTCACTGAAGAACAGACAGAAACAAATGATAGTTCTGAGACAGTATAAAATATACGTGAATCATTTCCCTGTAGCAATAGATCTTAAAAAATGTAGACATGAAAAAGAAAACTTATGCATAAAGTGAATGGTATAATTTCATTTTCCAAAAGCACCAGGCATTGTTGAAGTTCAAAATCAAAGTTAGTAGATAAGGTTAGAAATTTTTCAAAGTAATTTTCAACTCCTCTACTCTTCATTAAAGTTTTGAAAATCTGATGAGAGAAACATCAGTTTTCTTTAACTGTAGGTGAGGTAACTTCTCTACAACATTGCCCCTATCAGACTCAAGATCTGCAGATGCATCAGCATTCGAAGAATATTTTTAGTTTGTGAGGTGTAGTGGTACCGAGAAGCCAGATCATACATCTCTGTAGACCTAAATATTGAGGCATGTAGTTAACATTACCCAGCAGCAATCCTGAAATCCCATGAATAAATGGAAAACAGAATTGTGGGTAGTTCTTATATGGATTTGAATTAAGCTGTCTCCTCCACTTTCACCACTCTCCAAAACGAAACAAGAAAAATCTCAGATACCAGGTGACAGGTGTTGGCATGAACCATGATCTGCATTTGGCATCCCTCACCAGTCTCCATCACTCTCAGTATGGTCTCTTTCACCCGTTCCTCCACAAATATATGCCTATGGCACACATACGATTCCTCCCCCTCCAATAACACTATTTCATTTCTATCACAGAGTTAACACTGTAAGTGGCCCCAGCAAGCAATACCTTGACCTCTTGTTTCCCATCAATGGCTACCCTAACCTCAACGAAAGACACAGGATGCTAGGAAGATTAAAATCTTGCTGCACAAAATTAATTAGACGGCATTGAGCGAGAACAGCCTACAATTCTAACTCATCATCATTGGAACAAAAATGCCTCAAATGTATTTCTTAAAGGTGGGTGTCTAGTGTTTTAGCACAAACAATTTTTCCTGCAAAACAGATCCTTTTCTGTGCACAGGCTACCGCGTGATTGTTAGACAGTATTTTAGGATTCTGACTGTTGATACATCATGCCCGCACTTTTGTACCCTCAGATGCATAGCCTCATAGACAGGTCTCTTCAGGTGCCTGGATGAGTCTTGTCACTTTAAATACCTCTCAAGGTGCCACATATTACCACAATACTCTGCACTCACAAAACATATTGCTTGTAGAGTCTATACTTCCTTGTTCGGTATTTTCATTTTCGTGCCTTGCTTAGCCATAGTCAACCTCCTCCTCTTTACACCTTGTTAGAGAAATATGTGGCACTGGTCAAAGTCGTAACAGATACAAAAGATCTACTGCCAAGAAATTTATTATTTACCAGATTCTACCCTGAATAGCATACTGATCCAAGACACAACACACAGTCTTGCATTCTGATTAAAGTTATCAGCAACTGAGGGTAATAAAGTTTCTAAATAAAGTAACTTGCTTTCATGAAACCCAATATTAAAATATGTAACTAATATTGGTCTTCATACTTATTTTGTTAGAGAAAAATAATTCATTTCTTCATGATTACTGTTTCAAAAATTATTCAATAATTCCATGTAAATCCTACAGAGGGACATGAAAAATGAATCAAAAGAAAAACTCAATTGAGAAAACTGTGAACTACAAAGGGATGGAATAGTGACCACTGCTAACATTTAAGAGGTAAAATTCCAAGTATGCCTGACAGAACCGATTAAATGTGATCTCTCACAAAACAAAAATTTGGCAGAAACACTATTAAAGAACCACTAAAAAGTAGAAAATACACTGGCTGTCCAAAAACATTTATTCCTGGCATATAAGAGATGTTAGCGCAATGGCTATGGCGGCAGCCTGAATTGTAAACAACAGTTGCGCAATCGACCAGTCAGTTGTGTGCAGGTAGTGTTAGGCTGTGCAGCCAAAGTGTGCCAACATTGTTGTGTCACAAATCACAATGGGGCAACGTCTCTTCATCAAGTTTAAAGACATTCTCCAGAATGGTTGGCAGAAGAGAAAAGTGTGTGCAGTGTCTATCGCACACACCCTGACTCCCAAACCAAACCAATGACTCGGGAGACCTGCAGCAACTTGATTGAAATACAACATGCAGACAATTCTTTACTACAAAAAACCATCACAGGTGACAAGACCCAGTGTTATCAACACAAACCTACCACAAAACAGCAAAGTGCAGAATTTCACATGAAGGATTAAATGCTTTGACAGCATAATCAACATCCAAGATAATGTGACGTGAGTCGAACTACATCCCATAGAACGACTTTTCCGTCACTTTCACACAGTTTTATGAACATTCTGTGCATTTTACTCAAGTGAGGGATACTATGACAAACAAGTGAAGCATTAGTACTGTAATCTTAGCCCTATTTCTTTTAATCGAGTCTCAAAAATTTTTTTGCCTGATGGGGTACACTTTGAGGATCCCTTGCATCCACCTACTGGATTTAACCTCTCTAAACCTACACACACACACACACACACACACACACACACACACACACATTTTGGAATGGTAGAATTTTATCATAATTTTTTCTGTCTTCATATCCTTTTCTTCTTGCTTCCTTGTTCCTAACGGCATTATTCCTAACACTTTTTACTCTGTCCCTTCAATAGCCTCTGCAAAGAAGCCGTCAAAGTACCAAAAGTAATTTCACCTGTGAGTAAATCATTTATAGAAGGACACACATGATGCACTTAACTTATGAATCAGTTTTTTAAGAGTATTTCTTAAATGTGATAACTGAAGTGTACAATAAACTATGACAAATTGTTCATTGATTCTCAACAGTATGGTTTCTACAACTCCTGTTGTACCTGCGACATTAATAACTTGAGTAAAGTGACAGAATCTGCCATAACTTTAATAACTGAGATGGTGGAGGGAGGTTACATACTGTTTTAGACATCTTATTCTTCATCTTTTTCTCCCTTCATCCTCGCAACAGTTTAGGTCACTCTCAATTTCAGGGCCAAGTAACCTGTCCCCTCCTTTCAATTTTACACATCCCATCCTCCTTGCTACCCCAAGAATGCATTGCAGCAATCATATGAAGTGCAATTTCTACTTCTGAGTGTTTCTATCACAGCTACTTGGAATTTTGTTTCCCGCAGATAAATACTCATCACACACTGTCTTCTTGTGAAATACATGGAAACAACATTTACACCAATTTTTAAAAAGTTCTGGAATTTTCAAATTGAAATTGAGCACTATATTTAAAAGATATTTACATACTTTTCAAACCTGAACTAACCACAACTCCAGCCTGTAAACATACAAACAGTTTTCTTGAATGTATTACACATACCTTCTGAAAGTTGCTTCACTTTGTCAACAGGTAGCAGGATAATATCTGGTGCCAAGCGCACAATGCTGGAGATACAGCTGAGTGCTAATGCTTTAACACTGACCCTTACACTCTTGTCCGGCATTGTATGCCCTGTCACACCCGTCAACAGGAAGGAAGCTGCGAGGTGACGAGCACAGTAAATAAGTGGAATGTCACTGTCAGTGAAGCTCCCTACATCACAGTCCTGCAAAATGTAACAGTTTTTATTTAATTTCCCTGACCTCTGCCAACAAATTCTAAAACTAATAACAAAATTCATATTTTCACTTTCTGCTCTTGAGGCAGAGTGGTTTCAATTTTTCAGTGCCTTCAGAGCCCAAAGCAGCATATAGTACAAGAGCCTCAATTCCTATTACGTAATTTCAAAACGTTTGAAGATTTCCCACATGAAAAATTGCAATGCATAATCCATTGCTGTTTTTACAAAGCCTCATGTACTCTTTGTCTAACACACTCTGACTTACATCACAGTAGTAATACTAATGACACAAAAGTTAGCAAAACTCATTGTCAAATGGCTACAAGATTTCATGTTGTCCTTGTTGGTCTCAATAAAACAATAAAAATGCAGTTAATTAATGCTTTGTATGTATGTGACTGGTTAATCACTCACTTTCATCAAATCAAGAAGAAATATGGAAATAGCAGAACCCTAAAACACTTGAAGGAGAATGTCTGGACAAGATCCCGTCATAGTTCAATCATCACTGTGAAACATATACACAACTTTGAGTCCTTAGGATTTGATTATGGAGCAGCCATGCAATCTACGGAACATACTTTCATAGAGTCACCTCTCTGGAAGACCACAGAGTCAGCCAGTGACCAAAATGAAAAGAGAAAATCTGTTTAGACTGATCTCATTTTTAGATGTTAAAGCTATGACACTTTCAGTGAATTTCATTTCCTGTGCTAACTATTTATAAGTGCCCTAACTGAGATGTTTTAAATTATGCACAACATTAATCACAGATACTGTCATGCCAAAATGATGCATCTAAATAAAATAATCAATTTGTGATAATGAACAACCTACAGACATAGAATACGCTGAAACACTGTAGGAGAAGTAGTGAAAGTACCTGAAACGGAACATCTATCTGATTGGCAGTTGGTGATGGAGACCCACTATACAGCATTGATTCTTCCTGTGACTCTTCACTTTGTACTGATGACTGCAGCTGCACCACAGGTGGTCGATTAGGAGCTGCAGGAAATGACGCCTCACTACATGTGTCAATGTCATCTAGAAAATAAACATTAAAAAGTCATTATATGGTGTTGTCCAAAATTTAAATGCACTGACTTTGTTGTTACCCACATTCTGGCTACCACATTACTTATAAAAACATAAGACATAAATGAGAAGGGATTAAATGCACCATACATCAATGAACAAATACGAAGTGTAGTTTTTCATTTTTTCCCCCTTGTCTCAATGTTTATACTATTTATGTTAGAAGCTCTTTATTTTTCATAAAATAGCCTTCTGCCTTTTGCAACCCTTTCTAGAATGTCTTTTACCCTTCTGCATCTATTTAACTTACAAGATTTCTATAGTCATCCACCTCTTTAAAAGTCTTTTATGCAAGCTTCTAGCCATCCAGAATATATACCCCACGTGAACACTTAGTTTTCTTTTTGTTTAAGTGCATGTTTCAGCCATCAGCTAGCACATGTTCTATCACATTAAGCACCTGGCTCAATAACAGTTCATTCTCTGTATCACTGCAACATCAATAGTGAATAGTTTTCAAACTCATGTATAATGAAAACTGGTGTATTTCCTTATTAGCTGCTGGCAGAGATTAATTTGTTTAAAAATAATAAAAACTATATTTTATACAAACAAACCAATCATACATCAATAATGCAATGCAGGAGACAATGGAGGGACAAAGGACTTATGGTCCACTTTATTACAATGAAATCTGCATCACTTAATTGATTATAAGCCACAAAAAGTTAATTAGAGTACACATTAAATTAATACCTCCAAAGATCAAATTTTTCCATGGAGGAACATTTTTTATCTGAACTACAGCAATCACTTACTGCCGACAGCTTTAACTCAATATTTAAGGTGCTCTTGTAACCCATTATTGATAAAACCTTTTCAGATTAGCAGCCACGTAACAAGATCATCTTGAAGTAGTAGACTGTTTCAGTAAATTTCATACATTTCACCTTCAGACTAAATTGCAAAATCTGTGAGTTTGTTAAAAAATAAAGTAACTATTACAAACTTCAACCAAGCTGCAAGTTATTCGAAACGCTAACACGCAATGTACACACCTCAATGGAAGTTTGGAATGTCGTAGAGTTTACTACAATGACTTCTTACAGTACACCCATTGAGATTTGTACAATGCAGTATTAACAAAATAAACATAATTCCTTCTGAAAACAAGAACGATTTTTGTTACTTACAAAAGCTCATTACAAAACAAAGCAGTCTCTCTCCTAAGTGTACATCTTGAAAACAAAAATAGTGCAAATCTTTATCTCATGATGATGATTCAGTCCTTACTAGTGAGTATGTCCTCCTCGCACATGGATTAGATCTTTCACTCAGCAAGGCCTGCTCTGGATGAGACCCTCAAGTTTATCTTGGAGTACGAGGTCCCACTTCTCAATGGCAGCTTCAGTGACGTCCTGAATACTGTTAGGTGGATTCAGACACTATGCAATGATCACTTTCAACAAGTCCCTTGCATGCTCAGGGGCTGATGCAGTCAGTTGATGTTGCATCTTTGAAGATACTGAGATACTGCTGTAGTACTGTGTAATCTTGCAGCATCATCAACTAGGATGAAGCTGTCAATGACTTCACGTTTGTAGGGCCTTACAATCATTAGTCAGACCTCTTAACGGTATTGGGGCCCAGCCAAATTGCCATAGAAGAGAATTGGTGGGGTCTGCTGTCCTGTCATTACTGCTGCCCAATTTGTTACACTTCCACCTCCAAACAGATGGACTTCAAGAATGTATTGGCATTCCTGGTGCCATCTAGTGCTTCTTCAAACCCTAACACATCTACTGTCCGGTCACAAACCAATCCTGGTCAAGTCAGAAAACATGACATTACTCCACTCTGCAATGGTCCAATGTTAATGTACAAGAGCTCAGGTTCTTCGATTGCATCGGTTCCATTGGTTCTGTGAAAAATTTCTCATTGGTCTTCTGGAATGATGGCCACCCTGATGCAATCTTCTATGCACTGATATATGGATCCCTGTTACCTGGGAGAAAACATTTATGGCAGTTGATACTTGGTCTCTGCAAGCCGACAGTTGGAGGAAACAATCCTGCACTGGTGTTGTCATGTGAGGATGACCACTGCAAGGTCTATTGTTCATGTTTCCCATCTCTCTACACTTTCTCCGTATCTCAGACACACCACTTTGAGTGACATGTAACCGAGTGGCAATATCTTGATGGGTATGATCTGCTGAAAGTAAAGCCACTATCCTGATTCTATCAAAGTGTTGTGTGCCTTTACATGACATGTTACTGCAGTGCTGAACACAAACTGAATGAAGCTGCTGTTGATACTGAACTGCCTCTGATGTGGCTGCTGTGGTAGTGTTATCTTTACGTAATGGTGAAACAGACACAAAGCATGCCAGTACTAAATACTGTCTAGAATATGGGCTCTAAATGGATAATGTGTAAAGTACCTACAGCAATGAGACCTCTAGTATCATAGACCAAATTTTACAATAGTATTCCAAACTTTTTTGAGCAGTGTATTTTTTTAACTTTTTTTTAGCAGTGTATTTTTTTACCAAACTACATATCTAAAGATTATGATTAAAGTTCTGTAATTCTGTTAAATTTCTGACTAACAGGTTCCTTCTTAAGAGGGTAAAGAGGAATAGGTTGGGAGAGGTTGTAAAACTGGAGTATTGGGGGCAGTGGCAGATAACTAAAAACCCTAGATTAAGAAAAAATCACTTATTATGAAGGGGTATGGAAGCAAAGATGAAGTAGAAAATATAATGTAGTTAGGTATTTGTGTGTTCCGAGTATTTCCGAATATTGAAACTGTGGCCTCTGTTTATAATGTGGAATCAATCAAAAGATAGCAGGGGCTCAAAGATAATGCATTAGTAAGCACAGTGCCAACACTAGATCACAAACATATGAGTGAGAAGATAACAGAGATAAGAGGCAGATGAGAAAATGAGAAATGGAAAGCAAAGCGCAAGCATTTTGGGAAATGAAAGAAAATCCTCCTTACATACATACATACATACATACTATATCTGTCTGTCCAACTTCCATTATTTCACTTTTCAGGGGTGTCAATTCCTTGTCTGTACCTACGCTGATATCTTTCTGTGTCTCCAGGCCTTTACCAAGCACATCAAATCTTCTTGTAATTCTTGGTCTGAGTATTCATACTGAATGGGTGTCTGCTGTAGACAGGAAGATATTGTTGAGTGGTTTCATTCCGAGTGGAGCCTGGATGCAAGCTCAAAGACATGGAAGCCAACATTAAGGAAGACAGACAGATATGTGGAGAAGAGCATGATGTTTTAGTTTGGAAAAGGAGTTGAGTTGCGATATGCAGTGGATAAGTTCTTCTTGATGACTGAATCCAAATCACAAAACTTTTCATTCAGCTTTGCCTTCCTTCCTCGACGTTTTTCAGACACAAGTCTTTTCTTTGGGGCCTCATAAATTATCCATATAAGTAACGGCATGTAGTTCCAGAACGTATAGAACTACTTTTAATGCTGATAGTGGAAGTTACAAATTGATGAGGATTACAGAAAACTAAAAATCAACAAACAGAACTCACAATAAAGCAGCAAATATCACAACACAAAACATGTCGCAGAGTTTAATGAAGGATAGGAACACAGCAATCAGTCGCGATCCCACTCATTTTTCATTATTCTTGCATATACAAATTTCAACTATAAATAGCCATCTTCAGTGTTAAAGTATGAGGAAATTACATAATCAGATTAACATAAAAAATAAGTAAAGCACCAAGTTATCCAATAGTGACGATCCATCCTAGTCAACATACCATTTGAGTAAGTTACCATCCAACAAACTCGCAGCACTTGATGTCACTATATGACTTTACTTGAGTAAGTTACCATCCACCAATCTCGCAGCACTAGATGTCACTATATGACTTTACTGGTGTATGTGCAAAAGGAAACTTAAGTGGTTGTTTACAACAAATACAGTAGCCTCAGTTTGCACTGTGTAGTATGCATAACACTCTTTGTATTACAAAAATAACTAACCCACTTTAATTCCAATACAGTAGTTTAAAAACCTTTTTTAATAAATAAATTCAGCAAGTATATTTGCATATCACCTTTAAAATAAATCAAGAAATGCCAATTTAAAATGAGTTTGTTCATATATCAATGGTTAGGCAATCCACCAAATCTTATGCATAAGATCATTAACAGGTTCATAAAACTGTCTTACAGAGAAATGTTACATCACATTAGAAATGAAATATTCCACATTTTTGTGAAGATCATCTTCTTAAAATATAGTTCCATACCAAACCAAAATTTGTCAAAAGATGAAGTGTAGCATAGTTGCTCATAGTATAGTGGTTAAGTGATCCACGAAATAATTAATACAAAAGAAACATAAAAAAAGTTCATACACGTCATTTTCATGAAGATCTATTGACATCATTGTAAAATATTGAAGATCAATTGACAAGGCTAATTTAACCAAGTACATGTAACAAAAATATACAAACGTCCTGCACTGATGTAAATTTCTTATGTAACGTATGGTGTAGCTCCAACTTGGTATGATGTTTCCAAAGAATGATATAACAAGCTGCCCTACATCTAGTCCCTAAGACTAACAGTTGAATTGTGTTTTACTTGTCTGATGGTAAACCCAATATAACATTGGACAGTTCCAACAAAATGGAAGACAAAATAATCCACTTATTATTAGCAGTACTCTGGGGTTTTTGTTCAGTTTTTCTACCTCACTTTTTACCAATGGAGGACTGTGGTCTAGCTGTATGTTGGTGCCAGGATGTTTTGACGTAAGTAAAACTGTTCCTGTATTACTGTAGTCAGTTTGATTTTGTATTATGTTATCAGGTCTAACATAGGTGCTGACCGACAATAAAATAGTTAACAGCATCTCCATCAACAGTAAAATAAAATTTAATAAAATTATTAATATTGGATAGTTAGAGAAAGCTGAATAGCAATGAGAATATTCATATTGGCCCCATATGACTTCTCCCCTTCTGAAGTTGTAAAAATGGCTACTAGAAATCAAAAATTATTTCATTGTTGAAGTAATCAGTACAAAGAGAATTATACTATTTTAATTAAAAACAATTATTATTGTGATAGTCTGAAGGATCTCAGAAAACACTAATCCAACAGTACTGTGTTCAAGGTAGACTAAACTACTAAGTAAATTATTCTGAAAATTAAATCATGAAATATGGCTGTACAGTTGTGAACATTTTTCTAATTTACATCAGCCTACCAGATAAAGCTCTCACCATTTATTTTACCAATCTTCATGTTTGAATAGCCACGTGTAGTTTCTTCTGTCTGGATGAAGCTGTTGTCTTCAGTTTCTTCTTCTTGGGCATTTGACGTTTCAAATGTTTCATTTCCATGAGAAATGTGCTGTGGTGATAACTTCCCTGCTGCTTCCATAGCTGCTCTAGCTTCCCCAATCCATTTCTCAATGGATGGAAGCTTCAGGTCAGGGACATCTGTCTCATTATCCAAGAGTGACATATCCCCGTGAGTAATTGATGGTGCAACACTCATTTGGCCTTAAAAGGAAATTTTTTGTGGCTGTTAGCAATTCCAACAGAGATCATAAAGCTACCATTTTAGCATCACATTTCATTGTTATTTTAAAAGACATAAATGTTAACACATTATAAAAATTCTTGGAGGTATGTACCGTCTATATAACCAATTGATGGCAGTTTGTCTGCTGCCATATGCATTTCGCTTCGTTTATTTGGGAAGCATCATCAGCGGCCTGTGATACATGTTTCCTTCCTTTACATACAATAAACATTTGATGTGGTAGATATAATATGCTGCTATACTACATTCTGCCGTGGCTTTCTCTTGTTTTTTTAGGGTACTATCAAGTTTTTGTAGCATAAAGTTCATAAAGAGAACTTATCGTTCAGTGTTACTTACGATCTCTAGTGATGTTAGGTTAAAATCAATTTTTTGCAGCACAAAGTTCGTAATGTGAACTTATCGTTTGGTGTTACTTACAATTTGTAGCGCTGTTAGAAATCGTAAGGAACACAATACGATAAGTTCTCATTACGAACTTTGAGCAACAAAAAGTTGATTTTAATCTTTTTTTAAAAAAAAAAGAAAAAAGGACATGACAGAATGTAATATAGCAGTATATTATATCTACCACATAATATTTTTATTGTTATGTAAAAAAAGGAAACATTTATTACAAGCCACTGATGATGCTTCCCAAATAAATTAAGTGAAACACGTATGGCAACAAACAAACTGCTTTCAATTGGTTGCATAGATGGTACATACCTCCAAGAATTTAAAGCAACTAAGCAAAAGAGGAAAACAGAAAAAAGACATTATAAAAATATTTGTAAATAAATTTCTTTATCAATATTTAATTAGAAGCATTCATTGTGACTTACTTAAGACTAGACAGAAGCTCACACATAACGTACATATACGATATGTTAATGATAAGCACAAATGTACATGCATCACAAAACAGCTGAACACTACAAGCTATGTGTGAAAAATGACGAGACTGACAACACTGCAAACAATCTGGCAACGTTATTTCGTTCTAACTGTATGAACCAATGTGCACATCTGCTCCAGTCATTCGGTTCTTTTCAACTCCATACAGTCATCACATGATATTTGAGAGCATCATCAGTGAAATTGTGTTTCTGTTGTGTGTTATGAAAATGCGACAGTGGAATTTAGACCAACGTTACGCCATCGACTTTTGTGTTAAACATGGGGAATTTTTGAGTGTGACCTTTGAAAAGTTGAAAGAGACCTATGGGAAACATTGCTCATCAAGAAGAAAATTTTCTTCAATGACTCGAATCAGATAGTACATTGAAGACATACCTCACACAGAGAGATCTTCAACTTCAAAAATTGTTGAGAATGTCAAATGTGTGTGTGTGTGCTGCTGTGAGATCAGACCGACATTTAACAATAAGGATGACAAGTGACCTGTTGTTGTTGTTGTTGTTGTTGTTGTTGTCTTCAGTCCCAAGGTTGGTATGATGCAGCTCTCCATGCTACTCTATCCTGTGCAAGCTTCTTCATCTCCCAGTACTTACTGCAATGTACATCCTTTTGAATCTGCTTAGTGTATTCATCTCTTGGTCTCCCTCTACGATTTTTACCCTTCACACTGCCCTCCAACACTAAATTTGTGATCCCTTGATGCCTCAGAACATGTCCTACCAACCGGTCCCTTCTTCTTGTCAAGTTGTGCCACAAACTCCTCTTCTCCCCAATTCTATTCAATACCTCCTCATTACTTATGAGATCTACCCATCTAATCTTCAGCATTCTTCTGTAGCACCACATTTCGAAAGCTTCTATTCTCTTCTTGTCCAAAATATTTATCGTCCATGTTTCACTTCCATACATGGCTACACTCCATACAAATACTTTCAGAAACGACTTCCTGACACTTAAATCTATACTCGATGTTAACAAATTTCTCTTCTTCAGAAACGCTTTCCTTGCCATTGCCAGTCTACATTTTATATCCTCTCTACTTCGACCATCATCAGTTATTTTGCTCCCCAAATAGCAAAATTCCTTTACTACTTTAAGTGTCTCATTTCCTAATCTAATTCCCTCAGCATCACCTGACTTAATTTGACTACATTCCATTATCCTCGTGTTGCTTTTGTTGATGTTCATCTTATATCCTCCTTTCAAGACACTGTCCATTCCGTTCAACTGCTCTTCCAAGTCCTTTGCTGTCTCTGACAGAATTACAATGTTATCGGCGAACCTCAACGTTTTTATTTCTTCTCCATGGACTTTAATACCTACTCCGAATGTTTCTCTTGTTTCCTTTACAGCTTGCTCAATATACAGATTGAATAACATCGGGGACAAGCTACAACCCTGTCTCACTCCATTCCCAACCGCTGCTTCCTTTTCATGCCCCTCGACTCTTATAACTGCCTTCTGGTTTCTGTACAAATGGTAAATTGTCTTTCACTCCCTGTATTTTACCCCTGCCACCTTTAGAATTTGAAAGAGAGTATTCCAGTCAACATTGTCAAAAGCTTTCTCTTAAGTCTACAAATGCTAGAAATGTAGGTTTGCCTTCCCTTAATCTATTTTCTAAGATAAGTCGTAGTGTCAGTATTGCCTCACATGTTCCAACATTTCTGCGGAATCCAAACTGATCTTCGCCGAGGTCGGCTTCTACCAGTTTTTCCATTCGTCTGTAAAGAATTCACGTTAGTATTTTGCAGCTGTGACTTATTAAACCGATAGTTCGGTAATTTTCACATCTGTCAACACCTGCTTTCTTTGGGATTGGAATTATTATATTCTTCTTGAAGTCTGAGGGTATTTCACCTGTCTCATACATCTTGCTCACCAGATGGTAGAGTTTCGTCAGGACTGGGTCTCCCAAGGCTGTCAGTAGTTCCAATGGAATGTTGTCTACTCCCGGGGCCTTGTTTCGACTCAGGTCTTTCACTGCTCTGTCAAACTCTTCACGCAGTATCGTATCTCCCATTTCATCTTCATCTACATCCTCTTCCATTTCCATAATATTGTCCTCAAGAACATCGCCCCTGTATAGACCCTCTATATACTCCTTCCACCTTTCTGCTTTCCCTTCTTTGCTTAGAACTGGGTTTCCATCTGAGCTCTTGATATTCATACAAGTGGCTCTCTTTTCTCCAAAGGTCTCTCTAATTTTCCTGTAGGCAGTATCTACCTTACCCCTATTAAGATAAGTCTCTACATCCTTACATTTGTCCTCTAGCCATCCCTGCTTAGCCATTTTGCACTTCTTGTCGATCTCATTTTTGAGACATTTGTATTCCTTTTTGCCTGCTTCATTTACTGCTTTTTTATATTTTCTCCTTTCAACAATTAAATTCAATATTTCTTCTGTTACCCAAGGATTTCTATTAGCCCTCGTCTTTTTACCTACTTGATCTTCTGCTGCCTTCACTACTTCATCCTTCAGAGCTACCCATTCTTCTTCTACTGTATTTCTTTCCCCTGTTCTTGTCAATCCTTCCCTAATGCTCTCCCTGAAGCTCTCTACAACCTCTGGTTCTTTCAGTTTATCCAGGTCCCATCTCTTAAATTTCCCACCTTTTTGCAGTTTCTTCAGTTTTAATTCACAGTTCATAACCAATAGATTGTGGTCAGAGTCCACATCTGCCCCTCGAAATGTCTTACTATTTAAAACCTGGTTCCTAAATCTCTGTCTTACCATTATATAATCCATCTGAAACCTGTCAGTATCTCCAGGCATCTTCCATGTATACAACCTTCTTTTATGATTCTTGAACCAAGTGTTAGCTATGATTAAGTTATGCTCTGTGCAAAATTCTACCAGACGGCTTCCTTTTTCATTTCTCTCCCCCAATCCATATTCACCTATGTTTCCTTCTCTCCCTTTTCCTACTCTCGAATTCCAGTCACCCATGACTATTAAATTTTCATCTCCCTTCACTACCTGAATAATTTCTTTTATCTCATCACACATTTCATCAATTTCTTCATCGTCTGCAGAGCTAGTTGGCATATAAACTTGTACTACCGTAGTAGGCATGGGTTTCGTGTCTATCTTGGCCACAATAATGCGTTCACTATGCTGCTGGTAGTAGCTTACCCGCACTCCCATTTTTTTATTCATTATTAAACCTACTCCTGCATTACCCCTATTTGATTTTGTATTTATAACCCTGTATTCACCTGACCAAAAGTCTTGTTCCTCCTGCCACCGAACTTCACTAATTCCCACTATATCTAACTTCAACCTATCCATTTCCCTTTTTAGATTTTCTAACCTACCTGCCTGATTAAGGGATCTGACATTCCACGCTCCGATCCGTAGAACACCAGTTTTCTTTCTCTTGATAACGACGTCCTCCTGAGTAGTCCCCGCCTGGAGATCCGAATGGGGGACTATTTTACCTCCAGAATGTTTTACCCAAGAGGACGCCATCATCATTTAACCATACAGTAAAGCTGCATGCCCTCGGGAAAAATTACGGCTGTAGTTTCCCCTTGGTTTCAGCCGTTCGCAGTACCAGCACAGCAAGTCTGTTTTGGTTAGAGTTGCAAGGCCAGATCAGTCAATCATCCAGACTGTTGCCCCTGCAACTACTGAAAAGGCTGCTGCTCCTCTTCAGGAACCACATGTTTGTCTGGCCTCTCAACAATACCCCTCCGTTGTGGTTGCACCTACGGTACGGCCACCTGTATCGCTGAGGCACGCAAGCCTCCCCACCAACGGCAAGGTCCATGGTTCATGGGGGTATTTCGTTCTAACTGTACGAACCAATGTGCACATCTACCCCCCTCATTTCGTTCTTTTCAACTCCATACAGTCATCACACGATTTTTGAGAGCATCATCAGTGAAATTGTGTTTCTGTTGCGTGTTATGAAAATGCAATAGTGGAATTTAGACCAACGTTATGCCATCAACTTTTGTGCTAAACATGGGGAAATTTCTGAGGTGGAGCAATACATAAAATAAGAGAAAGGCAACCACTCACCTATAGTGGATTGATTCGTGGCCACGGGAGGGTGCATTTGGGAGTGTGTGGTTGTGTGTGTGAAAGCATATGCTAAAAAAAAAGCTAGTGCTCGAAAGGCAGTGTGAATGCAGTTTTCTGTAATGCATCGACATATTGTACGTGACTGGTTGCCTTTTCCTTAGTTTACGAATTGTGAAAATGTATACCTGCTGAAGGGAAGGGAAAGTTTCTATGAATTGAGGGATAGGGGAAACATAAAAAGTAGTAAGAAACAACAGCAGGCTGACAGACATGATACAGATTCAAGACTATTACAAACAGTGATATTTCTTTAACAGATATGGCAAAAATTAAACTTATATACACATGCGAATAAAGTTTCTCAACTGTGCACAAAACAAACTTGCAAATTATAGAAGATAGACCACTGGTCATTAATAATTTTTTGAACTAGTTGTGAATAGCAGCACAGTGGTCATCACTCAAGTTCATTAAAAATGATGAAGTTAAATGTTTGGCAAGTCAAGGAAATTATGGAAGATACCACATAACCAAAAACAACAAGGTGCACATATGACAATTGCCACACTTACTCCTAACAATAAGAAAACCCACTTCTATGGGAATAAGATTGCACATAAACAAACACATGAAGCAAAGTATGTGACTTGTATTCTGCAGCAAAAGAAACATCTTTATATGTCGTAAACGTAGAACAGAAACAGTGGTTCTCCAATTACCGTCAGTTTAACAAATATTTTATTGACAGGAGTGCACATTTAATTACAAATGCCATAGTACAAAGAAGAAGTGCCATAAAAGTTGAAGTGATGTTGGAACTCTTGACCACACCTCTGTAACTCATTTCATAGCACTCAACTTTTAAGATGGGACAAGTCTCATACAATTTAGTTTGGTACAATCTTTATCAATTACCTGTAGTTCTGTAGGAGACTGCTTAAAACCTAGCCAAATACAATAATAACTTTTTTTTAACCATTTCCTCCTAATAAGTAACACTGACACCACACACACACACACACACACACACACACACACACACACAGCATGGCTACATTGTGTCAGCTGCATTCTGTATGAACATAAACCATAAGCGTACACAACACTGAGCTTAATACTAACATTTAAATCTTTATTACAATTAAAAATCAGAAAACTCCCAGCTCAGATAAAAGGAGATTGTGATGTGATAGGAAATGTGAACAGCATTAGTTAGTATGATGACAACACACAATAAAAGCCAAGAAAAAAGTAACACTTCTGGAAGGATGCCAAATATCTCGGAATACACTGAGAAGAAATTTATGGATGAAATAAGGTACATATTCAGGCAATTTATGTAGTCCCAAATCCTTTATTTGAAGGAAGTACAGGTACTTGATAAAAAAGACAATGAGGCAAACTGGAATTGAACCACAATACAAAAGTAACATATGACACCTAATACACTGTTTCTAAATGAATGGCAAAAAGTATAGCTAGTTTTCTCAAAATTTTTTGCTTTTTATTTAATGCCCTTTGAAGACATGGTTACCGGAGATAGACCAATAGCCCATTATATCCTGGTGATGGAAAGAAATGTATTTTTTTTTCCTTTTTCTTAAAAAGGAAAAAAAGATCTTGGCATTCAATTTAACTGTCACAAGCACAATGCGAAAATTAAAATTTGGTTGCTGTAGCAGGAAATATGCACAAGTCTTCTCCAACACATTCATACATCCACTGCATAATTTTTCACAGTTTCCCACAAACAAGGGGAGTTCTTTAACTTAACACATTTGACTAGAAATACTGTGAATATTTGACATATGTATGTGTTCAACTGAAGTGCAGTTTGTTTCTGTGTTTTTCATGTAATTCAATCTGAGTTGTGTGGCTTGAAAGCACTGCAACAGTGAAAAGAAGCAAGGTGACTGTTGTTAGTAACGTGGTGCATTTGCTAGAGAAATCAGTGAAGAAACTTAACAATTAAATATTGACAATGTATGGGCATAATGTGTCACTTCATGATACTGTGAAAGAGAGGAACAGGTTTTCCACTGTGGTAACAAATATCTGCAAGATGCACCATGAAGTGGCTGTGGTAGAATACATTTTCAAAGCATCTGAATTTCTTCCTATTCAGTATGTTACATTTATGTGGAGTAACTGCAAATATTATGAAGCAACACTGATTGTTCACTGTTCAATCTAGTGGACCTGTTAAACTTCTACAAGATGCTTGTCTTTTGTTATTGTATACCTTGACTCATTCCACATCTTTGAAGGTGCTCCCACTGCATGGGATCTACAGAGCACGACAAATGAACAGTTAATCAAGAGCAAGTGAAGGTACAAAAGACAGCAGAGACACTGAATGAAGGATGGAGGGATACCAAATCACAAAACCATGCATTGAAATCACACACTGGAATGCAAAAGCAATAAACAATGATCTGTGAAAAAGAGTGTAAATGGTTAACACAGACCACTGACAATTCATAGTAATTATATATAGTGACAAAGTGTAGTACCAAATACGAGATGAGGAAATGGCTGTAAAAAAAAGGAAGCCAAATACAATCAAAAGGCAAGGCTGTGGAAATTAGGAACTACAGTAATAATGACTGAGAGAAAATATTATAATGAAGAGGAGATGTAAGGACAGGAGTTGGTTGAAGTTTAGTTTGCATGCTGTAAAAAGTTCAGCTGAAGGATAAACAACTTCGAACAAATTTCAGAAATGGAACCACCATTCAACACACTTCCAAAGTTCAGCAGAAACTTACTCAAGGAACGGCGAGACAGCTTCTCGAGAGACTCACTCGGCTGTATGTGGCTCCGTCGTATGCCTTCAGAGGAAAGCAAAATGGCAAGCAAATCATGTGGTGGATCCTGCAGCAACTGATGAAGTGTTTCAAGAGCACCATTAATGACATTATGGTCTGTGTGGTTTGTGTAATGCAGGCAAAGTTCATACACCTGAAGGCAAAATACCATAAATAAATTACATTTCAAGTACAATAAAGATTACTGAGTACAATTACTTTGCAGTTGTACCACAATACATTCATATCATTCTGCACAAAAAACAATTCATAAAATATCTTTTGAGGTGAGTCAATTAAAATAATTTATTATATTCTCTTCACATAATGTTTTATTGGAAGTTTAAAAACATATATGAGTCTTCAAGAGAATCACATTGCTCTTCCTGTGCTTAGGAAATGGTTACATGTTTTTAGTTGGCATTCAGATAAAATATGTTAACATAACCAACTACAAATAAAATGGATTTTAAAAAATCACTTAAAACAAATAAAAAATAAACTCTAAGTCTTTTGTGCAGACTACACAGCTAAAAGATTATGGTGAACAAACTTTCAAACTTGTAACAGTAATATACATCTCAGTAGTAATTTACATAAACAATACAGTCAGGATCCATAAAGTATAGTGACGAGTTGCACATTACTGATTTGAAGAAGCCTAATTTTTGTCCGGTGGTGTTATTTTGACAGTGCTTATCACACTCCTGCTTACTGTCCACATTTTAAGTCCTAGATGCCTACATTAATCAAGCCGCCACAAGTCATTACCCTTGATAAAATTTAGACAGCACTTCGTTTGGATGATACATAAAGGGTCATCTATCTGCATTTGTCGAATTAAACAAACCTATTCCCTATGATCCATGGACCCTGCCAAAGTAGGGTGGCTTGCATAGCCCTGAAATACAGACAAAGCTGTGGTTCCTCAATAGAGGCAGCAGCAAGCCAAAAATTGCTATGTCGGGACTGAGATAGTCATTTTTTTTTTTTTTTCGAGAGTATACAACTCTATTATATGGCTTAATGATGTTATCCTCTTTTGTAAAATATTCCTGAGGAAAAATATTGCCCCATTAGGATCTCCCAGCAGGGACTACTCAGGATGATACCATCAGGAGAAACAAAACTGGCATTTTACTGGTCAGAGTGTAGAATGTTAGATCCCATAAACAGGTGATGTGATGCGTGTTGCACCGTGGTCTTCAGTCCAAAGACTGGTTTGATACAGCTCTCCATGCTATTTCATCCTGTGCAAGCCTCTTCATCTCCAAGTAACTATTGCAACCTATACACATCTGAATCTGCTTAGTGTATTCATCTCTTGGTCTCCCTCTACAATTTTTACACCCCACACTTCCCTCTGATACCAAACTGGTGATCCCTTGATGTCTCAGAATGTGTCCTATCAACTGATCCCTTCTTTTGGTCAAGCTGAGCCACAAATTTCTTGTTGCCCCAATTCTGTTCAGTACCTCCTCATTAGTTACATGACCAACTCATCTAATCTTCAACATTCTTCTGCAGTACCACATTTAGAAAGCATCTATTCTATTTTTGTCTAAATTGTTTATCGTCCATGTTTCACTTCCATACATGGCAACACTCTATACAAACACCTTCATAAAATGACTTTGTAAGACTTAAATATACATTCGCTGTTCATCTTCAGAAATAATTTTCTAGCCATTGCCATCCTACATTTTATACCCTCTTTTACTTCGGCCATCAACAGTTATTTTGCTACCCAAATAGCAAAACTCAAGTACTACATTAAGTGTCTTGTTTCTTATCTAATTCCCTCAACATTCCCTGATTTAATTTGACTACATCCCGTTATCCTTATTTTGTTTTTGTTGATGTTCATCTTACATTTTTCTTTCAAGACACTGACCATTCTGTTCAAGTGCTCTTCCAAGTCTTTCGCTGTCTCTGGCAGAACTACAACGTCATCGGCAAATCAAGATTTTTATTTCTTCTCCCCGAACTTTAATTCCTACTCCAAATTTTTCTGTGGTATCCTTTACTCAGGGTGTATACGCGGACAAGGAAAAAAAAAAGCCTAGATTTTTCCTGGAACTCCCGGTTAAAAATACATTTCCTCCCGGGTGAAAATACACTTTTGCCATGTTAAGTGACAGTATACTTTCCCTCGGAACTGTAAAACTTATCCTCTTATAGGATATCGTTTTATACAGCAGCGTAGAATTTCCCGGCACTTTAGAAAACGATATTCAGGGGGAAAAAAACACGTTTTGGAAAGATCTTTGACATGCAGCAACATATACACTGCATATTTTCGTATTACGATAGTATAAATTTTAATTCCACCAACAGGAAAAGTTAATGGTTTAAATTAATATACATAGTGTTGCTACAAGAAAAGCAAAGCTTTCGCATATAATATTTGTCTCTAAGATTAATAAGCTACAAGAGAAGCTAAGCTTTCACATATAATGTTTATCTGTTTAGTGCATGTTACACTTTAAGATACATCACACAAATACGCCAGCAAAATTTTTAATACTGACATAAATCTCTAATCTTCTGGGCTCGAAAGTCTTCTAAATGGCTCGTCATCAAAGAGTTGACTTTTAAAAGAGACCAAACACTGTGATTTAAGAAATTCATTGTACATTCTCGCACATAGTTCATCTTGCGTAAAAGGAAATTTACTTTCAAAATAACACTTTCCGAACAACAATTGGCAACATTTTCCTGTGATCTATTAGAAATAGATTCATTTTAGCAGTTGCCAGAGAGCACACCAAGAGGCGTCACCGCACTTGCACAGCTATGGTGACGTAGGAAGCCTGTATGTTTGTACACGTAAAACATTAAGAGATCTTACATTACGTCATAAAAGAAACAAGACATCAGAGGATACTCCAAGAGCATCGGAATTTCGTGAATCATACTATAATTCATAGATCGCCTTAAAGTGCACATTCATATGTCCAGATTCCCAATGACGTAGGCCTCGACCAGATATGAAGCAGTTCAGTGTGATTTCCGGGACGTGCATTTTCTTGGAGTACCAGTATTGTATCATATCATGTTTGGCTCTTTATAATGGCATAATGCCATATGTGCTAGAAGATGAAAACACGTCCCTGAAATGCAGCGAACAGTTGAAACTAGCCAATAGTGTGGAATAAATTGACTGCCTCAGAAGGAAAGCTTAATAAAAGCCAAATTTATTTATCAAACCGCCAAAAATAACTTCTTCATTGTTCTGCAAAGCGATTAATGCTTGACTATTAGAAAGTTGGAAATAAAATAAAATCTAAAACTAGTAACATAATTAACCTTCCGTAATTATGTGAAAGTATTGTAATTCACTTGATAGCTCCCAGCCACAGAAGTCCGTCTGGTTTTCATTTGACGTGAGAGCAGTAAACAAAGGGGAAACAGAAAAATCACTAAATGTAAAAATGGGTCACATGGAGACTACACCCTCCTCCTCCTCCTCCTCTCCCCCCCCCCCCCCCTCCCCAATAACTCAGACTGCTCTGCATATCAGAACATCAAAAATTAAAAAACGACTTTTCAAAAATAAGCTCATTTTGTAGCGCACATCTTTCTGAAGAGTCTGATACATGAAACATATATCTTCGAAGAAATGTAAGACACGTTATTTGGTCTTAAGTGCGCAGTGCAGTGCCACGCATCCTTTTTAAAAAAAAAAAAAAAAACTCGCAATTAATACTGGATAGGATTATGTGTAACCAGGAGGACAAGAACTCTTCAGAAAAACTTGACTCTCTATTGTCTATTAGCTAATCTTGCTCTTCTGTGTGACATAAAATTAAACATAGGACACCTAAACCAGTAAAGACAAGAGACAGGCAAGACAGTACACATTTCTTCAAGCCTTAGGTCCTAGCGATTTCTCTCTCTAATCTTGATACAGCTTTACATGGCGGGCTTTCCTCTCTGCAAAGTTCATCAAATGTTTTGCTACATGAGAAATAGAAATGTCGTTGTCTAATACTGAAAAAGCTGTTAATACAAATAGTACCCAAGACTGGTGTGATTTCTCGATCTGATTACGTCATTTTGTCACTGTGTGCTGGAGAAAACAAAATAGGCCTCGCTAATGTTGCAGCAATTGTAACACACACCATATATGCGAGACTGTTTTGGCAATAACGATCATTTTTATAATACATCAGATTATAATTCACAAAGTACCAATACGAAATACCTATTTGGCCTACTACAAGCAAAAAGCTTTACGTTAGGAAATAGTTTCACATTTCATTCATATGCTCCAGTTTCTCACACACGAGACCGAAAAGTAGTAGAACGAAATTTTTGTATAAATTTAGAATCCTCATATTCTTCCATAACTTGTGTGATGTCCCCGTTTCTTCTCCTTCCTTGTTCTAACAAACAGTCTAGTCATCACTAATTGTGTAACTTTTCCTACCACTGTCAAAACTCATTCTCCGGTTAACTTCACTAATCCTGCCACAATAACCGGTTTAGTTATCCCGTGATTATTCTCCAGTTGGCACTATTACGTGTTCGTACAATGCGTTTTCCGCGCTACTACCAGAATGGAACTTAAGCAGCTGCTAGCTGGGGACTACAACTGAGCTTTTCTAGTGTAGCGATCTGGCCAGAAAAATTTCTGTCAAAATTTCACTTTCTTGGATATACCGAGAAGATAATACGTATTCCTCCTTACCTATTAGTCATTTAATTCCACTCTGGTAGTTTGAATCTATGGATTTTGCTAATGATTATAACAATGCTGAACATTCGCAAACCGAATCAACCACATAAACAAGCAGCAGTTGGCATTCACCGGTTCAGCTTTATTCCACTCAGCTCGTATAGCCCCACCCCGTTTTGTCTGCAGGAAAGTTTATTTCTAGATGTGACGAGGATTCCCCTGGCAGAGACACCACATACACTATGCTCGAATTCAAAAACCAACTTATAATTCATTCAGAAATCAACTTAGAACGTGTTCAAAAATCAGCAGGGGTGCGTTTCAAAATCATATGAATAATCAATAGACTGACATGTGCTAGATGCTAGGTGCTTTGTGAAACAAGGTTTTTTCCTCAAGAATATGAATTTGCCCCCTCCCCCCAAAATTGCCACCCGGTTCAGATACCAGGGTTTGCCCCCACTCCCCACTAGATCCGGGCCTGCTGCACACGTGTGAATCTGCCAGCTTGGGCGCGCCAGTAAAATTTTTCCGGGTACCATGTGGCTGGTTGCTGCTACTGCTGCATACACAACTAACAGTCACATTTCTGTACCCACAAGCGGGAGGAGGTACTGCTCATACGCTATTCAACTGCGCGTGTGCATGAGCCCACTCGCAACTGATTAAATGAGTCTAATGTAAACAGTTGTGACATCACGCTCATCAAAGGCAATTTGTTGTTATGAAGCACTGCATAGTCTTCCAAAAGCCTTTGACACATTTTGCTATTGGCAGACGCTTGTACGAGCACTGTGTTATTTTATATGGCTCATTTCCTTTGCAATTTAAGTTTTATTTTTGTTTTTTTCTCTTGTTCATGTTTCAATGCTGCAGTATTATTCTGCAGTAGTGGGATACAGTAATATCCTTCGTTAGAGTAACAGTTCTTACCAGTCAAAATCACAAAAATTTAACTGAAAACTAAAACAATGAAAATTTCCCGGAATTCTAAAAAATTCCCGGGTTTTTCCCGGTTTTCTCCCAGATGAAAAAATTCCCGGGTTTTTCTGGTTCTCCCAGTTGTCCCAGGTCATATACACCCTGTTTACTGCTTGTTCAACATACAGGCTGAATAATATCAGGAATAGGCTACAATCCTGTCTCACACCCTTCTCAACCACTGCTTCCCTTTCATACCCTTCGACTCTTGTAACTGCCGTCTGGTTTCCATAAATAGCCATTCGCTCTCTAAAGTTTACCCCTGTTTCCTTCAGAATTTCAAAGAGAGTGTTCCAGTCAACATTGTCAAAAGCTTTCTCTAAGTCTACAAATGAAGGTTTGTCTTTCCTTGACCTATCTTCTAAGATAAGTCTGTAGGTTGAGTATTGCCTTGCACGTTCCTACATTTCTCCGGAATCCAAACTGATCTTCCCCAGGGTCAGCTTCCACCAATTTTTCCATTCTTCTGTAAAGAATTCATGTTAGTATCTTGCAACCATGGTTTATTAAACTGATAGTTCAGTAATTTTCACATCTGTCAGCAACTACTTTTTTGGAATTGGAATTATTACATTCTTCTTCAAGTCTGAGGGTGTTTCACCTGTCTCACACATCTTGCACACCAGATGGAAGAGTTTTGTCATGGTCGGCTCTCCCAATGCTATCGGTAATTCTGTGGAATATCGTCAACCCCAGACGCCTTGTTTTGAGCTCTGTCAAATTCTCCTCACAGTATCGTATCTCCCATCTCCTCTTCACTTACATCCATTTCCCTTTCTATAACATTCCCTTTAAGTTCATCTCCCTAAAACAGAATTTAGAAAGAGAATGGATAAGCTGAAATTAGATATAGTGGGAATTAGGGAAGTGTGGTGGCTGGAACAACAGGGCATCTGATCAGGTGAGTACACTGTTATACAAAGAGACAGTCAAATGAAAATTACACAGATAGAAAAAAGTAAGTAAACTGCATACTACTTCAAAAGTATTATCATAAATTTCAATACATTTGTCCCACTGCTAGACATGATGGTCTGTGCCTTCACGGAAAAATGTTTGTGGATGTCTATAGAACCTCGAGTGTAGCCCATTGTGCACCTCTATGTCCAAAGCAAATTGAAGGCCATGAAATGTCCTCCTTCAGGGCACCAAAATATGGAAATCACATGCGGAAAGATCAGGTCTGTATGGAGGATGTGTAAGGGCTCTTCAGTGCAACTTCTGCAACATCTTAGCGATCCGAAAGCTTAGAAGTTTAGTAGTCTTTTCATTGTTTCTGTCTACGACTCAACGCCTCCACTAAGTTGTGAGCAGCAAGCTATCCTTTTCAAATTGTTGTTATTCCATCCTGGACTTCCCAATGTTTGGAATGTAATACTGATAGTGAATATATGAACTGTCTCAATGATAATACCTTCCCCATTTGATTGTTCTTTTATTTCCCTCATCTCCAGAAAGAAATGAAAGAACAGTCAAAGTGCTATCATTTATGCAATTCTAATGTCTGTGACTCTCAAAAATAGGAAAATTAATGTGCGAGCACTGGGAAAAATATTTAAAAGAGTTGTACAGTAATAAAAAATCACACATAAAGGTGAAAGAACTGAGAAAACAACGAACAAAAATAATAATGAAGCCACTATCACCAAAGATGAACTTCAAAAAAACTCTGAGGAATCTGTGGAATAAAAAGGCGCTGGACTTAAGTGACATACCAGCATGACAGATCTGTAATCTTTATGCTGCACATAAATAAGTAATACTGGAGCTTACAGAACAACTAAAATCTAAATGTATAACAAAGAAATATCATTTTAAAGATTTTATAAAGGTTTTGACCTTAGTATCTGCTTTTAAGTTTTTGGGAAATTTGTTAGGAAAGAAAAACTTCCATGTGGAAGTACTTTCCTGGCACAGGGAAGCATTATTCACATCAAATAAAAGTTTCTGTTTTATTTGGTATAGTACTCATGCTCCTGAATATCACTTTTTCCAACATAATGTCCTTACACACTATATTTATTATGAAGAACATAAGAGTTTCCACAATTATGCACATGGCACAAGTGCAATATCAGGTATCTCAAAGAGTGGTTTACAACACTTTCCAGGTTTGCACTCAGATATAATTATGAAAGTCCTTTTTTGTGACTTGAATGTACTGATATCTGCTTTTGAATTTCCCAAAATGTGATCCCATGTTTAAGGTGAGAATGAAAGTAGACACGACAGGCACAATTTCCTGTTTTTACTGAGCTGGTCTTGCTAATTTTGCATCAGATATATTATATACTTATTTCTCTTTAAATTGCTTTGCAATCATAAAGCTAAGAATTTGGTTTGCTGCAGATAAATGGGATGCACATATTCTTGTTTAGAATTTGTGAAATCTTAATGAGATTTTTTTTTTTAACTGTTTATTACAAGCTGATTATTCTGTGCCCAGCTACTAACTGTTTTGTCACAATGTTTTCCAATTGCTGTAAATATTTTCACAGAATTGTGGTGTCATCCACAAATTAGTTCTATGATCTTCAACAATCTCCTCCTGCATGGCTGTTTCTCCCTCCCTTCCTCCTCCCTATTTTTGTCATCATGAAAGAAGAAATAGCAAAAAACGTTCTTAGACGTATTATTGAGAGGTATGGTGTGAATCCTCTCTCTCTCTCTCTCTCTCTCTCTCTCTCTCTCTCTCTCTCTCTCCCACTTTCAAAATGACAACACATTCAGTTCTACACATGTGGAGGTACTAAATGAATGATAAGTTTATACATGGAAAGATGTTGTGTCACAGATAGGTACAAAAAAATATTGTAAAAAAAGTAAGCTTTCAGCCAAAAGCCTTTCTTCCAAATTAGGCCTCAGCAGCCAGAGAAAGTGGATTGTGTGTGTGTGTGTGTGTGTGTGTGTGTGTGTGTGTGTGTGTGTGTGTGGGTGTGTGTGGGTGGGTGCACGTGCGCGTGTATATTGTCTTTTGTTTAACAGTTTTTTTGTTGTAACTATCTGTGACTCAACAACTCCGCTGTTTGGCAAGTGGCAAGCTATCCTTTTCATATTACTGTCATTATTCCATCTGGGATTTTCCAGTGTTTGATTTTTCCACATGAAGTTTGTTATAAATAATCCACTTTAGTTCAAATGGATGTCACTTAATTCCAGTATGATGGACGTACAGAAATTATGGGCACAGTGTCAATGGACTATAAATCACACTCTGGAGAAACATGGGCCTAGTAAATGGATTACGGATGGAAAAGACCCACTGTGGTTTAATAACAAAATTCAGAAAATGCTGCGGTAAGAAAGACTGTTGCACTCTCAGTTCAAAAGAGAACCCGCAAATGATGATAGGCAAAAGTTAGTAGTGTCTCATGCAGCATAAAGTAACTACCACTATCAAACCTTAGCAAAATTCTTTGCCAGGAACCTGAGAAAATTCTGGCCCTACATACAATCACTGACTGGGTCGAAGGCTTCTATCCAGTCACTCACTGACAAGTTTGGTGGGGCATTAGAAGATATCAAAAAGAAAGCTCAAATTTTTAATTTGTGTTTAAGAAATCATTCACACAGGAGGAGCGTACAAGCATCTGATAATTGCACAGACTCCTGTATGGAGGACATAGTAATAGACATCCCTTGCGCAAAGAAGCAAATGAAAGAACTGAAAACAAATAAGTCACCAGGTCTGGATGGAATCCCAATTCAGTTTTAAAATCTATGATCTAGGCTCATTCTATAAGGTTTTGGGATTGTAGCCAGATTATGTCGACTTCTTTCCACAATACTTCAGCAGGCAACCATTCAGCCATCTTCAAGTGAGTGTCCACCACTGGAGATTGCTAGTTCACAGTGTTGGTTTTACAGCAAAAATTGGCACAAAGGTGCATGCACACTGGCAGCAGTCACAGGAGTACACCATTTCTAAATCCGCACCCTCTGCAAACACTGTCCCATCTGTGGCGCACAGGCACATGCGTAAAGGTGAAACTAAATTTCCGCCCTCTGTTGGAACGCACACTCACAGCACTGAAAACAAATGTCTGATGTTTCCTGATGTGTCTTTAACAATAAAATGTTCTCTCTCAGAAAAAATTAAAGAGATCACTGGGTCACAAGCCTTGTACAGTTGAAAACCGTTGTCATGATTTATAAGATATTGTGCTAGATGTATTTCCACAGATTCTTTAATTACTGAATTCCACAAGCATCTCAGTGGGGCCAAGATTTTTGTGGCGGAGTAATCCATAGAATGTCCATTGGTAATACAATGCTCAGCTATGGCTGACTTAATGGGCTGCGAAAGGTGAGTGTGGTTCTCACGTTCAATTCACCTTTCATGTTAATTTATTTATTGTTCGGCTAATTCAATCTATACAAGATGTAGCCTCTTTATGTTATTAAATATATTTTTAAGAGGTGTCTCCATGCATCTCTGTCCATTGCTGTCTTCTGCCAGTTGAAACCCGCAACTTTCCTGAGCTCCTTATCCCAGCGATCTGATGGTCTCCCTGGTGGTCTTCATTTTTCTCTAGGACTCCACTTTAAAACTGATTTTATCCACCTTCCATCCTTCGATCGTGCAGAATACATTTATCTGGGACAATTAATCGACACAAAAGGGAATTTGAAACCTGAAATTTTTCATCGAATTGAACTGGGTTGGAGGGCTTACAGAAGAAATGCAACAGTTTTCAAATCTAACATGCCAGTCTACTTAAAGAAGACAGTTCTTGATCAGTGTGTCCTACCGGTTTTAACGTATGGGTGTGAAACTTGGACTTGAAACGAATTTTTCAAAAGGAAACTTAGAACTGCTCAGAGAGCTATGGAAAGGTCATTTTTAGGTCTCACTAAGAAAGATCGCCAGAAACGTGGAGACATGAGCAATAACAGGAGTAAAAAATATTATATAATGGGTTAGGACTCTAAAATGGCAGTGGGCAGGACACATTGCATGAACCTTTCATGTACTCTGCGTATTGTTTGACCTATGTAAGCTTTGCCACACTGGCATGGAATTTTGTACATTGCAGTCTTCCACAGACCCAGATCGTTCTTTACCAAACCGAGAAGCGCATTAATCTTTGCCAGTGGCTGGAAGATTACTTTAACCTGATGTTTCCTTAGGATCCTGCCTACTTTAGACGAAAGGTTGAAGATTTATGGAAGGAACATCATGGACTTAAAAAGCTCCTTATCTCCTTGATGTTGTGGGTGGTCACGTTACTTCCCCCTTGGCACTGTACCTATCTGATGTGGAGAGTAACCATTATCTTTGAACACCGACTGTAGATGTTCTAGTTCCCATGTAAGGTTGTCTCCATCAAAAACAACATGAGCCCAGTGCACCCACATTCTAAGGATGCTGGTAGTTTGTAAAGGATGCTTGAAGTTAGAGGTCCACATGTGTGGGTGCACGGTAGACAGAATGCTCTAACGACCTGTCCACTTTCCTACTAACCAAGATGTCCAAAAATGGTAAGCAACCATCCTTCTCTATTTCCATCGGAAATTGGATCTTCTTGTAGATTGACTTAAGATGTTGCAACAAACGTGACAGCGTTTCTTCACCATGGGGCCACACAACGAAAATTTCAGCTACATATCAGCAGAAGACTTTCGGTTTAAGTTCTGAGAAATCAAGTGCCTTTTGCTCAAAGTCTTCCACAAAAAAGTTTGCTACCAGAGGGGGCAACATCACCAGCCTGCTCAAAATATTCATTGTTAAATGAAAAGTAGGTTCAGGAAAGGACATGATGAAAAAGTGCTGTCATAACGGCCTTCAACTTACTGCTGATGAGTAAGGATGAGTCCATAAGGAAAGTGAGATGACATCAAAGCTCACTAGCAAGTCAGTTTCACTGAGTTGAAGTGACTTCAGTCTACTGATACAAGTCAGCAGAGTTGCGAACATGATGTGTGCACTTCCCCAAAAAGGTCTCAGTGGAGGGTCAGTAGCCAAAATATCGTGGCAAGAAGTCAAAATTATCCGGCTGCAAACCCCAAACCTCATAATATTCAGTATGCTGGGAAAACTTAAATAATTATAGTACTCTACAACACTGACCCCTTACTTTTAATGCCTTCCCCAATTCAAAGTCCCAACTGATTAAAAAAGGCACAGGTGACTCCTGTATATACACACATCAAAAAAAGTTCTGCATCACCCCGGTCCCCAGAACTCCTGAAGGTAGATGTTGACTGTGGATATTGTATCACAGACACAGTCCCTCTGACTGTTCAGAGATGTCACTAAAGCCATCCACAGAAGATATAAACAACCATGCATGAGCAGCGCCTATTAGACAGAGGGGGTCCGACAGCCGATCAGTTCCAGTCATTCCACTAGGAAGGAGGCACACGCCTCGTGTTGTCTGTAGTTCAACAATGCCTAGATGGTCAACACCGCAGTTCGATTGCATCCGCATTGTTACTTTGCGCCAAGAAGGGCTCTCAACAAGCGAAGTGCTCAGGCATCTTGGAGTGAACAAAAAGCAATGTTGTTTGGACATGGAGGAGATACAGACATGCCTCGCTCAGGCTGCCCAAGGGCTGCTAGTGCAGTAGATGATCGCTATCTACGGATTATGGTTCAGAGGAACCCTGACAGCAACACCACCAAGTTGAGTAATGCTTTTCGTGCAGAGAAAGGCCGTCACGTTATGACTCAAACTGTGTGCAATAGGCTGCATGATGTGCAACTTCACTCCCGACGCCCATAGCGAGGTCCGTCTTTGCAACCACAACACCATGCAGCATGGTACAGATAGGTCCAACAACATGCCAAATGGACCGCTCAGGACTGGCATTACGTTCTCTTCACCGATAAGTGTAGCATATGCCTTCAACCAGACAATCGTCGGAGACGTGTTTGGAGGTAACCCGGTCGGGCTGCACACCTTACACACACAGTCCAGCAAGTGCAGCAAAGTGGAGGTTCCCTGCTGTTTTGGGGTGGCATTATGTGGGGCTGACATACGTTGCTGGTGGTCATGGAAGGTGCCCCCATCATGCACATCTTGTGAATGACTTCCTTCAGGATAACAACATAGTTCGAATAGAGTGGCCAGCATGCTCTCCAGACATGAACCCTATCGACCATGCCTGGGATAGACTGAAAAGGGCTGTTTATGGACGACATGACCCACCAACCACTCTGAGGGATCTACACCGAATCGCCATTGAGGAGTGGGACAATCTGGACCAACAGTGCCTTGATGAAGTTGTGGACAGTATGCCATGACGAATGCAGGCATGCATCAATGCAAGAGGACATGCTACTGGGTATTAGAGGTACCAGTGTGTACAGCAATCTGGACCACCAACTCTGAAGTTCTCGCTGTATGGTGGTACAACATGCAATGTGTGGTTTTCATGAACAATAAAAACGGCAGAAATTATGTTGATATCTATTCCAATTTTCGGTACAGGTTCTGGTACTCTTGGAACCGAGGTGACACCAAACTTTTTTTGATGTGTGTAAGAAGGGTAAACTAACAGACCCACAAAATTATAGACCACTGCCCTTAACATTGGTTTGCTGCAGAATTCTTGAACATGTTCTCAGAGTAAGTATAATACATTTCCTTGAGATGGAAAAGCTTTAGTCCACAAAACAGCACAAATTTAAAAAGCATTACAAGAGCAAAACTCAGCTTGCTCTTTTCTCACACATATCCTGGGAATGATGGATGAGAGGCAACAAGCAGATTTAAAAATTCCTAGATTTCCAAAAAAGTGTTTGACACAGTACCCCACTGAAGGCTTAACAAAAATACAAGCATACAGAGTAGGTTTCCAGATATGCAAGTGACCCAAAGACTTCTTACATAATGGAACCCAGTATGTTGTCCTTGATGGAGAGTGCCCATCAGAGACAAAGGTATCGTCAGGAGTGCCCCAGAGAAGTGTGACAGGACCGCTGTTGTTCTCTATATACAAAAATGATCTGACTGACAGGGTGAGCAGCAATCTGCAGCAGTTATCTATTGATTCTGTGGTGTACGGGCAGGTGTCATCGTTGAGTGTGAGTAAGAGGATACAAGATGACTCAGACAAAATTTCTAGTTGGTGTGATGAATGGCATCTAGCTCTAAATGTAGAAAAATGCAAGTTAATGCAGAGGAGTAGGAAAAACAGATCTGTAAAGTCACAGCATTAGTATTGTCCTGCTTGACTCAGTCACATCTTTCAAATATCTAGGTGTAACACTGCAAAGTATGAAATAGAACAAGTGTAAGGACTGTAGTAGGACAGACAAATGTTCGACTCTGGTTTATTGCGAGAATTTTAGGAACGTGTAGGTCATTTGTAAAGGAGACTGCATTCCTGGGTATTGATCTAGTGTTTGGGATCCCACCAGGTCGGATTAAATGAACACTGAAGCAATTCAGGCAAGGAGGAGGGGGAGATTAGTGTTTAACATCTCACTGACAACAAAATCATTAGAGGCAGAGCCAAAGCTCAGATTAGGGAAGGATGGAGAACGAAAGCAACCGTGCCCTTTCGAAGGCATTTATCTTAAGTGAATTGAGGAAATCATGGAAAACCTAAATCATTATGGCTGGGTGCAAGGTCTGAACCATCGTCCTCCCAAATGGAAATCCAATATGCCAGCCACTGTGCTACCCTGCTTGGTAAAGCAATTCAGATGCAAGCTGCTACATTTATTACCAGTAGGTTCGATAAACACACAAGTATTATAGAGACGCTATGGGAACACAAATGGGACTCCTGGAGGGAAAGTGATGTTCTTTTCAAGGAACACTGGTGAGAAAATTTATGGAACCAGAATTTGAAGCTGACTGCAGAATGATTCTACAGCTGCAAATGTACATTTCGTGTATGGACCACAAGACAGAATAAGAGATAATTAGGGCTCATATGGAGGCATAAAGAATCATTTTTCTCTCACTCTATTTGTGAATGGCACATGAAAGGAAATGACTAGCAGTAGTTCAAGGTACCTCTGCTATGCACCATACAGTGGCTTGTGGAATATGTATGTAGAAATAGATGTAGATGAAAAGGGACAATTATGTGCTTAGTTACAATACTATAAGGAAAAATCCCATTCATTACAGGTTCCCTTTAGCACAAAAAGCGTTGCACACTGCCGCCACCAAAATGTTTGATCACTTACCCAATGATAAATTAGAAAACAGACTGAAAGAGTTTCAGACTGATAACTCCAAAAGATTGTAGATGATAAGGGTGTAGCCATATGAATGTATAATGTGGATGTAAAATGACTCATCTCACATCATTAAACATCATCCATGGAACATGGAGCTACCAAATGAACTAAATTTGCCATGTACTAGCGTTGCTCTCCTCTTTTTGACATGACCAGTTGTATAAAGTGTTGTCATCACCCATTTCACAAGAATACTTCTACCTTTTCTAAATTTGATTCACAAGGGGAACAACTGACAAGATGAAGCTCTGAATCAGTACACAGGGCAGTCACAGACATAGAAAGTTGCAGTGCAGTGTCTGCAAAAGGCATTACATTTATGTTAAGAGTTCCAGTCTGACACACAGTTTTAACTTGTCACAAATATTTACTCACATACTTGATTCCCTTGAAGCTGCAAACGACGAATCCTTGCATTAAATGAATGAATGACTGCATGAAAGAGGCCAAGCATTACCTTATGCTACCTGATCTAAACCATGACTACCCTCCTTCCAATACAAATCACATTCCCCACAGCAACTCTCAATCCTCTCTAGCACTCCTAAAAGTGAACGTACAAAATATCTCCTGCCTTGCAGGATTAAAACGACCCATAATCACAAAAACCCCATCTTCAGAATGGGACTCACCAATACAGGCATACCACAGTGGTCAGTATTAGGTAAGCTCTTGTTCTTGCCATATACCAATAATCTCACACGAGTTATCCAAGAAGCAGAAATGGTTCTATTTGCTGATGATGCAAGAATTGCAGTCAAAGTTAATGAAGTGACTTCAGTACTTGAAAATGTAAACAGAAATTAACAATGGTTCTTTGCAACTGGACTGTAACTAAATTAGGTAAAATGATACAATACATATGATTGCACAAATTCTGACCTCACCATTAGAAATAACGCATGAGGGTAAATCAATAAGGGAAACAGAATATTCCAAATCCTTAGGTGTTTACACTGACAAGAACCTGAACTGCAAATTTTGCATATCAAAAGTTAACTTACTTTTCCTGTTTTCATTTGCTAATTTCTTGTAGCATCATATTCCAGGCTAAAATGTGACTGACAGAAAATGTGTTAGTTTTACAGAAGTGAGTAATAACGATTATATATGGTGTTCACTCTAGAATCCCCTATCAGAAGCTCTTTGAGCAGCTAAATATACTGGCAACAGCCTCACAATACATTTACTCTCTTTATTAAGTTTGTTGTCAACAATCAATCATAGTTTGGAAGCAACAATAACATTCATAAATGTAATACTATCAGAAGTAGCAATTTACACTGGCCATCACTCACCCTTAGTATGGTACAAAAAGGAATAAGGTGTCCAGCCATAAAGATATTTTACTGCCTACCCCCCATGACGTATGAATTTAACAGCTAATAAAATTAACTTCAAACACTGAAATCATACCTGTTTGCAACTCCTTTTACTCTATAGAAGAATTTCTGATCATGCAGTTGCATGTGTGTGTGTGTGTGTGTGTGTGTGTGTGTGTGTGTGTGTGTGTAACTAACATACTCTTATTATGAAGTGATCTGGCTGCTTGGAAATGGTAAGAGGACAAGATGTCAACAAACCTGTATCATTCTATCAATTGAAATCGGTGTCTCGTGTGTACGACATCTGACACCGAAACTGCCTCTCATTTCGTCCTCAGCTGCCTCCTTCAAAACCATATGTGGAAGAATAGATCGAAGGCAACCCAAAACACCAAGTATAGTGGGCACTGGTTGCATCTCACGCACAGGCACCAAACAATCTTGAAAAAGTAAAATTACCATTCTTAGTGAAAGTAACTACTAAACATAAATTGTACAAACAATAAAACTGTTTTCCATTGAGCTAGTAAAATACTTTAGCATAAATAATGGACAATAAAATGAGTAAATTACATTGTGCTGTTGCCTCTATTTCAATGTAAATGAGGAGAGATTACAATAAACACATTTTACAGTATATCCTCAATCACACATTACTTTTCACTCCTGCCACTCTCTCTACCTATAGTATAAATAACAGTATCCAAAAAGAAAACTGTATTGTGTTCAAATGTATGTGAAATCTTATGGGACTTAACTGCTAAGGTCATCAGTCCCTAACCCTAAGCTTACACGCTACTTAACCTAAATTATCCTAAGGACAAACCCAAACCCACACACACACACACACACACACACACACACACACACACACACACACACACACCTGCCCGAGAGAGGACTCGAACCTCCGCCGAAATCAGCTGCACAGTTCATGACTGCAGCGCCTTAGACCACTCGGCTAATCCCGTGCAGCAAAACTGTATTAATACTTGCAAAAGTCAGGATAGTGATATCATTATTTTTTCTATATATGCCTATCGGTAGCATGAAATATTTTGCCTCCTGAAAATAAGTATTGGCCAGCATTGCTGTCACACAATCTAAATAACAAAATTTAAAAAATCAAATCTTAAAAATATAATAATATACCAGTAATTAGACAGATAAAACATCTACTCACTGGCAAGGGAAAAAAACATATAGAAGTTAAAGAAATGTGCAAGTTTTCGGAACCAGTGGCTACTACTCCTGGCAGAAGCATTGAAGGGGAAGCAAGAGTGATAAGGAAAAGGACTGGTTATGTTAACGAAATGGGGAGAGTTATGGAAAAGATGCCCAGAACCCCAGGTCAGGGGAGACTTACAAGATGGGATGAGAAGCAAAGACTGACTGTTGGGGACTCCATCGGATGGGATTTGAAAACCTATACGCCTTAAAAGCGTCAGATAGCATTATAAGTAACACAGAGATTACTGAAAAAAGTTCACGAAAGGAAAGGTTAAGACCGAAGAAATTAACGTAAATTACAACCAGGTGGGCCACAAGGACCAAGGACGTGTTGTAACACCATTTCCCACTATGTAGCTCTGAGAAACTGGTGTCGGGGAACAGGGGCAGTGAGGGATGCGGGTTGGGGGGTGAGAATCCAGATAGCACATGTAGTAAAATAGCCACCGACGTCACGACTGTCATGCCATTCATCCTAACTGATAACTTGGTGGCAGTCATATTGCCAATGCAGAAGCCCAAACAGTGTTTACATAAAACAGCTGGTACAAAACCGTGCCATTTCACAGGTGGCACTCCATTTGATAGTGTATTTTTGTCAGTTACAGGTCTGTGATATAGGTGGTTGTAAGACAGTGTATAGGGCAAGTCTTACAGCAGGGACAGTCATAGGTTAGGAGTCACAGGGTAGGGAAAGAGATGCATAGGCTCTGACCTGTATATTGCAGAAATTGGGAGAAGCTGAGGGCAAAAAAGTTATTCTAGGTGTGAAGAGCAAAATGTCAGTCAGATTGGATTAATTTCAGGGCATGATTTTTAGGAAGTCATAGTCTTGTCGAAGTAGCTGATTAATACATTCAAGACCAAGATAATACTGAGTTGCGCGAAGTGTGCTACGAAACTGTTTTTGGAGGGATCACCAGAACCAGGACTGGATGGGATGGGATGGGATGGGAAATCTGCTTTTGAACTAATCTGGTGAGGTTATTACGCTCAGTGAAGGCTGAGGTGAGAATGGTGGTGTATTGCTGTAAAGAGTCTGCATCTGAACAAATATGTTTGTGTCGAATGCCAAGGCTATATGGGAGGCAACATTTGACATGGAGGGGATGGCAAATGGTAAAATGTAGGTACTGTTGCTTGCTAGTGGGTTTAATGTGGGTAGCTGACCTTCAGCGAAGACGAAATCAACGTCAAAGAAAGTGGCATCGGATTCAGAGTAGGACCACAGGAAATTTAATTGGAAGAATGTATTTAGAGATACGAAAAATTTTAACAGGTCAGTGTCTCCATGAGTCCATATGGCAGAGATGTCATCAATACATCTAAACCAAACCAGGGGCTGAAGGCTAACGGATCCCTGGAAAGCCCCCTACAAGCTACCCACAAGAAAGTTGGCATAGGAAGGAGCCATCGTGGTTCTGATGTCTTCCCCTCAAAAAGGCAAGTATAAAGTTGACTAAGGTGAACAGGATAAGTGCAGGGAGTGGGACAGGCATGTGTATCTGCCTTAGTTGATCAAAACCTGCAATCTATACTACAAAGACTCCCACCCTCTCCCCCCATATTAAAAACACCAACCATTTCATAAATTGTCTGAAACCTGTGCACATCCCACTTCCAACACATCCCTGGTTTGTCACCACTGATGCCAACAGTTCCCATGTACATCATCTGTCTGCTACTCAGCATTACCTCAACCAGCACCCACCAGATTCCAGCCTACGACATCCCTCCTGCTCACCTGAATCAACTCTACACTTACAAACCATTACTTTACCTTTAAGGGACAGACATTCAAACAGATCAAGTCACAAAGAGGGCACTGTCCTGTCATACATAAGCCTTCAGCCCCTGGTTTGGTTTACATGTATTGATGACACCTTTGCCATATGGACTCATGGTGACGCTGACCTGTTGAAACTCCTGGAATCTCTAAATACATTCTCCCAATCAAATTTCACATGGTCCTATTCCAAATCCCATGCCACTTTATTTGACACTGACTCATCCTCACTGAACATCACCTACACACTTCTGTTCATGTTAAACCAACTAGCAAACAACAGTATCTACATTTTGACAGTTGCCATCCTTTCCTTTCCTTGGTTAACACCTTTGCCATGGACTCATGGTGACATACAGCCTTGGCATTCGGGCAAAAGTACTTGTTCAAATGCAGACACTTCAAGAGAATACACCACAATTCCCATCTCAGCCTTCATTGGATTTAATTACTGCACCAACCTAGGTCAAAAGCAGATTTCTCAGCCCATCACACCTAATCCCGATATTACCGATCCCTTCAAAAAACAACTTAACTGTACACCTCTTGTTACTCAATATTAACCTAGTCTCAAATGTATTAATCAGCTACTTCGACAACACTCTCACTTCCTAAAATCATGCCCCAAAATTACGTCCATTCTGTCTGACACTTTGCCCATCACTCCTAGGATAGCTTTTTGCCGCCCCCCCCCCCTCCCCCCCTTCCCCTGTATCTGCAATATTCTGGTCAGACCCTATGCTCCTTCTCCAACCATTTCCCTACCATTTGACTCCTACCTTGTGACATTCCTGATATAAGACATGCCCTATGCACCCTCACACCACCACCTATATCAGCCCTCTAACCGACCGCCCCCCCCCCCCCCGCACCCAAAAAAAAAAAAAAAAATTACACACACACACACACACACACACACACACACACACACACACACACACACACACTCTTACTATCAATCGGAGAACCACCTATCGAACGACACAATTTGTGTACCAGCTGTTATGTAAACACCATTTAGCCTTCAGCATTGGTATGACTACCACCAGTTAGGATGAATAGGCATAGACACAGTGTTTATACTGCCACACAAAACAACATGACGGTCATGGCCTTGGTGCTTGTTTTACCACACATGCTATATGGATTTTCATCCTCCTCCTTCCTCTGCTCTGAAACACCAGTCTCTCTGAACTACACGTTGAGAACTGGCATAACAACACGTACTTGGTCCTCGCCCCCCACCCGATCTTAATTTACATTAATTCCTTCAGTTTCAACCTTTCGTTTCTGTAACTATTTCTTTCTTCACTCCTTATTCATTTTCTATACCTGTTATATTCTGGCCTGTATAACCCCCCCACTTCACATGTCTACCACGTATAATGCCTTTAGGTTTCTGCTCTTATTAACTCTTGCATGCTGTTACTTTTCCATAACCCTCCCAATTTCCTAAACCTCTTCTTTCCCCTTCAAACCTTCTGCCAGAAGAAGCAGCCACTGGCTTGCAAAGCTTGCACATTTTGTTGACTTTTATGTGTGTTTTCTCCTGCTGCCACATGATAAATAGATCTTTTATTGATCCAATTATTTTATAATCTAAATAATAAGTCATTACAGCAAGTGACCAGCAAGAAAATATGTTCTGTGCCTTATTTGAGTGATAATCAAGGCTTGATGACAAGAAACATATGATCATTTAGTTCTAATAGCACAAGTATTGCTCCACTTTTTTAAAAATTTTGATTGGTGATGTCACTACTCATTGGTACTGAAAAACACACACACACTTAATGTACCTTGAACAAAATAAAATGTTGCAGTCTATTGTCATGTCACTCCAGAAACACAATGTTTGTTTCTACAAACAAACATTCATACAATTGCTAGCAATGTTCAAGCATTGTATACGCATTTACTTGTACCCTTTGAGATACCAATCACATATCCGTGTCAATTTGAAAAAAAGATACATATGAAACAGCTACATGTGAAGCAAATTAACCATCCAATAAATTAGCGCTGAAAGGAAACTACACAGAATGATACAAAGGAACAAAGATATTAAGCAATATACATACATTAAATGTTAAGTGACTCATAGTGATAAGAGACTTCAGGATGAAAGCTGAAATCAGGAATGACTAAGTCAGAGACGACAGGTACCACACCCGTACCAGAAAACACTGTATGGAAGAAAATTAAAAACAAAGAATGTGTTATGAGGGAACTGCAAGATCCTGAAGCAAATGTTACATGACACGTACCAGGAGAACTGTGTGTGAGAAAATCAAGGGTACGGTGGTAAAAATTGAAAGAAGTTGTTCTAACGTAAACCTGGCTAGTCTAAAGCAGCAGTCATACAACTTATTTCCACATTTTATAATTCTTATCTACGACCACAGTTACACTATAAAAATACATAAAATTTTCTGCTTATACAATTCATGACAGTTGATGCTTAAAGGAATCGTTCCCAAGACTAATTACAGTATGTCATCTTCTTTGTGTATTTAAGCTAATCTTACATTTTAACAAAATATGTTCCCATTTCCATTTTTATTATATCTTCACATACCTTCAAAATTAGTTTTATTTCGAAATCCTTACTACTGGCTTCTGTTAAACAAAATTATGTAAATCTTAGCATCATTATTATGTTCCCAATAACATGTTGTTTGTAAAAATTGACATTCTGTCTGTAGGGACCACAATTGACTTACACTCTTTTTCTCTCTTATTGATAGAATCACAAGAACCTCTCAGTATGGAACTGTCTTCAGTCACACCTGATCATCGTCAGACATTACCAGAAAGATAAATATGGAAAATCATAACAAAATATAGCATACTAGTACACTGACACACACAAAATCTCACTTGCCATACTTTTAAAATGTAGCAGAGGTTTGGGGGCACGGCTTCCTCGGAGTACAGCTCTTAATGGTGTCCCAAAGGCTCTAGTGTTCAGCCTAAGGGTGTCCCATTCTGCACACAATTTTCGACCTCCACTGCTTACTTCAAATGGGAATGATGAGAATTGCTGTGACTTCACTATCAAATTCCTGTCTCTGGATATCTCTAATATGGTTAATTGCATCATTAATTGACATTTAGTATTATTGTTCTGATAGTGTTTTAGAAGGCTTTCTGTTTCTGCCATTGGCTATTCTATCCACCGTCAGAACAAGTTTTAAATGTCTTGCCTGAGTGCACTAGAGTACGATATCATCACATAGCGAGAGTTCCATGAGTAATTAGAGGAAAAAGTGCGCGAAATAAATAACATGAGTGAAATATGTTCGGTTACTTTGCTGACTACCGGTAACATACATTACTAAGAGGTTTCTGTTTGTGAGTGTGTTATGCATGTGCTTAGTGAATTTTATGTTCCTGTGAATAACAGCAGCAAACCACGAGTTTGAAAACAACACAATACAAGTTCAGTTTGCAATTTATCAGGTAAAATTTTGGAACACATAGTTACGATGAAATTGAAGGAACTTGGTGCACAATATCCAACGTAAACATGAATCAAGAACAAAAAGCGTAAATCCATGCAAGAGTATACACACAACCTTGACAGAACAACATACAATGCAACTGAGTGGTTGTGTGCACTATATCGCGTAAAACACACATTTTTGTAATACACAAGTACAAATATGACAAACGTGGTGTGTAAATTACCATGGCAGTTGCTCATGTCAGCCAATCACAGCACAGGATTTGAGACAACACGGAAACTTCACTGTTTCGTCACACAAACTCAAACACCACAGATAGAGCACACAAAAGAGTAAAATTTGAAGTTGAGAAATGAAAACACCAAAAACATTAGGCATATAGCGAAACTAACATACAACGTATTAAAGATCTCTCTGAAACATGTCTTTTTAGGTTGGTTGGTTGGTTTGGGGAAGGAGACCAGACAGCGTGGTCATCGGTCTCATCGGAATAGGGAAGGATGGGGAAGGAAGTCGGCCGTGCCCTTTCAGAGGAACCATCCCGGCATTTGCCTGGAGTGATTTAGGGAAATCACGGAAAACCTAAATCAGGATGGCCGGACGCGGGATTGAACCGTCGTCCTTCCGAATGCGAGTCCAGTGTCTAACCACTGCGCTATGTCTTTTTAGTACAATTTGTTGTGGTAAACTGTTAGGAAATGTGACGCTGGGGAATAAATATACTACACAGAGTGATCTCTAGCACAGGCGAAGACCAAGGTTAGTTCTGATTGGTAAATGTCGCTGCCCTCCCCATTATGGGAACCATGAGCCACACCTGGATCTGGAGGCCTTCTACACTTTAATCAAGGGAGATGAATCACCAGTTGTGATCAATTTGTTGCTACCTAGTCACCAATTTGCACATTGCTCACCTGTACAAGAGCGGTTCGGTCATGCACTGTTGCTTTAAGCCCCTATAGAAGCATGAATCTATGATGAGGCACATTAATGTAGCATAGACAAATCAGGGAATTAAACAAATATATTAATAAATGCAGTCAGAATACTAGAGGAAAAGCATTTAGGATGCATCCCACTGTACCAGTCATTAGGGTTTCTTCCTGTTCCATTCACATGTGGAGCACAACGAGAATGATTGTTTGAATGCCTCTGTGTGTGGAGTAATTATTCTAATGCTATCCTCACGATCCCTGTGTGAGCAATAGGTAGGGGGTTGTAGTACATTTCTAGAGTAATCATTCAAGGTCGGTTCTTCAAACTTTGTTAATAGACTTTCTCAGGATGGTTTATATCTATCTTCAAGAGTCTTCCAGTTCAGTTCCTTCAGTATCATTGTGATACTCTTCCATGCATTAAACAAACCTGTGACCATTCGTGCTGCCCTTATCTGTATAGGTTTAATACCCCATGTTTGTCCTATCTGGTACGGGTCCCATAGACTTGAGCAATATTCCAGGATGGGTCACACAAGTGATTTGTAAGCAATCTCCTTTGTAGACTGACTGCACTTCCCTAGTATTCTATCAATAAACTGAAGTATACCACCTGCTTCACCCACAACTGAACCTATGTAATCATTGCATTTCATATCCCTAAAAGTGTTACATCCATGTATTTGTATGAGCTGGAGACAATTCCAACAACGACTCACTGATGTTATAGTCATAAGATATTATGCATTTTTGTTTTTGAAGTACAAAATTTTACATTTCTGAACATTTAGAGCGAGTTGCCAATCAAGATCTGACTGAATATTTATGCAGCTTCTTTTAGATAGTACTTCATTACAGATAATGGCATCATCTGCAAAAAGCCTGATTTTACTTTAATATTCCCTGCAAAGTCATTAATATACAATATGAACAGCGAGGGTCCCAACACACTACCCTGGGACACACCTGAAGTTACTTCTACATCTGATGACTCTCCATCCATGATAATGTGCTGTGTCCTCACCACCAAAAAGTCCTCAATCCAGTCACAAATTTCACTTGATACCCCATATGATCATACTTTTGACAACAAACATCGGTGTGGTACTGAGTCAAATGCTTTTTGGAAATCAAGAAATACTGCATCTACCTGGTTGCCGTGATCGAAAGCTTTCAGAAAGGCTGTGTTGCAGACAGGCACAGTGAAAAGAGTGTCACACTTTGTGCTTTTGGCCAAGGTCTTCTTAAGGGAAAAAACACCACATATGTGCACACTTGCGCGCACACGGACACACACACACACACACACACACACACACACACACAAACAAAAAATCCCTACTCGACACTGTTGATGCCACTTCTCTACACAATGACATTCCTCATGCCCATGCCCCTTCAGACTCCAAATCCATTACCTCATTCTTCATATATCTCTCTAATGTTATCTTAACATACAACTACTTCTCCTTTGACGGGAAGGTACACACACACACAAAAATGTGGCAGTCATGGGTACCCACGTGGCAGCCTCCTATGCCAACCTGTTTATGGACCATCTAGAGGAAATTTTACCTGGTCTCCCAAACTGCCGCTCTGGTTCACGTTCATTGATGATATCTTTATGATCTGGAGTCAGGGCCAAGGCACACTATCCTCATTCCTTCACAACCTCAACACCATCTATCCCAACCCCTTCACCTGACTCTTCTCAGCTCAGCATGCCACCATTCTGGACACTGACCACCTCATCTCTGATCACTGCATCCACACCTCTGCCCACATTAAACCTACTAAACACCAACAGTACCTGCATTTCAACAGCTGTCACTGCTTCACACCAAAAAATCCCTCTCATACAGTCTGGCCACACGAGGACAGTGTATCTGCAGTGACTAGACCTTCCTTGCCCTGTAGGTCTAACAAAGGCCTTCACAGACAGTACTATCTCTCAGAGCTAGTACACAAACAGATTTCCTGTGCCATATCACCACACACTCTTTAATTCTCCCACCACCCTCACGAATCAGCTACAAAGGAGTACCCCCGTTATCACCAAGTAACACCCTGGACTGGAGTAGCTGAAGCACATTTTACTTCAAGACTTTGATTATCTGTCATCATGCCCTGAAAAGACGGACATACAACCCAAACCCCAAGATCCTTCCCATCCATCCTAAAGTTGTGTTCTGTCCCCCACCCAACTTCCGTAATATCCTAGTCCATCTCTATGCCACTTCCAATCCCAACCCCTTGCCATGGGGATCATAGCCCTGTGGAAAATGCAGGTGGAGGACCTGTCCAGTCCACCCACCCAGCATTTCCTATTCTAGTCCCGTTACAGGCTTATCCTACCTCATCAGATGCTGTGCCATCTGTGAAAGCAGCCATGTCGTATACCAGCTCTGCTGCACTCATTGCACTACCACTCTATCAGGATGAATGGCCACTGCCGAACTGAGGCCAACAGCAAAGGGTATCATCCAGTGGCACACCATGCAACTCAACATAATATGCCTGATTTCAATGGCTGCTTCACAACCTGGGAAACCTGACTCTGCCCCTCCAACACCAGCTTTTCTGAATTGTGAAGATGGGAGGTTTCCTTACAACACATTCTCTGTTTCTGAAATTATCCAGCACTCAACCTACAGTAAACTACTGCCCCCATACCCTCCACCCAGCAGCTTCCACCCCCTCTGTCCTATCACCTCCTCCCAACTCACATCCCATCACCCTCATTGTGCACTGCTCTCTGCCGAAGCACCCACTGGTCTTTTTCCTCCTCTCTGCTCCTCTCCTTTCCTGCTGCCCATGCCTCCCACTCCCCTCCCCCACAGCTTCCTGACACTGTACTTGGCAGCCTTGTGCTGCCACCTGCTGACTCCTCTCACACCCTCACTACCCTGCTACCCTTTCCCCTTCACCACTCCACTCCAGATTCCTGCTTCTCCTTGACACAATACTGTTGCATTCTAGTGGGAGAGGACTGAGATAATGGTCATGTGTGCATAAGGTGTGCTTGCTTGTGTGAATGTATGTGCTTTCCTTTCCCTTTCTGAAGAAGGCTTTGGCCAAAAGCTCAATGTGTAACAGTCTTTGCACTGTGTTTGTCTGGAACTCAAAGTGCCGTTTTCACAGTGAGTAGTAATCTACCTTATTCGTAATATTGTTGATATTCCAGCCTTGAATTCCATTGTTTAAATATATATGACATACACTTTTAGTTGATTTGCTGTCTGATATTGGATTGTGCAATTTTATACACAGCTAAATAACTACCTTTAATTAAATATTTTACACCACAAACAGAACTACTGCAACATGATCAAATAAATGACTATTTAGCTTGACACTGCAGTCCTATGTTGTTCAAATCACAATCTTACAAACATTATGTTACCAAAAACTGTTAATAAAACACATATTGATGATGTAATAATTCGAAAAGATGATGGAATAATGGAAAAATCGCTCACACAGATGTTAATGCTATAGCTGACATTAATCACTACCCAAGTCTGTATCTCATATCTACTAGTATATTATGTGTTTGCGTCACTTTTTATTGATTTTATAAACAATTTCTGTGAGGCTACTCAAACTTGGAAAAAAATTCTCTGAGAACTCCAGGTATGAAGAGAAAGATGGTGTCAAGAAGTTCCTGATAAATTAATGGTGAGTGGCTGAGGGGGGCGGGGGGAGGGGGAGGGGGGAAGGGGCGGGGGGCAGGGGGCAGGGGGGATGGGGGGATGGGCAGCATACCACAATAATGACTTTTCTTTCCTCTCAACTGAGCTATATACCAGCCATAAGCACTAGCTTAACCACAGCTTTTAAAAACTGATAATTTATATATAATTAACACACTTTGAGATATTAAGTATTTCAAAATTTGTGATTTTAAAACTCAATAAAATTCAATTTCAATGGTAGGTTAAAATTGCACAATTCCCTGAGATATCCCTGATTGTTCCAAGTTAAATGTAATTTCCTGAGAATTCCAGGTATTCCAGAAGAATTTTTAATATAACTGTTAATAACTTCAATAATAAAGGCTTTACACAAACGGTAAAAATGTTAGTGAGCTGGTCTCACTAATCTGAGTTCGACACTGTTTTCAGATTTTTCATACCATGACTGGAAATCATTTTTGTGTTTGCAGTGAATATTCTACTTGCAAGTTTCAACAGGGTCAGTTTCTGGCCACATTGCTTTACTTTCTTGTGCTCACAATGGCACATCCTCCCTGCTGCTACCACATTTTCTACATCGGTAAGACACTGTGGCTAGTCAGGAGGCTTTCCCAACACCACACACGGCTTGCTGTCCTAACTTGGACACACTGGCTAGCACCCCATCACTTACCTGACCCGGCCCCCCACACAGCAACTTGCCAGCTATCTACAGCTCATCCCAACATTCTGTTTCTGAATAAAACTGCATAATGAACTCACTGCTCATAACGTCACAATGCTGTGTACTCCTCCCTGTCTCCGACTCTGATGTATTGAACTCATACGTAACCAATGTAAATTCTCGAACAATTCTTACCCTAACTCTTTTGAAAAATGATAAACCACGGAGAAACAATCAGAAATGAATAAATTCACTTCACACACAGCTTATAAGAATACAAAAATTAAATATACAGAACAATCCAACATTTTTCCAGGTGAAAAATCAGTATTTGGTGAAGCCTCCACACACTGCTGTAGGATTCTGTGCATGCCATGACATCAAATCATACAGTCTATAAAATCACAAGCTAAATGTTGCCAGTGAAATTCCAGATACAGTCAACAGATGATGTCAATGAATGAGTTAGCTAGGACAGTTCAAATGGCTCTGAGCACTATGGTACTTAACTGCTGAGGTTATCAGTCCCCTAGAACTTAGAACTATTTAAACCTAACTAACCTAAGAACATCACACACATCCATGCCCGAAGCAGGATTCGAACCTGCGGCTGTAGCGGTCGCGCAGTTCCAGACTGTAGCGCCTAGAACTGCTCGGCCACTCCGGCCGGCAGTTGACTAGGAAAGATGAAGTACCTGCTTTGCAGGGAATAAGTAATGAGCCTTTGATGTAACACTGCTCTGTTTGAAAATTGCTCTATAACTAGAGTGACAGAGGAATCTCTATAGTAACCAACTGCAATCTGGATATGCGTACCAAAAACACCTCAGACTATCATTCCATCACAACACTGAATAAAGTACTGTGGAGCACAGACTCTTCTACAATGGCTGAATTGAAAATTGGCCCCAGCTGCAGGTTTACATAAATGCAAGTCCTTCTGCAGCATTCAATAAGCATCTGTAAATGAAACAAGGAGGACAGTGCTTCTGGTACACAACTTTTCTGCCACACTATTCAGCAGCTTGCAGCACACAGACCCAGATGTACAAACAAAAGTTCTGTATCTGACACAGTTTTCACGGTTTTAAAAACTACTATTACAATATGAAGCAATACCAGCTTTACTTTTCCTGATATATAGAACGGCATGCTGAAAAGTAACGCATCCAAATTTTTTATGTGAAAGCTCTTAAAGCTTATTAAATAAAACGAATGTCATTAACATTCTACATCTTTATTCTTCATGTTTACAAATTTGTAGCCTTCTGTCACAAGAGGGCTCCAACATGTAGTGTATAACGTGGTAATGAGTAACGTAACTATTACAGTGCATGAGAAACAGCATGCTGTAATAGAGTTTCAAATTCGAAGAGTTCATCCACACATGAAGCACGCTCTTTTTTAGCAAGAGAATGCCAGACCACACACGAGTGCTGTGAACTCTGCAGCAATCCTATGCCTTGTGTTCACTGTCATTGATCATTCTCCATACAGTTCCACTTGGCCCCATCCAATTTTCATCTGTTTCAAAAACTTAAAGAAAATGTTCCAGGACTTCACTTTGATAGTGATGAAGCAGTGTAAGGAGAGAGAGGTTGTGGCTCCATAACCAAAGTCAAACACTATAGTCACTGTATTAACAAACTGATCTCTAATTGGGAGAAGTGTGTTCACTAACACAGCTTATGTCTGAGGTAGATCTACATAACATTGCCACATCACTTAAAGTATGCTGATACTTCTCTCTTAGTTGAAGATCAGGATTTGGAAAAAATTCCCAAATCTGTGATCAGTACCCTCAGTACCCTAGAAACTTGGTTTCAGCTAAATGGGTTGAATCTAAACATATCTAAGACTCATGTGATGCAGTTCAAAATCAAACAGTCAAAATGTGAGCAGATTAAGATTGTACACAACAACCAAGGTATAGAAGAAGTTGACTCAGTGAAATTCTTAGGTTTAAGTGTAGATAAAAATTTGAGCTGGCAGGCATGCATTGGATACCTAGCTAACAAACTGAGCAGCTTTGCATTTGCAATGCAAATACACTACTGGCCATTACAATTGCTACACCAAGAAGAAATGCAGATGATAAACGGGTATTCATTGGACAAATATATTATACTAGAACTGACATGATTACATTTTCACACAATTTGGGTGCATAGATCCTGAGAAATCAGTACCCAGAACAACCGTCTCTGGCCGTAATAGCAGCCTTGATACACCTGCACATTAAGTCAAACAGAGCATGGATGGCGTGTACAGGTACAGCTGCCCACGCAGCTTCAACACGATACTACAGTTCATCAAGAGTAGTGACTGGTGTATTGTGACGAGCCAGTTGCTCGGACACCATTGACCAGATGTTTTCAATTGGTGAGAGATCTGGAGAATGTGCTGGCCAGGCCAGCAGTCGAACATTTTCTGTATCCAGAAAGGCCCGTACAGGACCTGCAACATGCAGTCGTGCATTATCCTGCCGAAATGTAGGGTTTCTCAGGGATCGAAAGAAGGGTAGAGCCATGGGTCGTAACACATCTGAAATGTAATGTCCACTGCTCAAAGTGCCGTCAATGCGAACAAGAGGTGACCGAGATGTGTAACCAATGGCACCCCATACCATCACGCCAGGTGATACGTCAGTATGGTGGTGACAAATACATGCCTCCAATGTGCGTTCACAGCGATGTCGCTGAACACGGATGCGACCATCATGATGCTGTAAACAGAATCTGGATTCATCTGAAAAAATGACGTTTTGCCATTCGCGCACCCAGGTTCGTCATTGAGTACACCATCGCAGGCACTCCTGTCTGTGATGCAGCATCAAGGGTAACCACAGCTACGGTCTCCGAGCTGATAGTCCATGCTGCTGCAAACGTCGTCGACCTGTTCGTGCAGATGGTTGTTGTCTTGCAAACGTCCCCATCTGTTGACTCAGGGATCGAGACATGGCTGCACGATCCGTTACAGCCATACGGATAAGATGCCTGTCATCTCGACTGCTAGTGATACAAGGCGAGCAGCAATGTCTTGATACGATAAACCACAATGGCGATAGGCTACAATCCGACCTTTATCAAAGTCGGAAACATGATCGTACGCATTTCTCCTCCTTACACGAGGCATCACAACAATGTTTCACCAGGCAACGCCGGTCAACTGCTGTTTGTGTATGAGAAATTGGGTGGATACTTTCCTCATGTCAGCACGTTGTAGGTGTCACCACTGGCGCCAACCTCGTGTGAATGCTCTGAAAAGCTAATCATTTGCATATCACAGCATCTTCTTCCTGTCTGTTAAATTTCGCGTCTGTTGCACGTCATCTTCGTGGTGTAGCAATTTTGATGGCCAGTAGTGTATTATCGACTTCAACTGACATGGACACACGAAACGCAGCATATACAAGCTACTTTGAATCCATTATTAGGTATGGTATTGTTTTTTGGGGTAACTTGACAAACATAGTGTGGGTACTAAAAATACAGAAAAAAATCATACAAAATATGTGCACTGCAAATCACAAAGAACCATGTCAACCACTATTCAGAAAACTTAAAATATTAACTCTGCCATCCTTATACATATATGAGATTATTACTTTTTGTACGCCAGACATGAATTATTTGAGAGAAACCATGTTGTCCATTCACATGATACTAAACACAAAGAAAATTTCATGCTCCCCACCCACCGCCTCAGACTGTATGCCCAGGGACCTCAATATATGGGAATGAAAATTTGTAATAAATTAAAACGGAACAAGTTGATGCAGATGAATTTAGGTTCACTTAAAAGAAAGCTATATGAAATGTGTTTTATTCATCTCAAACGCACACAATTTCAGAACATATGTCTGATGTACAGGAGACATGTCAAGGTTACAATTTGATTATTTAATATTTTGTCACACTTACAATAATACTTTGTGGAGCATTTACTTACTTGCAATTAGTCAAACTTACAGAATTTACATCTACTATAACTATCATAAATTTTTATTCCATTTTAGGGATCCAGCTAAAAGTATCACTTTGTCCTTCATGAAATCTTCCACAGAGTAGTAGCATCATTCAATTAGAAAATCATGTAACTTGCTTTTTAAAATATTTATCTTCATATTCATTATGCCACACCCTTTTATTGTGTTGTGGATTTTCATAGCTATATACTGAGGAGTCTGAGCACACATTTTTAAGCGATGAGAGGTGAGCATAAAGTTGTCTTTATGTCTTGGGTCATATGAGTGTTCAAAATTATTTTTTTTTTTCAATAGATCAGCTCTGCTGCGTAGGAAAAGAACCACCTCAAAATGTATAAAGAGGGGACAGTTAATATTTTTAGGTCTTTAAATAATGGTCGACATGATGCCCTCGCCTGTGCAGAGCAAATGTTACGAATGATTCTTTTTTGCAACTTTAAAATTTGTGTAACATTTCCCGAGTTCCCCCAAAAAAATTATTCCATATCGAATAGCCGATTCAAAGTAGCTATAATATGCTATTTTCCTGGTGGCCACCTCAGTGGTGCAGTCTAAAATTTCCATTGCAAATGCAAGTCTGTTTAATTTATTTGCTGGATATTCTATATGAGAATTCCAACTCAAAGTTCTCTCCAAGTTTATTCCCAGGAACTTGACTGAGTCAAGTTCTTCCATTTTTTGATTGTTGTGAGTGACACAGATTTCTTCAGTTTTTGAATGTTTGGTTTTAAAATTCATCAGGTGGGTTTTTGAAGTGTTTCCCCTTAAGCCATTTTGACTGAACCATGTTTCCAGGTTACTTAACGTGTTCATGATACTCTGTGGTATACTGTCAGAATTTTCATTTTCAATTAGGGCAGAAGTATCATCTGCAAACAAAGTTAAATGAGTATTTACATTGAGAGGCAAGAGATTTGCATAGAACGGGAAAAAAATGAGTCCAAGGACTGAGCCTTGAGGAACACCCTGTGTCACAGTTTTCCACTCGGAGAAGTGATCTCCTCCATTTGATGTGATTACTACCCTTTGTTTTCTCTCCAAGACATATGCTTCAAACCATTTCAATACAACACCCCTTATTCCATACCTGTTGAGTTTGAAAAGCATCAGTGCATGGTTTACAGAGTCAAATGCTTTTGTAAGATCACAGAATATTCCTGTGACCTTAGCTTCCCTATCTAGTGATAAAGTAATTTTTTCAATAAACTCATTTATCGCATCTACTGTGTTTTTGCCTTGTTGGAAGCCAAATTGGTTATGTGTAATGATATCATTCTGTGTGATGAAGCTTTGTATCTGTAAGCAGCAATTTTTCCAAATATTTTTGATATGACAGGGAGTATAGAGATGAGGCGAAAATTTCCCATATCATCTTTTGACCCTTTTTTACACAATGGTTTTACTTCCGTGTATTTCAAGAGTTCAGGGAAGTAACCTTCTTCAAAGGATTTGTTTATTATGAGATAGACAGGATGAACTATTATGTTGTAAACATTTTTAATTATTTTGGTGGGTATCCATCCCAGCCAGCAGAGTTTTTGTCTTTTAAGGAGAGTATGACATTTTCAACAAATTTTGCTGAGACTGTGTTGAATATTTTGAGACAAACTCTGGTATTGCCTTTTAACCCAAAACCGTTTACTTTCTGCTCATAATTTGCTATGTCTAAATCAGATTTTGCTACATTTATGAAGTTCTCATTGAAGCATTCAGATATTTGAGCTGGACTTACAACTGATTTTTCCTTAAGTTTGATTTCTAAAATGTCTTGTTTATGATTTCAGGTACTGACACTGAAGTGTTATTACTCAGTGGATGAATTCACGGGGGATGAACAAAATTTGAGCTGGATACAATGTGTTACACATTCCAAGAAATATCCTTATAGTGTTATTATTTATTAAAGTGCTATTATTTATTAATGTAAAATCATTGTAACTGTTTTACAAATTTTTGACATGTCTCCTGTACGCATACCAAATGGATTGCAAATGTATGTCATGAGATGAATAAAACACAATTCACAATTCAGTATACAAGGTAATAAAGGAGAAATTCAGTCGGCTAAGATTCTAGTGACAAAGTCTGGATCCAAGCATATAGGTATAAAATATCACTTTACAAGAAGGCATTTTCAATCAGGTATTATTAATATTGAACATCTGCCTTCTGAAAGAAATGTTAGCTGATGATTTTAGAAAACCCCTAACTTATGCAAGACATGAAACATGTGTAAGAAACTATGGTCTTGTGAAATAAGTGAAGGAATGACTGTACAGTTGAACTTCATATGGTTTTGTTTGTCAATGTCAATTTAAGAGGACATGTCGAGATACATAAATTGACGGCTTTCTTTTTATTCTTTTTTGTTACTGTTACTCTGTGGTTGTCAAGCATTCATATGTGTATAGTCATATTTGTGCACTAACTGATTCTCATTTAATAAAACATTATCTCACAAAATTTCCATGCTAATTGTATTACAAATTAGCAACAATGACACTGTAATAAATATTAATGCAAGCACTTGTACTTCTAATGTAAAATCATATTAGCTTCATTTTTTGTAAGTTACTATTACGTCGTCTCATGTCATCAACCATCACATTAAACTACATCTGACCAATATCGTAAATTACCTTTTGTACATCACCATGTTCATGTCTTGAAAAAGATTCAAAGAACCAACAAATAAGTAAATAAATGATATCTGAATTTATTACCAGCTTTGACTTGCGGCAGTGAGAAAAGGATTTTTAACGTGAAAATCATTAAAGAATTGACTGTCATTCATCATACACTGAAGATACGCATACTGGAAATTACTAAGAGATACAAAAACAAACAAATAGACCAGGGAACAGGCTGCAGTTGAAGATATAATTATGACTCCTTAAGAATATCATAATTCAAAGGAAACCTCTAGTACACAAATTTCAACTTTTTATTACAGTGACATAAATCAACTGAGTTCTGTTTATACTGTCGCTATTAGGCTAACACAAATAAACACTTACCCATCAAAATATTCAAAGTATATGAGAGGAAGACATGTGGCTTTCTGCAATATACACACAGTGCTAGTATGCTGGCAGCTGCTGTTCGGCGGACGACTGCAGAGTTGGATGACAAGTTGTGTAGAAATGCCTTCAGAAGGTTCTGTTTGAACAAAAATTGAATGAGAAGGTAAAACAATGAAATATTAATTACAAAGCAGTTTGCTGAACAGAATTAAACAATATCAGTGGTTAAATCTTACCTTAATATCATTATCTGTGGTGAAATTCCCCAGAGGCTTGAATATCTTTGGCATTGCTAAGGCAAGTGTTTCCAGCACAGATTCTTCAGTTCGTTGAGCAACAGCAATGATGCATGGCACCAGATTCAGCACATAGGGTTTTCCCTTCTGTGGCCTATTCGAAAAGAATATGAACATTATGAATCCTGTTCCATAACTGACCTGAGATTAGAAGTATAAATACTGTTACCAATATTTTTCCAAACAATAAGGCAATTAATCATCATGCACTTATTACACAAAATATAAACAAACATGGACCAATTTAACTGCAATACTCCATCACCAAACTGAACTAGAAAAATAGCTAAGAGGGTCATGATCAGAACTCACATTCAGTGATATACAATTAAACAACGACTGTGGAAGTATGCACAAACAGGTGAATGTACAACTAATATGGATCCTTGCTCGCTTTAGCCAATTATTTATCTGCTACAAAAATCATACAGTATTCCATAGAAAAATACATCCTGCAGTAGTATAAGCTTCATTTTGAGGTGCTGCAGATCATCATAACAGAATTAGGTCCAACAGTCTACCAAAATGTTCCTGACTACAAATTGTGTGGCCCTCAAAGCAAACGTCAACACACACAATGATCAAAACAGTTCATGGTACACTACACTGGAAAAGTTCACTTTGTGCTTATAAAGCAGGAAGAAACATACAATACCTAATACACTTGCTAAACCACAGGTTTTCTACATACAACCGAATACATAAGCAAAGAAGTTCACCAAAAGAAAAAGGTTATGGCATTAATATTATCCTTCAACAAAATTACACCCTATGGGAAAATAATCATGGGAAGTATTCTTCACACATACCGTATTTACCAAATTATAAGACGAGATTTTTTCCCAAATTCGCCATTCAAAAAATACAGTCATCTTATATTCACAGATTAAGCTACTGCTGCTGATTTTAACATTTTTACATTGATTAATACAATTTATGGGGGTCAATTTACATTTCAGATAAAACTCTGGCTGTTGAGGTCAGGTGCATATTTATTTTGAAGAATCTGGAAGGTTGGGGCTGGACAAATGATACTCACTTTCAGGCAGACTCACGATTTTCTGATATGCCTATATGATCAATACAATATTGACATTGCTTGAACAATCACTTGACATATGACTGGCACGGCGCTAGTGCAATGAATACATGAGAAACTATGAACCAGCTGCTACAACAATCTATTTTTCTGATTAAAATCTGACAATTGAGTGAAATACAGCAAGAAATAGCATTATATTCTATCAGCTTACAAATTCTAGTTGTATTTTAACATATTTGCAAAAAAAGTTCTTCTGGTGTATGGATACTGTGTACAAACATTACAAAATGCTGCTTTTTAAGGGCATTCAAAAGAAGAAATATGGTCCTTCAGAAAAAGAGTACTTGATCCTGAACTCTGATCAATGTTTTATTTGATTGCAAATGAGAAATTCAGTCACTGTTCACTTATTAGAATACCATATAAAAATATAACCAGCTTATAATCAGCATTAAGATGAAACAAAAAAGAAAATTAATTCAATATTAAATGTCTAACAAAACAAAACAAATCACATTGAACTGTAATTGTTGCTATGAGAATTTCCAGAATGAGATTTTCACTCTGCAGCGGAGTGTGAGCTGATATGAAACTTCCTGGCAGATTAAAACTGTGTGCCCGACCGAGACTCGAACTCGGGACCTTTGCCTTTCGCGGGCAAGCGCTCTACCACCTGAGCTACCGAAGCACGACTCACGCCCGGTACTCACAGCTTTACTTCTGCCAGTATCTCGTCTCCTACCTTCCAAACTTTACAGAAGCTCTCCTGCGAACCTTGCAGAACTAGCACTCCTGAAAGAAAGGATATAGCGGAGACATGGCTTAGCCACAGCCACAGCTTGGTAGAGCGCTTGCCCGCGAAAGGCAAAGGTCCCGAGTTCGAGTCTCGGTCGGGCACACAGTTTTAATCTGCCAGGAAGTTTGCTATGAGAATTAATTACAGCGCCAAGACCCGTTGTGGAGATAGCGCCAACAGACATATGTAGATGGCAAGACAAATGAAGTTTGAGAACTGGACTGAATCTTGATTGCAATCTTTTATTTGTGTGTTAATTGCTGTTGTTGCATATGACTTGCACACTAGAAGATATTGCAGTCCATGTTTCACAGTTGCTCAAGCTCAGCACTACGGGAGGGCAGTCTGCCTGAATCCATTTGTGATTGGAATTGAAATGACTCTAAAATTGGACAAATACCCAACAATATTATTCATTTTTGCAGGAGATGATAAGTGTCTAGATTGGGGACAGTGGTATGCTTCTGCTTTTCATGCTGCAATGTTGTCTACGCTCACCAGAACAGGACGGGAACGAAAAGGGGTGTGTCAGCTGCTGGTCCTACATAGCCAATGAGAGAGTGGTGGCAGATGATATGTGTGAAAGCAAGAGACATTGTAACATTCTCACATCAGTATAGAAGCGAAATCCAATATGTATTCAGATAAAATCAGCTGTGTTCTCAGGTCTCACAACAGTAACCACAACCTCAGAAATTGCAACACACTTGAAAGAAACAGTCACATTTATCACAATGAAGATATGAAGTTCACAGCTCTGCTATCAGGATAGTGATACCATAGGCAACAAGGTGAGTAAGCGAAAAATGTAGAAAAGAAAACAGTCCAAAAATTAATGTAAACTATTTCTTTTCATTTATTTTATTTCCCTCCGTATTATCAAAATGTAGAAAATCAATAAATGGCATAAATTTAGAATAGGTATAATATTAACTTTTTAGTCAGATAATTTATGTCAATAAAACAGTTCATAATTTTGATGAGTCAGAATATGCTAAAAATAATTTTTTCTTAAGAACACTCTTGAAAAAAGGGGGGTCGTCTTATAATCAGGGTCATCTTATACTTGGGTAAATATGGTAACACAACATAAATTTCTCTTCAGATATCACAGGAAGAAAAATATGTGTTTCCCACTTGACTTCACTGTATAGCTTTCATGAATCTGTTTCCTTTCTTATAACTTCATATTGTTACCCCTAGGTATTTACATGAAGTGTCAGACTCCAGATATTTACAAGTATCACTGTTATCTCTCATTTGTTTGTGTGTATTATCACCATTCATACACATTTACAGAATCTGAATCACAGTGCATCATCAAGTGGAAATACAGCCCCATTTATTCTGCACTTTGCTATAATCATCTCACTTCCCTGTCAACAATAATATTGTCAGTAAAGAATCACAGAGCAACGTTGACTCCATAGACCACCCATCCACACTGAGAACATTAGTGGTAATATCACACGTTGTGATGTACACCCAGTGTTGCTCGCATTTCCATTCAACATCCACAGACCAGTAGAGCGCAGAGAGTACCATCAGAAAAAAAGTTCGCCAAAGTGTGGATTTCTGAACTCATACTATGCGGGTGAGGAACAGTACAATATTGCTTACTGCTTCGTGCCCACTGCACTACTCATGTAATAGAGAACAGCATGTGAGATGCATGTGGGGAATCTTTGAGCTACTCGACGCACTACATCTACATCTACATTGATACTCCGCAAGCCACCCAACGGTGTGTGGCGGAGGGCACTTTACGTGCCACTGTCATTACCTCCCTTTCCTGTTCCAGTCGCGTATGGTTCGCGGGAAGAACGACTGTCTGAAAGCCTCCGTGCGCGCTCTAATCTCTCTAATTTTACATTCGTGATCTCCTCGGGAGGTATAAGTAGGGGGAAGCAATATATTCGATACCTCATCCAGAAACGCACCCTCTCGAAACCTGGACAGCAAGCTACACCGCGATGCAGAGCGCCTCTCTTGCAGAGTCTGCCACTTGAGTTTATTAAACATCTCCGTAACGCTATCACGGTTACCAAATAACCCGGTGACGAAACGCGCCGCTCTTCTTTGGATCTTTTCTATGTCCTCCGTCAACCCGACCTGGTACGGATCCCACACTGATGAGCAATACTCAAGTATAGGTCGAACGAGTGTTTTGTAAGCCACCTCCTTTGTTGATGGACTACATTTTCTAAGCACTCTCCCAATGAATCTCAACCTGGTACCCGCCTTACCAACAATTAATTTTATATGATCATTCCACTTCAAATCGTTCCGTACGCATACTCCCAGATATTTTACAGAAGTAACTGCTACCAGTGTTTGTTCCGCTATCATATAATCATACAATAAAGGATCCTTCTTTCTATGTATTCGCAATACATTACATTTGTCTATGTTAAGGGTCAGTTGCCACTCCCTGCACCAAGTGCCTATCCGCTGCAGATCTTCCTGTATTTCGCTACAATTTTCTAATGCAGCAACTTCTCTGTATACTACAGCATCATCCGCGAAAAGCCGCATGGAACTTCCGACACTATCTACTAAGTCATTTATATATATTGTGAAAAGCAATGGTCCCATAACACTCCCCTGTGGCACGCCAGAGGTTACTTTAACGTCTGTAGACGTCTCTCCATTGATAACAACATGCTGTGTTCTGTTTGCTAAAAACTCTTCAATCCAGCCACACAGCTGGTCTGATATTCCGTAGGCTCTTACTTTGTTTATCAGGCGACAGTGCGGAACTGTATCGAACGCCTTCCGGAAGTCAAGAAAAATAGCATCTACCTGGGAGCCTGTATCTAATATTTTCTGGGTCTCATGAACAAATAACCTGCATAATTTCACAGACCCATTTATACTCATATCTAAGTCCATACAACTACTCTGCAATTCCCACTTAAGTGTTTGGCAGATGAAACAACTTCAGTTTCTCTGTCTACCATTCAACTCTCGAACAGTGCTTGGAAAAACTGAATATTTAAATCTTTCTGTGCGAGCTCTGCTTTCTCTTATTTTATTAAGATAATCATTTCTCTCTCTGTAGGTGGGTGTCAACAAAATATTTTCGCGTTCAAAGCAGAAAAGCTGGTGACTGAAATTTTGTGAAAAGCGCTACGGCACCATAAGATTCATTTGTTTTAATGATTGCTCACTAACTTGCGTATCACATCTGTCACACTACTCCCCTATTTTGTGATAATATAAAACAATCTGCCCTTCTTCGAATGTTTTTTTTTATGTCCTCTGTTAATTCTACCTGATAACAATACCACTGTTTAATTCTACCTGGTAAGGATTCCACACCATGCAGCAATACTCCAGAAGAGGATAGACAAGCACAGCATACACAGTGGTAGATCTTTTGAATCTTCTAAGTGTACTGCTAATGAAATGTAGTTTTTAGTTCATCTTCCCCACTTTTTCTATGTGACTGTTCCAATTTAAATTGTTCACACTTGTAATCCCCGTGTATTTACCTGAATTTATGGCCTTCAGCTCTTTGTGATTTATCTGTAACTAAAATTTAATGGATTCCTTTCAGTGCTGATGTGAATGATACTCTTTATTGCTTAGAGCCAACTGCCACTTTTTGCACCATACAGATATTTTGTCTAAATAATTTTCAGCCTTCTCAGTTAAATATAACAGATAAAATATATATTACTAGAAGTAACACACAGCTGCAGGAAATCATACCTCATCATATCAAATTAATACTGCACTTGTGGTGAGGTTCCAATAGTAGTTCCCATCATAATATCCACATCATACTAAACATGCAAAAGAGTTCCAGGCATGTACACATGACAATGAAACTTTTCATTCTGGGTGGAATTTGTACAGCAAAGGAAGGTCAAACAAAGGGTTGCCCTCTTTTTTTTCCATATTCAGGTGCATGAGTAACCTTCATGACATATCATCTTTCGACACATTTCATGTACCAATGCTACCTCTTTAAATCTTTACGCCTAAAAAGCAATGCATATAGTCATAGTATGATTACTGTCTGATTAGAATTACTTGTTAGTTGACACTTCATGCCTAAGTAACTAATTTATTCAATTGAAGAGAGGTCTCAATGGTATACATGGACTGTCTACCAACGCATCATAACAAAGTGACAGTTCACTTGCAACTGTGTGAAGAGCATGTGCTGTCATTATCAGATATTGCTGATCTAACTGCCACTAGCTGTAAATGGGGGGAGGGAAAAAATATACAATCTGCCCATATTAGCAGCAGGCTCCTAGTTGTTTGTGCTTTAACTGAGGTGCCACTGAAAGCCAATGTGGTAACACTATAGTTCCATGTGATAAACCACAAATAACAATCAGTTATATTATCAACATACTTCAAGTTTTAGTTGCTATGAAAAACAATGTTAGTAAACTTGACCTCAAATCACAAGTGCAAGAAAAGGAAACAGCCTAATTGATCTTTACAAAAGTGTCCCAAAAAAATAAAAAAAAAAAAAATCACAAACACACTCAAATCTCGGTACCTATATCAAGAACATAACCACAATACTAGCAACACCATTTCCCAGTAGTTACAACATTTCAAAGTTATTTGATTGTGTTACAACTAAATTGTTAAGACATTAGGGGCAAGGCAGCTAACACCATAAAATAGTTCGTGGAAAACAGAGAGCAGTGTGTAGAAGTGAAGCCTAAAATGTGCACTACTGCAAATGTGTACTCTAAATTTCAGCTAGTAAAGTTCGTTATACCTCAGGGATTAGCTCTGCAATCCCGTGACAATGTAGTAATGTTTGCAGATGACACTCCACTCATAGTAAAATATGACACAGTCAAACAAATGGAATCAAGTGTGTCCACAACTCTGAGAGAGGCTTATAAATTTTTTGGTGAAAACAACAATGCAAATAAGACAACATATATACAATTACAAACAAATAAAACTGCAAAAACTAACAATATCTGCGTTGAACTAGACAATTCAGCTCTTACGGAAGTAAGGACTTACAAATTCTTGGGTGCCATTATTGGTAAACACTGGACATGTGATGCCCATTCAGCAAAGTATGCACAAAACTAAGCTCTACCACATTCTTAACGAGAAAGATGTCTAGGATTGTGAACACAGATACACTGTGAACAATTTTCTATTGTCCAGCATACCTGCACTTATACTTCATTATAGTATGGGAAAACACAGCACATACGAATACACATGGGTTACTGAAGCTTTATAGGAGAAGGCTGTTGGATGCCTTGTAACTGTGACCCCAAGGCAATCCTGCAGAAATAAATTCACAGAACTTAATATCATGACCGTCCCTTCCCTATATATATTTGCAACAGTTATGCCATTGAAAGCAAATATAACAGTGCAGTTAAATACAGACATATATGATTACAATTCCAGAAACATGGATAATTACTATCCACATAGGAAGCAGTTCAAACTGACCGACAAAGATCCCTTCGCTGGTGGACATATTTTATACAATAACTTATCATTCAGAATTAGGTGCATTGAAAAGATACCTGTTTTCAGAAATAAATTAAGATGTTATTTATCTTTTCATCTACATATAGCCTAAAAGAATATCACTGTGTTAAAGGTAAGAGGTACACAGCAATACCACGAGAGGCCACAATCACACAGGCACAACCACTCGCCTGTCACCTTCTCAGTTCCAAGCAGCTGCATCCAGTGATGATGATGATTTATGGCAGAGGTTACTAAACAGCAAGGTCATCAGCACCCTTGCACTAATGATATACTGAAGAAGAGTGTGAAAATCTACGGAAAAGGATCAATAAACTAGAAAACTATGTTCCATCTCACCACAAGAATTGTAAAGCAACCGCAAGAAGGTGAGCTTCAGAAAAGCCCGCAATAAAATCCCAACGAGACACAGCAGAATAACTAAATAAAATCTAAGATAAATACCTGTTCAGAGGCTGTTAAAAAAGGGACAGATAACCATGGCTGGATGACGACAATAATACATGACCCAGCCATTGTGTGACACTTTAAGATTGCACACCCATTATTTTGGGAAGAACTCCGGACACCACACAAAATCTTAAGACAGGAACAACACTCGCCTTGTTATCAGTTTAGAGGGAAGATCCTGTGGGAGACCCAGTTCAATCCTCAAGTCGTCATATAAAACAAACTCAGTTAAAGTATGTCATACTGACAGCTGTGTCCCACATCTCTGACACACTGGGGGCCCCTCCCGATGTAAAAGGAAACCATATGACAATGGGCAATGTCCCACTCTGAGCTGAGTAAGGATTACTTCTGCACACCGTCGTAGGCAGGGAGTAGGTAATTCACAGTCGCAATGATGTCTTTATGGAATGTAATTTATTATTCCTCACTTCCAGCCACTGAGACTCCTACAAACATATGGCCTTCCTGGTCACAAATGAAGTGACAGGCCGCAGAGGGACTGGACAGCGAGCAGGAGGAGGAAGGGAGCAAGCCTCCTCAGCAGCTGCATCAGAGAGTTCGTATCCCTGAATCTTTGTGTATCCTGGAACCCAGCAAAAAATTATTTCCTTGTTTTGTCTTTGCAAGAGGAGGAGAGTGTCTTCCACCTGATGCACCATCTTATCTGCTGCATACATCTGTTGAATAGCAAGACAGGTACTTTGAGAATCGGAGCAGATGATAAATTTTTTGCAAAGACGCTGTCTCATCCAGCTCCATTGCCCTGAGGATAACAAATAGTTCCATGTAATAAACTAAAAACTGCTCTTTGAGCCATATCCTGAGGACAATGTCAGGGACCATGACAGAAAATTCAAAAAAAATCTCCCTACTTAGAACCATCTGTATAGACAGTAATAAAATCAGGGTGGCTCCGTGAAATCTCATTAAATATAATTTTAAAAACATAGTCTGGGGTACAATACTTCTTGCAAGCAGTCAGTTCAAAAAGTAATCTAAGCCTTGGTAGTAGCCAGGAGGGTGCCCTACTCCACCCGTGGCTTTGGACCATGCCCCTCACCTATAACAACTCAAAGCTCCCCTTGCACATATCCCAAAGGCCATGTTGCTTGTGGGCGATGATCGAACAGCCGTTCCAGTGGTGGCTGAACAACATAGCTGGGTGTAAGCGATGTAGAAACGGAGAATGCCTGATATGAAACTTCCTGGCAGATTAAAACTGTATGCCGGACCGAGACTCGAACTCGGGACCTTTGCCTTTCACGGGCAAGTGCTCTACCAATTGAGCTACCCAAGCACGACTCACGTCCCGTCCTCACAGCTTTGCTTCTGCCAGTACCTCATCTCGTACCTTCCAAACTTTACAGAAGCTCTCCTGCGAACCTTGCAGAACTAGCACTCCTGAAAGAAAGGATATTGCGGAGATATGGCTTAGTCACAGCCTGGAGGATGTTGCCAGAATTAGATTTTCACTCTGCAGTGGAGTGTGTGCTGATATGAAACTTCCTGGCAGATTAAAACTGTGTGCCCAACCGAGAAAGGCAATGGTCCCAGGTTCGAGTCTCGGTCTGGCACACAGTTTTAATCTGCCAGGAAGTTTCATATCAGTGCACAATCCGCTGCAGAGTGAAAATCTCATTCTGAATGCCTGATATGCTTGGCATACCACAAGAAGAAGATGTCGAATAGACAGAGTAGGCTCACCAGCCTCCGCACACAAACTAACAACAGGGCTCGTGCAATCGGCTCCTGCTGACAGCCTAATACCCTCCGGGTGAACTGCATCCAGCGTTTTAAGGTATGAAGGCCTTGCTGACCCATAAATCTGGCATCCATATTCAAGCTGGGGTCGCACAAAGGCTTTATAAAGTTAGAGCAGACGTGCCCTATCAGCTCCCCAAGACCTATGATTGGCAAATTTAAGGATATTTAAGGCTTTGCGACATTTCAGTTTCAGATCTTTCAATTTTGGCAACCATGTCAGCTTCCCATCAAAACTAAGACCCAGATATTTCATCTCTTCCTTAAAAGTGAGAATGGTGTCCCCAGTTTTAAAATGGGTAAATTAAACAGACAGCAGGAACGATTAAAATCAACACAAACTGTTTTCTCCATAGAGAATTTAAAACCTACAGTGCAAGACCATTCCTCCAACCGCATAATCGTCAACTTGTAGCGGTTCACCTACTTTGTTTCTTCATTGATCGTTTGCTGTCCTCGGTATCGACGTACTGGCTGAAACATAGGAGTTGGATGTGCAACTACTGCCTACTGTAAATGATGTAGCCGACAGATGCACAGTAGCATTTCACAGTCTTTTACTACCACTTTTCACAACCCCTCGATAATACACAGTTATTTGGCCAGTGCACTATTGTTATAACTTCCCATAAGTCTCATTAATAGTTTGCAGGTGAACATCCACATACTGCTACAATAGTTTACTACTGAACATCTACGAGCAGTAAAAACCTAACCACAAAGTTCACAGTTCTTGAAGAATAGAAAGGTACGTATGGAACAGACACTGTCACTGCTTTACACATGGCCTAATTGTTTAACACTTACTCCACAGTTAAGTTGAAGCATTGTTGTTGTTCTAACCAACACAGGTTCCTCAGCTGAAACTCGGACATGGACTGACTGTGTCTGTTCCATACATACCTGATTATTCCGAAAGAACTGTGAATTGTGTGGTTATGTTTTTACTACTCGTTGATGTTCAACAGGAAACTATTGTAGTAATATGTGGATGTTCGCCTGCTAACTATTAATGAGGCTTATGGGAAGTTATACCAATACTGCACTGACCAAATAACTATTATGGGGGGGTTATGAAAAATGATGGTAAAAGACTGTGGAAGGCAACTGTGCATCTCTCGGCTACATCATTTACAGTAGACAGTGGTTGCACATCCAACCCCTATGTTTTCAGCCAGCACGTCGACATTGGGGACAACAAACAATCGACAAAAAAACAAAGTAGGCGAACCACTACATGCAGTGCCCCAGGTGACGAGTATTGTACATAACCACAATAAACAAGGACTCGTGAACTTTGAAAAGTGAAATCAAGAGTGGTTTACAGTGTAGTGATACAACAGACAATCAGCACTGGAGTTTCATGGCCACAGTAGACAGAAGCCAATCAGCAAGCGGGTTCTATGGAAGCAGCCAATCCGCAAGCAGGTGAACAGTCACTAACTGCAATTGCCGTGTAGGTGTGACAAGGCTGGAGGATGCACAGAAGATGGAGAAGTCATCCACAAACAAGGAACATAGTACCGGACGGTGCACTGTGGACCCAATACTGTTGATTGCAATGGCGAAACCCCGACACTTAATACACTCCCTTTAGGGACACTACTCTCCTGCTTAAAACCATCAGACAGAACATTCCCAACCTTGTATCTAAAATATGTGTCCGAGAGAAAGGAGCGTATGAAGGTCGGTAGACGTCCAAGGAATCTCCAGTAATGGAGCTGCGACAAAATATTATGCCTCCATGTAGTATTGTAGGCCTTTTCCAAATCAAAGAAAACACCAATAAGGTGTAGCTTACGAAGGAAAGCTTGTTGGATTGCAGCATCCAGATGGCGATTGCTAATTGAGACTACACTCGGCTTCTGCGCCACGTCCATCAGCGTGCCTTATTCATCCGTGACTAGTGTTGCCAGTCACCAGAGACAGTGCTTTCAACCATGGATTATTTTGCTTCCACCTAGTATTGATGCTGATGCAGATCCAACTGCGAACATGCACCAAGGTCCTACAGTTTCAGCATTTCCTGCAATTACTCGAGGAGTAAAGTTCCGCAATTTTCGTTAAGAAGACAACAGTCCACACAGCAAGTGCTAGGAAACTGCCAAGTGCCAAGAGACGGCCAAATACCGTGAGTCAGACAAGTGCCAAGAGACAACAAAGTTATTTAGATTTCATCGTAACAGATATAGGAAATCAAGTTGCACATATCAAACTGTTAGTGAAGTTATATAAAGCTGTGAACTAGTACTATCACTATTAATAAATGTTACTGATTGTTTCTTATTATGTTACTACAATCCTGATCCAGTGCTGCCCTGTCAACCAAGTGTGTAATTGGAAATAACTAGTGTGTATACTGGTACCTTTTCCAACTACAGTAGAAATATTTTTTCTACTACAATAGATGTTTGGGCTGAATAGATAGTAACATTCAGATATAACATACTTAGAAGCTAAATAATAGAGACGATGTCCTTCAAACAAGAAATTATTATGACATCTGTGTATTTATAACACAAAATATAAATATAGAACATGTGTACTTTCCAGAGTGTAAGATAATGAAGATTAGTGAGTGCATGGCGTATGTTGCAAAAATGAATTGGTGAAAAATGTAAAATTGTGAGGACGAGAAAATGAATTCATGTGGACATCAAAGTGTGATATTCATGTTCTTATCTCATCCAGCCTACATTATTCACCAAGTGGCAGCAAAAGAAAACGCATATGGAAGTACTGGAAATGAGCAAGCTTTTGGAGCCAGTGGATCCTTCTTCTGGCAGAAGGGCTGAAGCGAAAGGAAGAGGAATGAAGGAAAAAGATTGGCGAGGTTTAGAAAATGGGGAGGGTTACAGAGAAGTCACCCAGAAATCCAGGTGAGGGGTCTTCCGTCTCATCTTGCATGGCAAGTCTTCCCTGACCCAGGGTTCTGGATGACTTTTCTATTACTCCATTTCCTAAATCTCATCAGTCCTTTTATTTCATCCCTGTTCCTTCCCCTTTAACAATTCTGCCAGAAAGAAGAGCCACTGGCCCCAAAAGCTTTCACATTTCCTTAATCTTTTCGTGTATTTCCTCTTGTTGCAGCCTCATGAGTAGATTTTTAGTCACCAAATTATATTATACTGTATTCTCAAAAACTGGCTATTTTTGTTGGTATATTGGATTGGTGCTGGGTACTCATCTTAATGGTAACTAAATTTAGTTCTCAGTAAGTTAGATATGTTTGTATTGTGTTATGCACATAAATATAATTGAAATTGTGTATGTCCTGACTATACCTATATAACAGAAATTGTATAGAGTTGAATTAAGGAATGAATAAATAAACAAACAAACAAACAAATAAATGTAAAACTCCTGTACGGTGTCTGGTAGCAGCGAGTTTTTTGTTCTTTGATTAACACATTCAACGTACCTGATCATATGACACAATTCCGCAAACCTCCATAATGCTGCTCTCAAACTCCGAGGATTGCTGTTCTTCTTTATTTCTTTATGAAGTTCAACTTGGATCTTAACAATATTGCTATCAGCCATAGCCTAAAAAAACAAATATTCAAGTGAGGAATTCATATCTATACTTAACAATACTGATATAATTTACAGCCTGCTAAACACATTACCAAGCAAGAAAGCTGAATACTTAGTTCACATTTCTTTTGTAAGAGTACTTGCAACTGAAGTGATAACAAAGAGGGTTATTAAATAATGAACGTAGTTGGGTATACTACACAAAGCAATCATAACGCCATATTTCACCCAACCGCATAAGCATGTGCATAATCATGCTGCTTCCAGAATGCAGGGAGATGCTGTGGATCCAGATCAAATCCGCAAACAGATTAACAATAAGTGCCAATGTGCAGGCTATATTGGATGTGGTTTTTAGACAGTTTCCCACATCCGACTAGATGAATACAGGGCTGGTATCCATGACCCACTAAAGTTACACAATTTGCAAATATTTTTAAAACATTCCCAACCCCTTCACATGTGATAACACTAGACACAGGCACACAGAGTACACAAATTCTGTCCAGGACGCTATTATACAACACAAGGTTTACCAGCCTGGAAGGTGCCTGGATAGGACTCCTGTAATAGCTTTATTGGCTGCATTCTAAAGTAACTAAAATGTATAATTTTAAAATCAAAATTTGTAGTGACAATTTATAATACGAATGAAGCATACCCATTCACAAACTGGAAAAACAGGAAAAATTGAAGACAGCTTGATAGCAGAACAAATGAAACCGAGACATCAAACATTGGATTTTGGCAACTGGCAATTCAAAAGGAAGATAAAAGGTATTACATGAAAAGGAAAACAGTGAAGAAATTGTGTATAAAGCAATTGGAAAATAAAAATGTCTGCAACAAAAGAGACACTAACTGTATAGCATGCTATACATGTTTTTCAATTTTACACTATTAGTGAATGCTATATTCACACCATTCGCCTTTATTCTTGATTGCCAGTGCCAAATTTTCATTTTGCATACTTGTCAGCCAACTGTTCCGAATGGTTGGCAACTACACCTTTTTATTCAGTACTGCATACAGCCCACAGCGTAAAAGTATACAGAGTAAAATACAGAAGGCAAAATAGATCTCATTAAAGAGATTATATACCTTACAAAGAGCTACGAGATGTGGAGAACAGATTCTTCCCATTTTTAAAATAAGAACTGAAATAATGGGAATATGGTTTAGTAAGAAAGCATCCCAATATTAGTCTAAGAGCAATTTTGAGTAACTGCTAAAGATTGTAGCAGCATTTAATGAAGAGTTAATACCAAAAATAATTACAACAATAACTGAATTGTTGCACATTCAAAATAGAAAGAGTGGTAAAATATGCCATTATACGTTAATATCACTACAGGACAAGGAAGGAAGGAAGAAACAAATGAAAAACAGGAAAGTTTGCTCTAGAATTATTCAGCTTCACTGTAAGGAAACACACTCAGTGTGCATTCTGAAACTACACTATCACAGTATGCTGTATGCAATTCAATATTCTAGAATACTATGTACAAAAATAGTTGTATCAGAAACTAATGAAAGATAACTTCTACAAAAAGACTCACCCTAATAATCCTGTTGAGGCTTTCATCTGCGATCATACGTACATCAGAATGCTGGTCATCACATAACTGAAGCAAGATTTCAATTGCAACACTGAGCAAATGGGAAAAGTTTGACGCTCCTTTTATGCCAGTCTGGCACATAGCATCAGCTATTGTCACACAATGTGCAATCTTTTCTTTCACCCTGTTAAAAATAAAACTGTGTTAGTTACACACCCAAAGAAATTTCTAAAAGGATACACTGTTCTACATTTCCAGCTTTTAAGAACAACACACATTATTTATTCACACCTCCAGAGACACACATCACATCAAAACTTGTAACCATTTCACGTCACTACTTGGTAAGTAGAAACTTTAGTACCAAATTGTAAATAATGATCTCACTTGTTCCAAATTGCTACAAAGATCAATTTGCATGTGCACACCAAACAGAAAGAGCAGAAATTCTTTATGGGCCTGCCAGACTATGTAAGAACAACACAAAAGATCTGCATTTCATGGAAAAACTTGCAAATGAGTTAATAAGACGAACAGAGGTTATACACTTCACAGCATTACAGTCTGTTAGATGTGCTTGTGATGGGTCATACTGCAGAAAGAAGGTTGTGCCCCATCATTTATGCAAGCAACAACAGACCCGCAATATGTAAGAATGGACAACTATCTTGCTGTGCAGCAGTTTGTTTACTGCAGCAGCCAATTCGTTTTTCAAGTTTTTTTCAGGTGTTTTTTCAAGTGAGTGGATTGTTGCTTGTGTAATATTTAATTCCATGGAGCAGCATCTTCTTTCTTCTTGTGTTGTTACAGTCTGTAGGCAGGCATATTCATCACATTCCATGAGGCCTACCACACAGCAAGTTTCTCAGCCTATGCACATTCATGAGTCAATGCTCTCAGTAGTTCTCTTTTTGGCATCACTCAGGTGATCTGTTCCTGTGTTGTAGAAGTGTGAACACTCCTCATTGAAGCTACTGGTCTGAATTGTTTTCAGTACTTCATGTTCAAGTTTCAGTTCGCTGGCAGTGTCTTTTTGCTCACAGTTTGAGCGGAATTTTGTCTCATCGTGTCTGTACCACCATCGGAGCGGTCTTTGTCTCAGGTTCTCCAGTTAAAGCAGCAGTCAATACTATGTCTTGGCACGCCATTTGTTTTAACAGTAAGGAACACATTTCAAGCAACACTTGTTCCCAATTGTATTTTGATGACAGACACTTAACCATATCAACAGTAGCAACACAAAGTCTCGTGGAAATTCATACTAGTACCCTACTGTAACAGAATAGCACTCAATCTTATACTGTTGCCATCTCCACAGCATGTTTTGCAGACTATTCGGCCACCTTCATCAATGAACCTATCCCCAACTGAGAACCTGCAACGTGCTACTGAAGTTGGAATCCAACACAATACAAACGTAACCTCTAAAATATCATGCCATATGTACATAATTATAGTGCCATAAAAACAGTCATGGTGATCCAAGTCACCTCTACCACCATTCTGCAGTAAAAATTAGAATTGTTCGATTTCAGAAATGTGCAAGTGAAACTATTAAACATCTCTTCCATCACTGCTGAAACTGTTGTACAAAATGTGAGCCTTTGTGCATACTAATACTCTGTGAAAACAATACACCAATTCCATATTTATTTTGAAAGTACATGCAGCAACAGTTTCAGGTGACTTAATCTACACTATGAGATCAAAAGTATCCAGACACCCCGAAAAACATACGTTTTTTATATTAGGTCCATTGTGCTGCCACCTAGTGCCAGGTACTCCGTATCAGCGACCTCAGTAGTCATTAGACATCGTGAGAGAGCAGAATGGGGCACTCCAGGGAACTCACGGACTTCAAACATGGTCAGTGACTGGGTGTCACTTGTGTCATACGTCTGTACGTGAGATTTCCACACTCCTAAACATCCCTAGGGCCACTGTTTTCGATGTGATCGTGAAGTGGAAATGTGAAGGGACACATACAGCACAAAAATGTACAGGCCAACCTTATCTGTTGACTGACAGAGACCGCCGGCAGTTGAAGAGGTTCGTAATGTGTAATAGGCAGACATCTATACAAACCATCACACAGGAATTCAAAACTGCATCAGGATCCACTGCAAGTGCTATTACATTTAGGTGGGAGATGAGAAAACTTGGATTTCATGGTCAAGTGGCTGCTCATAAGCCACACATCACGCCAGTAAATGCCAAACAATGACTCACTTGGTATAAGGAGTGTGAACATTGGATGATTGAACAGTGGAAAAACATTCTGTGGAGTAACGATTCATGGTACACAATGTGGCGATCCGATGGCAGGGTGTGGGTATGGCGAATGCCCAGTAAACGTCATCTGCCAGTGTGTGTCTTGCCAACAGTAAAATTTGGAGGCAGTGGTGTTATGGTGAGGCCATGTTTAGAGGGGGCTTGTACCCCATGTTGTTTTGCGTGGCAGTATCACAGCACAGGCCTACAGCACCTTCCTGCTTCCCACGGTTGAAGAGCAATTCGGGGATAGCGATTGCATCTTTCAAAGTTGAAATTTAAAACAGTCTTGATCGCAATCTTGTTAAAATATTTTTTTTTTATTGGAGTGAGTGACCGGTTTCGTCTCTATGAAAGAGTCATCTTCAGACTCCAGAGCGGTGGATGGACACTGCTAGAAGAGTTCTGTTGACGCTCTAGCAGTTACACGAGCATCAAGGGTCAACAGAAATCGTCTAGCACTGTCCATCCACCGCTCTGGAGTCAGCAGATGACTCTTTCTTAGTGTAGAAACTAGTCACTCACTCCAATAATAAAAAATAAAACAAGATTGCGATCAAGACTATATTAAATTTCAATTTTAACAAATTTTAAGATCACTGACTATGTTTCCAAAAATTTCAAAAATTTTATGCATCTTTCAACCTGTTCATAATGCACAGCCTGTGGCGGAGTGGTTACATGACAATAACATCCCTGTAATGGACTGGCCTGCGCAGAGTCCTGAAGTGAATCCTATAGACCACCTCTGGGGTGTTTTGGAACGCCGACTTCATGCCAGGCCTCACCGACCAACATCGCTACCTCTCCTCTGTGCAGCACTCCATGAAGAATGGACTGCCATTCCCAAGAAGCCTTCCAGCACCTTACTGAACATATGTCTGTGAGAGTGGAAGCTGTCATCAAGGCTAAGGGTGGGCCAACACCATATTGAATTCCAGCATTGCTGATAGAGGGTGCCACAAACTTGTAAGTCATTTTCAGCCTGGTGTTCGCCTCCCGCAGTAAAGGCACCTCAACATTTGCTTCACGCCTCCGTGCAAGCAGAACAAGTCATGAATGGAAATAAAAATCACTTAAATGTTGCTCACAATCATTACTATTGCTGTCGTATGTACTGTCATATTTAATGAAAATGGTAATTGTAGCAATCACATATACTTATCATAAGGAAGAGGCACAGTATAAAGCACAGCGGAGTACAACATAGTAACACAGCAAAAAATAATGGCTACCCTACAGAGTAATCTCAGCTAGGTAATGTAGGCTGCAGCCAATAACAAATGACTACCAGCTGAAGCCTTCCAACCTTCACTGATTCAGCACAAGGGAGTTGACCAAAAACTTATTCTTTAACACAGTGTACATTATTAGTTATAGTTTGCTTATTTTAACACTGTATCTTACAAAATGACTGAGTCTTGTGCATTTTGTGCTTCTGTGTGACTGCAAAAGAATCAAAATGGAGCTTTTGAAGTGTAGTTTAAACATTTTTGGCCACGTTTTTCTCAAATCAGTTTAGTATGGGTGCTGATGACCTCAGTATGAATGCACTATACACACTATTAAAGGAAATACAGGTGGAAAAGAGCTCCTTTACTCATTCCATTTCTGTGACATGACTGAATTATCTTTGACATTATTTAAAAAGACAATCAAAGTGTTGTTATAGTGCTGCTCTGTAACTGCTTTGCTGTTGTCTGCTGCTTTTCTCTTAATAAATGCAATGTGTGTGATACAACAGTTGTATTCCACTACAACAATGGTCCAAGTCGTGCTAACAAAACATATAGAGAATTGTGTTAGTGTCAATTAGCCAATCTGAAACTCATCTGTGTGGCAAAGACGAATTATTTTCAAATATTGGGCAATATATTCATGCATTGCATCTGTAAAATGTTAAGTGATGCTGAGCTGTGTTGTGAATCTCACAGAAAAGAAAACAACAGTAAAATGAATAGTGAAATGTGCAGAGATGATGGAGAACAGACACTAATTGGAGCAAACTATGTCTCCTTGTTGTTACCAGATTAACATGATTCTAACAGAATCTGATTTGTGGATTTTAATTGAGCCTGGTGTGATGGAATCTGGTGAAGATGCATCAGTTGCTGATAAAGAAATATATATAACACATCAAGTTAAGGCCGTAGCAAAAGCTGTACTTTCTATATCTGATAAGCAGCAAATGCATAAATATAATATTTTTCAAATCCAAAAATAGTATCAGAAGAATTACAAAAATTGTATGCCCCCACGAGATAGCAAATTTCACACTTTGCAACTGAGAGGGAAGTTATATTCACTAAAAACGAACAACTGTGAATGAATAGAAATTTATCTACGACTGAGAAACAAAACAAGCAAATCTAGTGAACACTTGGGGATTAACTTAAGATAGAGGTTAAGTAATGACTATTCTGTGTGGATTTCCAGATGAATGGGATGCAGTAGTTATAGATTTGTGTAATTTGCCAGATACCGATTTTAAGAGTGCTACAATTAAAAGTGTCATGACGCTAGGCATCATTAATGTAATGAAGGTAAAAATTCTACTATGTCCTTGAAAGCTAATACTGGTAATTAAAAGTACCAAAAAAATGAAACATGACAAAGGACAGGAACGAATGAAGAAAGAAACAATGCGGAAAGATAGCTTCATTTATCACAGCTGTCACAAAGTTGGTCACATATACAGAAACTGTCCTGGAAAGTGAAAATTGTAAGGGAACAAAAGAATCTAGATGCTGTTAGTATGAGTGCTGCCAAGTACAGTGAACAGTGATTACTGGACAGTGGATTCCACAGCAACTCATCACATGGCTCCAAATGCCCTGCAATCTTGTCTGGGCAGCTCACTGAAAAATTATGGAAAAGTTATTTTCAATGAAGAAGGTTGCAAGGTCTATGATGAATCTGGAAGACTGATGATTAAAAACTCAGGGCAAAGACCATTTATATAATACAGGGTGATTTTTTCCACCGTGCACAAACTCTGGGGATTGATTGATGAGAGGATATGGAACAAAAAAGGTCTAATGAGCTTATGTCAGGAAATGTATGGTTCCCATGCTAGAGACCATTTATCCATTCAACCATACACACAGAGACTGCAGTCTAATACGTACTGTACCACGCAGCCAAAGTTACAGTAACACGATTTCCTCCTAGAGAATGGTGCTGTTCCTCAAAGATCATGCACTGGCACCCTTTACTGGCATAGTAACTGGTAATGTTGTACCCCATTCATTTCAACAGCTGACTGACCTCTTAGTGGACATGATACAGCATTGTACACAATGGTTCTGTATTCAAATCGAGAGCTTGCCGATATGGTGTTACATTAAGACAAATGGCAATGGGCAGCAAGGTTCCGTCAGACGACCTATCCCCACTGACGACAACCACAGCATTCAATGGCAGCAACAATGTTTTGCCATTTGTCTGAGACATGGTCATTTAAGGAAGCAGGAAATCATGAAGAGCTAACCCGAAATTTTTGAACACCAGACTTGGAGGAAAATGTGATTAACACTGTGGACAGCAACTGCCGTGCCAGTACCAAGCAGTTGGCCTGCCAGTACAGGGTGAGCCACAAAATCATCTGGAACATTCTCCATAACAAACCCAAGTGTTGAGGCACATGGAAACCATTTTCAACAGAAACTGTAACTGTGGCTGCATGGTACACCGCATATTAGACTGCAGTCTCTGCAACAATATATGACTGAATAAATTGTCTCTAGCATGGAAACCATCCATTTCCTGACATAAGGGCATTAGACCTTTTTTATCACTTATAGTGTGTGCAGGTCTTACTAGCGACAGACTTTTCACATCGGGAGCAGTTTTGTCACTGGTTTCTTCACCAGGCAACCATGATTCCGCGATACATTTCACCCATCCTATTTACGGATGAGGCCACCTTTATGCGGAGTGGTATCTTCAACTTTCATAACAGTCATCTGGGGTATGCAGAACCCCCGTGGTATGGTGACAACAAATCATCAGCATCGGTGCAGCCAGAATGTGTGGGCCAGGATAACTGGTGAACATATTTTGCGACTAGCACTCCTCCCACATCACCTAACAGGCTGGAACTATTGGCATTTCTTGCTAGTGACCTTAAGTCCTGTGCTGAAAGAAGTACCATAGATGGTTCGAAGGGTTATGTGGCTGCTACATGATGGTGCTCCAGTGCATTTTACTGTTAATGTTCAGATGCATCTCAACCGTGTCTTCCCTAGTCGATGGACCAGACGAGGGGAGTCCATTTCCATGGCCTGCTTGTTCACCGGACCTCAACCTGTGCGATTTCTGGTTATGGGACACCTCAAAAGTATCGTGTATGCAAAGCCCATTTCCGATGTGGAGACAATGGAGCAGTGTATTCATGCTGCCTTTGACATTGTTCAGATGCAGCCTGGCCGATGTGAGCGTGTGAGACAGAACGTGCTACGGCACGTAAATCCAAGTGTTGAGGCACATGGAAACCATTTTCAACAGAAACTGTAACTGTGGCTGCATGGTACACCGCATATTAGACTGCAGTCTCTGCAACAATGTATGGCTTAATAAATTGTCTCTAACATGGAAACCATCCATTTCCTGACATAAGGGCATTAGACCTTTTTTGTTCCCATATGCTCTCACTGATCAATCCCTTGAGTTTGTATATGATGGAAAAAATCACCCTGTACAAATACGAAGGTATGTGCAGTTGACATATTAGTAAACATACAGGGAAATAACAAATGTAACACAAAATCTCTACACTTCTGGCATTATTGAATGATGCACATCAGTAAGTGTACAATAAACAACAAGATAAGAAAGCAAGCAGTCCTGGGATTAGACTGTGAAAAGGATGAAATAAACCTGTGTGTTGGCCGTTTGGTGGGTAACTCTACATGAAGACCATTTCTGAAAACTGTATCACAAGATTTGAAGAAACGAACAACCACTTCAGGACTTGTTCAAAGTGATCTCATTGGACCTACTGATGTTTCAAAACTTGGAGGAAATAGATATTTAACGAGTATCGTGGATGATGTAACCGGATATAGATTTGTGCATTTCTCAAAAAATAAAGATGAAGTATTTGAAGAATTTGTACATGAAAGGTTCAAATGGAAAAACACATGAGAAAACACTAGAAGAGAATTTACACAGACAATGGCCTAGAATTCTGTTTGTGCAAATGGTCACAGTTTTGTGAACCTGAAGGAATTTGGCATGAAATAACAATGACATACATATCACTCGAAAATGGAATAGCTGAACACCTCAACAGAATGTTAATGGATATGGTAAGGTCACAGTTGCTAGGAAGTAATTTATCAGAGTTCTTGGACTGAGATGATGCACACTGTGGCATACATAAGAAATCGTGTTACAAATAGCCACAACAACAAAAAAACATCTTACGAAATCTGGATAGGTAGAAGGCCTAATGTGTGACAGTTACGTGTTACAGGATGTGAAACATTCAATCACATACCCAAACAAAGACATCATTCTAAATGATACAAATGGACAGAAAAAGGTATTCTTACAGGACTTTCTCAACATGGCCGTATATATAGGACTTGGACACCTGAAATGAAACAGGTCATGGAATTCAGGGACAGTATATTCAAATAATTTTTTAATGGCAAATACTCCAATATCATTTCCAAGAATTTGAAGATGAATTACGAAGTGATAGAGAAGATTCTAACATAGAAGAGAAATTTTATGCTTTCTCAGATCAGGAGGAAAATTTGAAAGAAACTGGAGGTAACAGGAACTAATGGAACACGCTGAAACTGCATGAAGTAGATGCAGGTCAAGAAAAGATGTAACAGATGAAAAAATGAGTTTCAGCAAATGTCATCCAATGACATTTCTTTTCAAAGACAAAGATTATGGTGGAAAAGCACAAATAAATATCATGTGAGGAAGGAAGAGTGATGAACCATTATTGTATCACGAAGCAGTTAATTCTGATGAGGCAGCAGAATGGATCATTGCAATGAATCAAGAAATTAACTCCTGGAAGAATTGTGATGCTTGGAAATTGGTTGAGCTACCATCTGGTGTAATTCCTGTAAAGAACAGATGGGTATTTAAGAAGAAGACAGTTGGTGAGAAGCAGATTTTTAAAGCTCATCTAGTAGCAAAGGGTTTAGCCAAGTAGAAGGTGTAGACTATAACATAATTACACTTCTTTTTCGAATTTTGAAATGATTCATCTACTGATAGCAGCAAGTGTTGAGAAAAATTGGCGTATTCATCATACAATGTGAAGAATGCATAGCTGCAAATCAAATTAAAGGAAAAAGTACATATGCTCCAGCTAGAAGGTTTCATCAAGAATAGCCACAAAAGTTTGGTTTCCAAGTTAAACAAATCAATACATGGACTATACCGAAGTGTCACATGCTAGAATGATCATTTAAATAACTCACTGGGTGAACTGGTATTTATTCAAAATGATATACATCCATGTCTGTACAAGCTTAGCGCAAAGGAAGGGAAAGCTACTCCATTGGTATATGTGGATAATATGGTAACATTTGCACAAAATGAAGGGACTGGGCAAGAGTAAAACTATTTTAAAAAGTTGCTTTGAAATCAAGCACTTTGGCATGGTATCACACATGTAAGGTGAAAATTTGGGAACAGGAAAGGTGGAACAATTAGTCTCTCTCAGAAGAAGTACATTAATTAACTACTTGATAGATTCTGACTTCAAAATGTTAGGGAGCCAAGATCCCTATGGAAATGAAACAGAATTTTCTTGATGAAACGTGTAGTGAGGAAGCCAAAAATCTCACATATTGTGAGCTTATTGGTAGACTCTTTTCCATATCACAGAGAACTCAACCAGACATAGCTTTCTCAGTAGCAAAGTTGTCACATTATTGTTCAAAATTTAATATGAAAGTCTAGAACACAGCAAAAAGAGTACTAAGGTACCTGAAGTAAACAGTACTTTATAAACTCATGTATTATCCCATTGGTCAAATACACTATGTGATCAAAAGTATCCGAACACCTGGCTGAAAATGACTTACAAGTTTGTGACGCCCTCCATCCGCAATGCTGGAGTTCAATATGGTGTTGGCCCACCCTTAGCCTTGATGACAGCTTCCACTCTCACAGGCATATGTTCAGTCAGGTGCTGGAAGGCTTGGGGAATGGCAGTCCATTCTTCACGGAGTGCTGCACCGAGGAGAGGTAACGATGTCGGTCGGTGAGACCTGGCACGAAGCTGGCATTCCAAAATATCCCAAAGGTGTTCTATATGATTCAGTTCAGGACTCTGTGCAGGCCAGTCCATTACACAGATGTTATTGTCGTGTAAGCACAGGCTGTCCATTATGAACAGGTGCTCGATCGTGTTGAAAGATGTAATCGCCATCCCCGAATTGCTCTTCAACAGTGGGAAGCAAGAAAGTGCTGTAGGCCTGTGGTGCAATAGTGCCATGCAAAACAAGGGGTACAAGCCTCCTCTATGAAAAACACTACCACACCATAACACCACCGCCTCCGAATTCTAATGTTCTACATCTACATCCATACTCCGCAAGCCACCTGACGGTGTGCGGCGCTACACACACTGCCAGATGACATTTACCGGGCATTCGCCATACCCACACCCTGCCATCGGGTCACCATGTTGGTTTCCATGATTCTTCACTCTACACAATGTTTTTCCACTGTTCAATCGTCCAATGTTTATGCTCCTTACACCAAACAAGGCATCATTTGGCATTTACCAGCGTGATGTGTGGCTTATGAGCAGCCGCTCGACCATGAAACCTAAGTTTTCTCACCTCCCACCTAATTGTCATAGCACTTGCAGTGGATCCTGATGCAGTTTGGAATCCCTGTATGATGGTCTGGATAGACTGTCTGCCTATTACACATCACGAACCTCTTCAACTGTCGGCGGTCTCTGTCAGTCAACAGATCTTCGGCCTGTATGCTTTTGTGCTGTACGTGTCCCTTCACGTTTCCACTTCACTATCACATCAGAAACAGTGGACCTAGGGATGATAAGGAGTGTGGAAATCTCGTGTACAGACGTATGACACAAGTGACACCCAATCACCTGAACACGTTCAAAGTCGGTGAGTTCCCATGAAGCACGCCATTCTGCTTTCTCATAATGTCTAATGACTACTGAGTTCGCTAATATGGAGTACCTGGCACGAGGTGCAGCACAATGCACTTAATATGAAAAACTTATGTTTTTGAGGGTGTCCAGATACTTTTGATCACATAGTGTACTTGAAGCATTTGTTGGTGCAGATTGGGCTACTTGTATAGATGCTTGCAAACATATTAGAGGATATGTAATATTCCTGGCGGGATCTCAGATGTACTGGAAGAGTATGAAACAAACTGCTGTTGCATTGAGCACAATGAAAGCAGAATACATGTCAGTGGCGTCCTGCATGAGAGAGGTGGAATGAATGAGAGAATTACTGAAGAGTCATAACCTGAAAGAACTGATTGGAGAGTCAACAGCTGTGTGATTTGATAATCAAGCAGCAATCATGCACTTCAAGAATCAACTAGACAAATGAAAAACAAAACATCTTGCCATAAATTTAATCCATTTCTGTGACATGACTGGATTATCTTTGACGCTATTTAAAAACACAAACTGTTGTTATAGTGTTGCTCCGTTATTGCTTTGGTAGTGTATGTAGTTTTTCTCTTAATAAATATAATCTGTGTGATACGACAGTTTTATTCCACTACAGCCTATACAATCAACCAACCAACCAGTTAATCAGTAGGGTTTCAACAACATAGGGATTGTACCTGTGATTTTCACATGATGAGATTGTACCCTTATGTAGACTACAATCAGAATGTTAGGCACTGCTTATTTTACATGTGTTAATTATTCTTCATGTCATCAACAGTGTTTCTTAATTTGATCACTCCTTCAACATTCCATGACCGAACAAATAGTGTGTAAGACTTCAGAAATGGAGAACGGTGTGTCTTGATTTCTTTAAATTGAAGCTATTACATCTACCGTGTTTCACAACAGCTCAATCTCAGCAAAACAAAGGAAGGAAGATAAGGAGTTTCATATCCCATCAACGACATCATTGAAGATGGAACACAAGTTTAGAATAGGTCAAGGGTGGCAAACGAAATTAATTGTCTTCTTAAAAGGTACCATCCAGGCATCCAACTTAATCAATTTAGAGAAACCACACAAAACTTAAGACTGCATGTCCAGACAAAGATTCAGAACCCACTGTCCCTGAACATAAGTCCAGTGTCAGTCATTGTTGCACTGTGATCAGTATCTTGACAGTCTCCTTAATTGTATTGCAACTGAAAGTTGGAGAGCACATTATTAAACTGATCTGTTACTTCCTAATTTTAAGATACACACAGCCCTTAGTGATAGCTGAATTGCTTGACTGTTTCAGTTGTGTGTATTGCTGATGTTCCTTACATACCACTTTAAGGTTTTCACTTAAAATATTCTCATCATTACTAGTTTTCAAACCCTTAAAGAGTATTATTATTTCATATACAATAAAAAATAATGCCAGTAAAAATGTCCCAATGAATACAAAATAAGATGCCCCTCTTTCCTTTTACTATGTCTGCTGAATATTAAGTAAGAAGTCTTTCTCTCATTACGTTGCAGCATTTTTTTAAAAAGTACAGTGTACTTCTATGACCATAATGGATAATGAGAAAATATTAACATAAACTAAAAAGTTATCTCAAATTCGCAATGTATTTATAACAATAAGTTTGCATTCTGGCTAAAAACAGTAATATTTACCACTTTTGTACAAATGCAAAAATCATTTGCAGTTGAATGAGGTATTATTATTATTGTTGTTATTATAATGGTATAATATCTGCTGCTTTGCACAATATGTAATATATGCTTGATTTTTTTGATTTGCTTTCAATATTACAAAGCAGCCCTCTTAACCTTGATGACAGTGAACTTAAATCAGCAATTTCTTTGTGGAAAAAGTACTAGTATCCACAGAGTTAAAAAAAAAAAAAAAAAAAAAAGAAAAAAAAGTTCTTTTGAATATGTTGATAAGCAAACCAATAATCTGGTTCAGGTTCATTGATGATATCTTTATGATCTGAACTAAGAGTCAAGACACCTTATCTTCGTTCCTTCACAACCTCAACACCTTTTCTCCTATCCGCTTCATTTAGTTCTCCTCCACCTTCCTAGATGTTGACCTCCTACTCTCTGAAGGCTCCATTCACACCTCTCTCCACATTAAACCTATCAACCTTCAACAGTACCTGCATTTTGACAGCCTACCACCTCCAAGAATCAGCCACAAAGGAGTGCCCCTTCTTCACCCAGTATCACCCCGGAGTGGAAAAACTAAACCACATCCTTTGCCTGGGCTTTGATTACCAATTGCCATGCTCTGAAAAGAGGGACATCCTACCTGAGACACTTCCCACCCCTCATAAAGCGGTTTTCCATCACCCACCCAACCTCCAGAACATCCTAGTCTGCTCCTATGCCAATCCCAATCCCTTGTCACAAGGATCATATCCCTGTGGAAGATCGAGATGCAAGACCTGCCCAATCCACTGACCCAGCATTTGCTATTCCAGTCCTGTCACAGGTTTATCCTATCCCATTAGGGGCTAGGCCACCTGTGAAAGCCACCATGTCATTTACCATCTCTGCTGCAATCATTGCACAGCTTTTTTATATTGGTGTGACTACCTACCAGCTGTCCACCAGGACGCACGGCGACCACCAAACTGTGACCAACAACAAAGTAGCCCACCTTGTGGCAAAGCATGCAGCTGAACATGACTTGCTTGATTTCAATAGCTGCTTCACTACACAAGCCATCTACATCCTTCCCTCCACCACCAGCTTTTCTGAACTGCGCAGATGCCAGTTATCCTGATAACAAGTAGTCTGCTATTGTAATTGTCTCGGCCTCAACTCATGGTAACATACTGTACCCACAGCCTCTACCAAACAGTTTCCGCCACCTGTGTCCTACCATCTCCTGCCTGTTCTCATCTCCTATCCTCTTTGTTTGCCGCCCTTGTCAATGCACCCGCCAATTTTTCCCCACCCCGTCCCACAACTTGGCACTCTATTCCCTGCACAATCTGCCAGACAGCGTTCGTGTCCCTCTCCACCCCTACATTACTATCCCTTTCCCTTCCCCACCCTCTCCAAACTGTTGCTTACACCCTACGTGATAGCTGCATTCTGGCCCAAGATGCTGGAATTGGCAGTCATGTGTGCATGAGGTGTGCTTGCTTGTGTATGAATGGTATGTGTTTCTCTTCTGCTGATCAAGGCTATGGCTGAAAGCTTTATTTAAGTGTCTTTCAATTATGCCTGCCTGCAACTTAAGATGTCTTCTTTACTGTAAGTATCAAATGGACATAATCCTTATTAATACAGGCAGGGGGAGGGGGTGGGGGGGGGGGGGGGGGGGGAGTAGTTACCTTCATAGTCTCAAATCTCAAATTTAAAATATGTTACAATTTAGGACAAAATAGAAAAATTCTTATTTTTTCTTTTGTTCAAAAAAAGTTCTTGGCATGAGACAAGCCGCCAAAGATGATGCCTCAAGCACCACTTGCACATGTGATTTTCAGGATAAATTTTAATACACTGTAGTCTCTGGAATATATGAAGACAGTAACCGTTCTCGAAAGAACAGAATACTGTTGATGACCGTGCAGCTTTTCCCTGGAATAAATGATGACTAACTGAAACCCTCAGCTGCCGACAGGTGTTGTTGACATACCTCGATGTGGACAGCTGACAATGTGTGCCCCGACCGGGACTCAAACCCGGGATCTCCTGCTTACATGGCAGATGCTCTATGCATCTGAGCCACCGAGGACAAAGATGAATAGCGCGACTGCAGGGACTTATCCCTTGCACGCTTGCTGTGAGACTCACATTCCCAACTGTCCACAATTCTACATATGTAATGTACCTTATAGACATTTGCGCATTCACTCATTACTCGCGCACACTTCGGCGATTCCCGTTAGAGTTTGGGCAACCTGTTAGTCATCATTTATTCCAGGGAAAAGCTGCACAGTCATCAACAGTATTCTGTTCTTTCGAGAACGGTTACTGTCTTCAGATATATAGTTAAAGGCTACCCAGCCATTGACCTTCATCTGTGCGAATGCGCACAGGTTGCCCAAACTCTTATGGGAATCGCCAAAGCGTGCGCGTGTAATGAGTGAATGGGGAAATGTCTATAAGGTACATTACATTTGTAGAATTGTGGACAGTTGAGAATGTGAGTCTCACAGGAACCGTGCAAGGGATAAGTCCCTGCAGTCGTACTATTCATCTGTGCCCTCAGTGGCTCAGATGGATAGAGCGTCTGCCATGTAAGCAGGAGATCCTGGGTTCAAGTCCCGGTCGGGGCACACATTTTCAGCTGTCCACATCGAGGTATATCGACAACACCGGTCGGCAGCTGAGGGATTCAGTTAGTCATCATTTAGTCTCTGGAATAGTTCTTTTTTATTTGAAAGATAACAACTTCATGATTTCAATGATACATCTGGTTTGTAAACAAATGTCAACATTCTCATGCTGTAGCCTTCTGATAGATTTTTTTTCTTTATTTCAGAAAATTCTTTTCATTAACTTTTTTTGACACATTTTTCAAACACATTAACTGATCCAAAAATATGTGAAAGTTCCAAAAACTTACAGGTTCCAATGCAAGCAGCTTCAGTGCATTCTGCTTAGAAATGAAATTACCTACTCAATGAACTAAAAATGTGTTCAACTGCATCAGTATCTTTCTCTGATATTGAGTTATGCCTCCCTGTTCAACCAATAGGAACTGGGGCACTCACAGTCTTTAAACCATTGCGAACCAGAAGTGAGCAATGATGGTGGTGTTGCTGTCTTGTAGCTGGAAATCTACATCCAGCAACTGGTCCATGTGGTAGCATAAAGCACGCAACGATCTCTTTTAATTCATAACTGACATACACATATTCACTGGAATTCACAAGTCACAGTCATATACGCAGTCCACAAATATCCTTCTTAGCAGGTTGTGAGGTTGAATATTATTCTGCTTTTCTTGAGGTCTTGGCTGGACAAATGGAATTTCTTGTTTCCTGCTCTTTAAAATCCGTGCAATATAAGTTTGCCCATTACTTTGGGTCCAGAGATGGGTATTCTGAATTCCTTTCACAGGCTTCGTTTGGCTGAACCATTCTTCTCTTTTCTGCTGGCAGACTTCTTCAGCATCCTCTTTGGACAACAGGATGAGGGCTGCAGATATGTATGATTTCACCCTTCTTGTTAAGTCATTGGCATTCTGAATTTCAGTTGTACTTGGGCTGGAAAGATTATGTTTTGTATCAAAGTGCTTCAGTAGGTCTCCTACACCATCACCAAGGCCCCTTCCTGTGATCACTAGCAGTGTATATCCACTCCACTGACAAAAGTGAATTAGTCAATTCGAAAATATGGCAACGATTTTTGAATTGACTAGGAGCACCAGCAGAAATAATGATGATCTTTTCTGTCTGTGATTGCTCTTGTTCAAGAATTTTATGTACTGCCAACAATGTCTGTGCTGAGTCATGCCCTGAGTCATCATCACTTTTAACTGCAGCACTTGTGATCTTGTTTTGGAAACAGGTTACATCACTCCTTTAAAAATCAAAATGTGATCATTACTTGAATCATATCCTTGTACTTCTTGTGAAAGAATCACAGACTAGTTCCCAGCAAAATCACAGTGAAGCACTATACACAGCTCTTCAGCCTGTACACGTCCCTTCACTGCTGCAATGTGTTGTCGCAATCTCTTCAGATGCTGGTGTGTCACTGCTTCCACTGTCCATTTCCCAAGTCTGCCAATGAAAATGTCAATGGCAACAGTTTTCTTTAATTAGTTTATTTTCCTCTCATGTTGGATATGTAACTTCTGAAGAGTCATTTGTCCTTTCCAGGGCAGTAACCACATTGCCGAAGCAGACATGCCTCTTGCTTTACATCAAAGACCACTAATGACTTCACACACCCAACCATGGTGTCATATGTCATATGTTCAAGTAAGTTCTTCAAAGTTACCATACAAAGTTCGAAATTTGCACAATACACACATAAACAGACACCACTAGGTGGGCGTGGAAACACTCACTCAGGTTGTTTTCATTAAACTTCGTACTTCCAATGTTTAATGTTGTATATTCGTTTTCGTACATGGTAAAAGTATCTTCAATACTAGGAGTCAAGTATCTTTTCACCTTCAGCAATTTTTGTCCATCAACTGTTGTAGTTATACAACCTAAAATCATTTGAAATTCTGCTTATTTTGATCTTGTTTACGGCAGTGGACTTGAGTTGTGGTGATTTTTCTTGTCACAGTAATTGTTTGGCCTCTGGCAAAGCTTCTTTGATGATCAAACTGAATTTGTCCAATTTCTTTCTGTGCAACATAAAATGGATGATCTCTCAAATTTTGTCATTGCAAAACTTACAAAAGATCAAGAGGCAGCAATATTCGCACATTTAGAAGCCTCTACAAATTTGCATGAGTTGCCAGTCTTTTAGCTGTTCCTCCAATTCCATCTCCACAAGATTTTCCATGGCTGGTTGCAACTAAAGTCCACTTAGCCGAGATACTGAAGCCTTTTTCATCCTGACAAACTGATAAAAATTATTGAAATTCTTTTATTGGGCAGCACAGTCATCACTAAAATAGTGAATATACTTGATGTCTCCTATCGATAACCTAAAATATTTAATCAGTCTCATTACAAAGGCTTGCGCTGCAATGATATCTTAACAATGACAGTCACTAATAACACAGATGCCGATATTCTGTAGTTCCTTACAACAAAAGCAAACCACAAAGGGGTGTAATGTGGCTTCACTGCCTCCCAGTGAAACTGTTGAACAGCATCTTGAATGACAAATGAATAGTGCTCAGCAAAATCCATCAAAATTATCTCTTCACCTTCTGAAAGGTCCCATAGATATGAATCTTAGTTACTTGTTGGACCATGAATTTTTTAGAGCCAGTTCCTCCATAAACTTTTGTACAGTTGTATGACATATCTCTAGTGTATCCATGTCAATATGAAATCATTGTTTGTATTCTGCCATTTATTCTTCATCATATTCTTTGAAAATATGTACCAAATCAGCTTCCAGCTCAGGTTTTGATTAGATTAGATTAATACTAGTTCCATGGATCATGAATACGATATTTCGTAATGATGTGGAACGAGTCAAATTTTCCAATACATGACATGATTAGGTTAATTTAACAACATACTTAAGTTAATATGACAAGTTTATTTTTTTGTGTTTTTTTATTTTTATTTTTTTTTTTTATTTTTTTAATATTTTTTTTCTTAATTTATATCTAAAAATTCCTCTATGGAGTAGAAGGAGTTGTCATTCAGAAATTCTTTTAATTTCTTCTTAAATACTTGTTGGTTATCTGTCAGACTTTTGATACTATTTGGTAAGTGACCAAAGACTTTAGTGCCAGTATAATTAGCCATTTCTGTGCCAAAGTTAGATTTAATCTTGAATAGTGAAGATCGTCCTTTCTCCTAGTATTGTAGTTATGCACACTGCTATTACTTTTGAATTGGGTTTGGTTGTTAATAACAAATTTCATAAGAGAGTATATATACTGAGAAGCTACTGTGAATATCCCTAGATCCTTAAATAAATGTCTGCAGGATGATCTTGGGTGGACTCCAGCTATTATTCTGATTACACGCTTCTGTGCAATAAATACTTTATTCCTCAGTGTTGAATTACCCCAAAATATGATGCCATATGAAAGCAATGAGTGAAAATAGGCGTAGTAAGCTAATTTACTAAGATGTTTATCACCAAAATTTGCAATGACCCTTATTGCATAAGTAGCTGAACTCAAACGTTTCAGCAGATCATCAATGTGTTTCTTCCAATTTAATCTCTCATCAATGGACATACCTAAAAATTTGGAATATTCTACCTTAGCTATATGCTTCTGATTAAGGTCTATATTTATTAATGGCGTCATACCATTCACTGTACGGAACTGTATGTACTGTGTCTTATCAAAATTCAGTGAGAGTCCGTTTACAAGGAACCACTTAGTAATTTTCTGAAAGACAGTATTGACAATTTCATCAGTTAATTCTTGTTTCTCAGGTGTGATTACTATACTTGTATCATCAGCAAAGAGAACTAACTTTGCCTCTTCATGAATATAGAATGGCAAGTCATTAATATATAATAAGAACAACAAAGGACCCAAGACTGACCCTTATGGAACCCCATTCTTGATAGTTCCCCAGTTTGAGGAATGTGCTGATCTTTGCATGTTACGAGAACTACTTATTTCAACTTTCTGCACTCTTCCAGTTAGGTACGAATTAAACCATTTGTGCACTGTCCCACTCATGCCACAATACTTGAGCTTGTCTAGCAGAATTTCATGATTTACACAATCAAAAGCTTTTGAGAGATCACAAAAAATCCCAATGGGAGATGTTCGGTTATTCAGATCATTCAAAATTTGACTGGTGAAAGCGTATATGGCATTTTCTGTTGAAAAACCTTTCTGGAAACCAAACTGACATTTTGTTAGTGCTTCATTTTTACAGATATGTGAAGCTACTCTTGAATACATTACTTTCTCAAAAATTTTGGATAAAGCTGTTAGAAGGGAGATTGGACGGTAATTGTTGACATCAGATCTATCCCCCTTTTTATGCAAAGGTATAACAATAGCATACTTCAGTCTATCAGGGAAAATGCCCTGTTCCAGAGAGCTATTACACAGGTGGCTGAGAATCTTACTTATCTGTTGAGAACAAGCTTTTAGTATTTTGCTGGAAATGCCATCAATTCCATGTGAGTTTTTGCTTTTAAGCAAGTTTATTATTTTCCTAATTTCAGAGGGAGAAGTGGGTGAGATTTCAATTGTATCAAATTGCATAGGTATGGCCTCTTCCATTAACAGCCTAGCATCTTCTAATGAACACCTGAATCCTACTATATCCACAACATTTAGAAAATGATTATTAAAAATATTTTCAACTTATGACTTTTTGTTCGTAAAGTTTTCATTCAATTTGATGGTAATACTGTCTTCCTCTGCTCTTGGTTGACCTGTTTCTCTTTTAATAATATTCCAAATTGTTTTAATTTTATTATCAGAGTTGCTGATTTCAGACATGATACACATACTCCTGGATTTTTTAATAACTTTTCTTAATATAACACAGTAGTTTTTATAATTTTTGATAGTTTCTGGGTCACTACTCTTTCTTGCTGTCAGATACATTTCCCTTTTCCGGTTACAAGATATTTTTATACCCTTAGTAAGCCATGGTTTGTTACAAGGTTTCTTACGAGTATATTTAACTATTTTCTTGGGGAAGCAGTTTTCAAATGCATTTACAAAAATGTCATGAAATAAATTATATTTTAAATTGGCATCAGGTTCACAGTACACCTCATCCCAGTCTAACTGCTGTAGGCTTTCCCTGAAATTTGCAATTGTTAAATCGTTGACTGAACGTACTACTTTGGAGGACTGTTTAGTATTACTGAATGGAGCTATGTCATATATTGTAACTAGCTGTGCACCATGATCAGAAAGACCATTCTCAACAGGCTGAGCATTTATCTGGTTAAACTTATCTTGGTCTATAAAGAAGTTATCTATCAGTGAGCTGCTATCCTTTACCACCCGAGTAGGAAAATCAATAACGGGTGTCAAATTGAAAGAACCGAGTAATACTTCAAGGTCATTTTTCCTATTACCCTCTTTCAGAGAATCTACATTGAAGTCCCCACAAATAATAATTTGTTTCCCCCCGTCTGACAGATAGCACAACAAGGAGTCCAAATTTTTCAGAAATAGATGAAAATTTCCTGATGGGGACCTATATACAGTTACAATTATAAATGTGCCTTTATTTAATTTAAGCTCACAGGCACATGCTTCTATATGTTTCTCTCCACAAAACTTTTTTGTTTCTATACTTTTTGCACAATGATAACGTTTGACATATATGGCAACTCCTCCTTTCTCCATATTTTCTCTCATTACATGTGCAGAGAGCTTATAACCACCTACATTTACCTTATCCATATCAGTAACAATGTGATGCTCAGACAGGCATAGTATATCTATTTCATTCTCAGCTTCTAAATCTTCTAAACAAACCAGAAGCTCACCTACTTTATTCTTTAAACTCCCAATATTTTGATGAAATATACTTACATTATTTTTAATTATACTTTTATGAGAACCTTTCCTTATTCTAACATTTGCAGTACTCTCCTGTCTGAGTTTCTCATTGTGCTTAGGCCTAGTTCCTATACCAGTGGTCACATGGTGTTCAGAGAGGCAGATTATGTCAACTGGGTTGGGTGACTTTAATTCATCAATGGAATTACCTAGGACTGAGATACAACTTGGTGGAGATAAAATTTCTGGTGATTGGTGAAAATGTATAATTGATAGCTGTGATTGGTGATCCAATGTGCTAGAATTGTGCTGTTTAATTTCTTTCCTAAACTGAAGATCTGTTTCAATCCTGACCTCTCGTAGAACTTGACATCTTTCTGTCTTACCTATCCTAAAAAAGGTGCTGCTCCAACACCTGTAACCACTGGTATTTTACCATTCATGGCAGTGCCTCCCCCCCTTAAATTTCCTGCTATTACCCCAGCCAGTTTCCCCTTCCCTTTCCTGTTGAGATGCAGGACATCATTCCCAGTGCTGCAGTAAGTGATCTTTTGATTCCACATAATCCATAGTTTTCTTGATTACTTCCATTTAGTCGTCATTCTTGATAGATGTTGCAGCCGATATCAACGTGGCATTTTGCTGTATTACACATAGGCCCACTCAGTTTGTGCTAGCAGCATCAACCATAATACACCTCTCTGGACTGAGTTCAGAAAATTTTTAAAATCCCAATTCACTGCCATACTATTCACAATAAGCTATGGTCATAGCTTCCAAGTTACAAAGTAGAAGGCATTTCCGCTTATGAACTCTTTCACCATCCATTCTTGCTGCTATGTGATCACTTTTGCCTGCGCATGGCCGAGAAAATTCATCTTATTTGAAAAACATGAGGACTCCTATCTTTTCATTGAGTCTTGGTCCCAACTTCCATCTTTAGTTTCCTTTCCTGCTTCAACATTCTCAAAGGACACTAAATTCTTTTGCTATCTGTTCTATACTCCAGCTGCAAGGAACCAGAGTCAAAATTTGAATTTTACTGGCATAACTTAAATGATGCACTTCAATTTTTAGTTCATTACTTGAAATATCCATATGCTTTTATTTCTGGCATTGTTTCACCATTTGTGTTTCCAAAACATCAGTGATGCTGACATAAACAGCTGCTGGCATAGCTTTGGTGATGGAATCTGAACTTTCTGCCTTATATAAGCCATTGAATCCCTTTTGCTAATTTGTTGAAGCTTTGAAGGCTGGTGAAGTATTCACTGTGCTGCACGCGTTAACAGCATTCATTTCATCATCGATTCTTGCTCATCCCGCAGCTGTAGATGCTTATGAAAAAATTATCATCTCCGTCTGAGAGAAAGCTTCTGGTCAGGCTTCAGACCTTTATTAGTCAACAGTTTCAACTCCTCCTTAATCCTTTTTTTTCCCCCAAATAGATTACAGCAGGTATTTCACAGAAATTTAAATATTTTCATTAGCAGGGCATTATGGTACAAACAAATTTGGGCATCTTCTGCAAAGCCCAGTTCAGAACTCTTTGTCCAACAACACTGGCTTAAGCTGAATTTTACCATATTAACATGATTTAGGCTAAGTTTAGAACAGTCAGTGCCATCTTGAGCACACAAAAAAAGAGAATAAAAGAAAAGGATCAGGCACTTCTTGGTTTGTGTCACAAAACACATAAAATGCGAATGAGTTCAGCCATAAAACTTTCTAAAAGTAATCTAATCACAAGCGCAACACCAGAGAGAAACCGACAGATCCAATATAATACATACTCCTTCAACAATAGTGTAAAAAAGTTTTGGCAATTTTTCAATAATTTCTTAAATTATGATGCGAAATAAAAATTCAATAATGAATTTACATGATTCCAAAATTTACCACTATAGCTTCTGAAGCTTATGAAACACCTTTTCTAGACATACGGTAGGAAGACGATAAATTTTAAAGAATACACAGTTGAGGTATGGGTCGCCAAAAATATCTAAAATTTGGCACACAAAATGTTTTCATCAAATTTTCAGGTGCATATAATTTGATAGAGAAGGCTAGAGGTTATTGTACAAAAAGCATGAGAAGACAACATGGCTGTATGTCATATTACCAATTCTTGGCTGAATCTGTCCATAAAGTTATGATTTATGGCTGGTTAAAGATGGGATCTCCAAATTGCACACTGAATCTTCTGCCCCCCTTTTTTTAGTAGTACATTTGTCACCAGATATACTTAATAGTCTAATCAATACTGTGCAAGCACTAGCTTTTAAGTGGGGAATAATTTTCATAAAAGTTAGCCAAAGTTGGCCTTTTGCTAAGTGTATAAGTGGCGCGAATATGGGACTCTATTTACTCCTGGGAGAACCTATCCCATAGAGCGGGACGGTGAAATACCTAGGAGTTACCCTAGACCGCAGGCTCACCTGGAAGCATCACATCCGTGATGTGAAAGGGAGATCAATAGGATGCCTTCGCACCCTGTATCCGCTGCTAAACCCGCAGTCGTCATTGCCACCGCAACACGGCATCATGCTATACCTAACATTGGTCCGCCCACTGTTGGGGTATGCGGCCGTGGTCTGGCGGAAAGCCGCAGATGCTCACACTGTGACTCTGCAGCGGATACAGAACCGCGCCCTGAAGACTGCTATGCATCTTCCAAGGCGCCTCTCGACGTGCCAACTCCACAAGGACACTGGGATCCTGCCTCTCCAAGACAGGTTTCGCGCCATCGCCTGGCAGTTCTACGAGAAAGCAGGACACTCCCGCAACCGGATTATCCGTGGACTGGGCCAACAACCTCATCACAGGCCAACCACGCATTGGCCTGACCTGCTCAGGGATTAAGTTTTACTAAACCCCCATCAGAGTGTGTCTTTCTCTTTTTAAGGTTACACCAGCAGGGACAAATCAACAAGAGTGGTAAGATATTTTTCTCTCTCCCACAGGAACTGCAGGAATGACAAATTTTGTCCAAACTGCACCATCTTTGAGCCAAGGAAAGGCTCGTCTTTTCAGCGTCAGCATCACATCTATTTACAAGAGACTGTAGAAATGGAAGCAAAGGAGGTATCAAGCTGAAACTCACAGACAGTGAAGAACATTCCCATAAAATCTGACTGGATTCAGAAATGGTCAAGTGGGTCTTGACGTGGAATGACTCAGCAGTTAAATCTTCAAAAGTTACATATGATTTGCATGATAACCCAACAAATAGTACACCGAAGACTGTTGTCACACCATGTATGATCATCGAAGGCAATGTGCCCGAGAAACTTTCTTTTGTCAGCATGCATTAAATTAGTACCTATGTTTCAAGTCAGAAACATTGCTCACTGGTGCCCCACAAAGAGAAATATGTTGCCAAGGAACTATCATTCACAAAGTATGATCCTGGTACAATGGTACACATGAGTCTGTTCTTTCTAAATGACAGCACTATCATAATTAGCACATAGAACCTTCCTGCATTAAACTTACCAAAATCCCCCAAACTACTCAAAATTTAATATTTTAGTGAGGTGACTTGCTACCACTGTCAGGAACTTTAATAATTACATTTTATCCATCAGCTGTAGTCTTTGTTCATTTCCACTTTCTGTCATATTGATCGTGAAAACAGTACATCAGATGGAAAAGTAATTCATGTTCTTTTTAGATGAACTGAAAGTCCTCAAAGTTACAAGATGTTTACAAAACCTTTATGTAATACTCCATTACTCTAAACAACATAAAACTGGCCTCACGGTATCTCACAGCTGAATAGAAAGAAAAAATGGAAACGAGCGTATGGCATCATTGGCCGGTAGGCCCCTATTTGGGGAAGTTCAGCCACAAAGTGCAAGTCATAATTCATTCGACGCCACATTGGGCGACTAGCGCGCCATTGATGAGGATGAAATGATGATGAGGATAACACAACACCCAGTCCTCGAGCAGAGAAAATCTCCAACCCGGCCGGGAATCAAACCCGGGCCCGCTTGCATAGGAGGCGAGAGGGTTACCACCCAGCTAAGCAGGTGGACAATAGAAATAAACAATGTGAGTACTGGTCTCTGAATGATCTTACTGTTAATCCCTCAATCCCATTCACTCATATCTGTTCTCCCATAGCCAGATGAAACAATCCTTGCTTTCAAAATCTTGCTCTGGTGTACCCGCTAGCTAATTAATAAAGCCTCCTCCTTCCTCCCCTCTTGATCATATATTACAAGAGAATTGGCCAACTCATAATGTAGTAAAGCCTTCTCCTTCTTCCCCTCTTGATCATATATTACAAGAGAATTGGCCTACTCGAACTACAATGTAATTCCAAACTGTTTTGATGAGCAATCTGGAGATTTGAATCAATGGACAGTCACCACATTCTCCTTATGTGAAACCAGTTAGTCAGTAACATACTGTGATGTGGTGTTAAACATATAGCAGCTACAAACACTAAGCAACCATTTTCAAAAAGCATGGTCCAAAACTCCTTCACAAGTCTTCCATCTCATTCTGGAGAAGAATCAGTAAAGTAATTTATTTGCTTGTTTCACGGCCTGTATTCATAACACCAGCCAATGATAGGAAATGCCAAATTATCTTTTTAAAAATGAAAGAACACCACAGAGAACATATACCTAGTTAATGTTGACTGTGCCAAACTGCTACTGATCATCAAACATGAAAGTAAATTTGATGAGGTCACTTGTGTGCCTTGTTGCTTGGAGGGCTACTTATAGGAAGTTTTATATTATATACCAAATACTATCGTTATTACAAATTTTTGTACAGACTACATTGTGTTTATGTGTAAATAACGCAACAGCAATACTATAGCATTAATGAACAAGGAATATGCAAAAATACCTACTGCTGTGACCTCTTCATAGCAAAAACTAACACTCCCACAATTCATAAAAATTGCGTAACTTTCTATTAAGTAATATTCAAGTTTTAACATAATGCACACGTAAAATTTAATTACATTCCGAGAGAAATACACGCTACCAACCGGCGAAATGTAAGCGTCATTCACATTTTTTTCCTGTGATTGTTAACGTCCTAATATTCCGGTTAAAGTATATCAATGATCAACCCTTGATAATTATATGCAAATTACTGGGGCCATAACATTTGCTAATTATTGGCTGATGCGCAACAATGAATTCAAACTACTACAACAATAATATCTATCGTGAAATATAGCAAACACACCATTTTCCCGGGATGTAAACAAACTGTTCATATTTCAGACTACACAGACGTATCTCATAATATTTTAAACATCTGTGACGTCTATCAAGCTCTGTGTACATGTAAAGATATGTTTGTGACACACATGATACACGCAAAAGGCACGTCTAAATTAATTTATTTAGTAAATATTTATTTTTTCGTGTCTTTACCTTGAAGATTCATCTGACAGTTGTGGGTTAACGTGCAACACCTTTAGTGTCTCTAAGGCCTTCACCAATCTTTCAAGTGTCGCCATGATGGGGCACTGTATACGACAATGTTTTAGTAAAAATTGTTGTTATCTCAATTTAATTTTTGAAAGCGTGTTAAGCGCGTCGTCCGACGCATTGTGTTTTCAAAACATGCTAATACTTCAAGGCCATTTTGAATTTTGCACTATCAAAGATTTGACGAAGGAAGCTATACAGTTCCGAAGATAGAAGATTTGCACGAACTTCTGACTTCTCAAGTCTTGTAATACAACTGTGGCAATAATAAACCTAAAACTAAGCAATACATTAAGTTTAAGAATTTGTCAGACTACTGCAGTATATTTACATATATCCTATATGGCCTGGAAAATCTACCATACAGGACTTACTTTAAGCGAAATAAAATTGTCATAGTTACTGCAATAGTGTATTTTATTCTAAAACTTCGTCATAATTACAGCAGTTGGACTGTGTATTTAATTCCGAAACTTTATCATAATTACAGCTGTCGGACTGCGTTCTTCCGAGGATGGATCGCCCGTTTCGGTGTGCCTCTACGAATCACAGCAGACCAGGGAAAACAATTTGAGTCGTGTCTCTTTGAAGCACTGTCATACATAATGAGTATGAAGCGGATTAGAACTTCAGCTTTACACCCGGCAACGAATGTTTTAGTTGAAGCCATCCACTGCTGTCAGAAAGTGTTGCCTCGATGTCACGATTCACAGAGGTGGACAGAGACGTTGCCTATCTTCCTCCCGGGCCTCCGGACCTCACTGAAAGATGACATGAAGCCATGACTGCAGAACTTGTTCGTGGCCAGCCGATACGACTGCTCGCGAGCTCTTTGTAAACGTGTTAGACGACTGCATTGACCCGTCAGATATCGTACAACCACTGTGTACACAAATCCGGCAATTACGCCCCTTTGTTACAAGGGATCAGCAGACCCATCGCCCTTTTGCTTTTGACGAGCTTCGAGAGTGCCATTATGTCTTCATACAACATGACACTGTATGCAAGCCACTGCAGCCAACCTACAGGGGACTTTAGCATGTCATCAAAAGGGAGGATAAGATATTCAAAGTCGATGTGATGGGTATTCCAACCGCCATCACTGTCGACGGGCTCAACGCAGCTCTCCGCGCACCCTACACTGGTACGGATTTATCTACACACGCCACGGACTTAACAAACGCTCCAGCCACTCCACGGCCTGCTATAGATCAGCCCACGACGGATGTTGGAGGCTGTCTCCAATATACCAGCAGCAGCCTATGCACAACCCGTGTTACCAGGTTCGACGACCGTTTGATTCAACAGAAAATATAGTTGAAACTAGGTTATGTGATATGTGCAGCGCAATACTTTGCACAAGTGATTACTATTTTTAATTATTATCTTTGTCGTAGCGTCTGACTTATGTTTTCTCTTTGTTTCATATACTGTACTTTTTGTTCTGTTGTTGAATGCGCTATGAAACAGAGTTGTGTGAGTCACCGTTCAGTTTTTATGTTGCATTAAAGTTAATTCGTCTAGTGGAGCAACAATATTACGACATTCAAGAGAGTACAGTTTGTGAACGTGATGAAATAACAGTAAGGCATATCAATCACATTTTTGTCAAATACAAACTGTATGAAGACCAGCTATTCGATTTCATAAACAATTAAGTAGATCTCATCAACCATTACCAACTACTACACTTAATCTGTAAAAATCCAAAATACTGATAGATGGCTGTATGGCTTGCAGGACAAAAGAATAAGGTCATACTTAGGATGAATGTGACAGGGTTTTGAACGCCTCCTCTGGGATATGAGTCCAGCATGATATCACTGCACCTTCTCGATTGGTACACACAGCCAGCTCATGAAGGTAGTAAAGTTTATCAAGTGCGCCCATGACACGCACAAGTGTTATGACCTCTCGAAATACTCAGATAAAGTTTCTTGGACACCAAAGAATCTCACATATCAAATTAATAAATTAAACACCAAGACAGAATTACCTGGCAAAGCAGACTCTGTATTACTAAATGTCTAACACAGATCACGACACATGCTCCCAGTTGCTAGTAACCTGTCTAACAGCTTCCACAAGAAACAAAAATTTTATTTTCAATATTTCATGTAAATATTGTCTGAACTTAAATAATTCAAATTTATATCGTTATGTTAAAGGTTTAGCAATGAAGTAAGTATTACAGTTAGAAACTATGTATGCCAGCTACCATCACAGTCAACAGGCTGAAACCACACCTTAGACTGGTACTGCTTGTAACTTATAGTGCGAAACTGTTCAAATCACATTCTTCCAGTATTTGAGAATGAGAACATTTAGTAATTGGCAACAAAGTTAAACATAATTTTAAATCTTTACAAAACTTTTTCTTGCTCATATACCCCACAAAATGAGGATAAAAGTTTATCGATTACTATACTTCCACTGCTCATGCAGTAGAACTTCAGCTTCAGACCTTATTTTTAATTTATTGCTTCTTTACTAATAATTCTATTCGTAAAACATTTTACAGATAGTATCCACACAAAACACAGAATGCATGTGCAGAATTATATCATTGCATGACAATTAGTTCAGGAGATATGATCTCATAAACATTAAAATGCGCGAAAAACTAAGAGAACTAAGCACAAATTACCCAGACCACATTCATTCAGGGTTTGACAATGAGAGCACTTGGTGACTATCTCAAACCTTTTCCAAGCTTTTTCTCGCTTACATGCTTAACATCAAATACTGAACACATTTGTAAAGCAATCATAGGTTTAAATCTTTTTTATGCATTTGTGTGTTCGATTCTTTAAGGAATTGAGGGTTTATTGGTCAGTAGCTGAAGCACAGTTTATGTTGAATGTCAACGAAGTAGATAAAAAGGTGATGTCAGCAGCTAATGATACAGTGTGCTCACAACAGAAATATCAACACATGATTGTGATTAGTCTATTATTTAATGATGAGGCTATGAAACACATCCATCACACTAAAAGTCAGAGTTTACTATGACAATTAAGAATGTAGCTGTAACACAACATGAAAAGCAAACATCCTAGATCACTGTTTTTATTCGTCTTTACGACGCAGCTTCTGTTTGTATCACAAACTGCCAAGAGATTAAACAATAGGAACTGTATCATCGAAACGTTTCCAACATCGGCATTCATTTGTTCTTGGTCTGAGAGTCAACCAACTTCACCACTGCTGTTTGTAGGTGGGCACCTCTGTGGTGATTAGGTTCTGGAAAACTGTTACTCAAATTAATTAGCACTATGTGAGTGAACACTTATTTATAGCAACACACACGAACACCATAACATCCAGTTCTGGTAAGACACAATAATGAATCTGTCCAGGCTGAAAACTGAACTCCCTAACAAAACTGTCACCTCCAGAAATAAGTATTAGTCCCGAGACTAATTCTGTTACTAACATTGGTGGTCTAAGGGCTTCAACAGTTCTTGTCCTCGGGGCTGTTTACTGTAGGCAGCTAAATTCAGAATGGCCACTGCTCTCTTCAGACTGTTACTGTGTGTGAACTCAGTCCTGCATAGCTGATTCATTCTCAATGAAATCCCGTTGTTGCCTGCCAAGTACTCCTGCTGGTTTGCTGGGCTGCAAGTTACAAAGCTGCACAGATTGATACACCTAATCTGCGTGATTGGCTGAGGCTATCATCAATAACACACATCCTGATCACTGCCCATATATGGCGATGCTGTGAGCACCAGTAACGTCACAGCTGGCAGATAGTCTATATAAGGGGCACACCAGTAGCCCACTGGCAATCGAATCACTTGACAATGGCCAAGGAGTGCATGACCAAAAGCTCAAGTAATCTTAATCACTTGATACGGCTGGGAACGCAGTCAGATTTTATTAAAAACTGTTTGCATTGCTGCTTCCTTTGATGTATTATTTATAATTGTAAGTTGAATGTAATAAATGCTATGAAGCCTTAAAACATCATCCACTGGCGCCCTCTGTGGACAACCACCGAAGTGCTCATTGCTCTTCACCTTGTCTAAATGTAGGCTACTCTGGAATGCCACCATAACAGAAGGGTGCACTACACAGCAAAGGTCGTGATGTAGAGTACAACAGACACAAACACATCAAAAAATTAGAAGGTGATACACAGAACCTTTCTTCTTATACATTGTATTTCTTCCTTCTAAGCACCAAATAGTGCCAAAACCGCTCCATTTTCTCATGCATAACATAAGATCTTTCTAGAATGAAAACTGGTTTATTAATTTATGTTCTTATTTAGGACAGTGCAGGGTTTTTCTCTGACTAGATATTGGAAAACCTAAATCACCATCGTTTTTGGCCTCCATTCTAATATAATACTCATAGAAAGGTGATCCAGGTCATCACACAATATTTTAAATTTCAAAATAAAAAAGAAAATAATAAAAAGCTATTAAGACACAACTGGTCAAAACCAGTTGCAAAATGAATTAGATAAGATATCTGTTTGGTGCAAAAAGTAGCAATTGACTCTAAATAATGAAAAGTGTGAAGTCACCCACATGAGTTATAAAAGGGATCCGCTAAATTTCGGTTACACGATAAATCGAACAACTCTAGAAGCTGTGAATTCAAGTTAATACTTGGGGAATACAATTACAAATAACTTAAACTGGAATGATCTCATCGATAATGTTGTGGGGAAATCGAAACAATGACTGCAATTTATTGGCAGAACAGTTAGAAAATGCAATTGGTCTATGAAAGAGTCTGCCTACACTACACTTGTCCCTTCTGTTCTGGAGTATTGCTGCACGGTGTGGGATACACTTCAGATAGGATTGATGGAGGACATCGAAAAAATTCAAAGAGGGGCTACTCGCACTGTGTTATGCCAAATAGGGGAGACAATGCAACTGGGGTGTCAATCATTAAAACAAAGCCTTTTTTCATTGTGGCAGGATATTCACATGAAGTGTCAATCACAAAATCTCTCCCTCAAATGCAAAAGCAATTTGTTGGCACAGATCTACATAGGGAGACATGATCATTTAAATAAAATAAGAAACGTTAGAGGTCGCACAGAGAGACTTAAGTGTTCATTTTCCTATGTGCTGCTGGCCGGAGTGGACGTGCGGTTCTAGGCGCTACAGTCTGGAACCGAGCGACCGCTCCGGTCGCAGGTTCGAATCCTGCCTCGGGCATGGATGTGTGTGATGCCCTTAGGTTAGTTAGGTTTAATTAGTTCTAAGTTCTAGGCGACTGATGACCTCAGAAGTTAAGTCGCATAGTGCACAGAGCCTTTTGAACCATTTTTTGAACCTATGTGCTGTTTGAGTGGGTAATGGTAGGGATACTTTTAAGGTGGTTCGATGAATCGTCTGCCAGGTGCTTAGTTGTGAATTGCACAGAAGCCACGTTTAACTTCAGATGGTGGTAGACAATGCCATCCTCTACCCCCCAATGACAAAACTTTCTTCTTAAGAATGCTTGACATTGATGTCCCATACTATCAATAGCAAATGTGAACGCCTAAATTTGTTATGTATTGTGGGATGTTTTGTCAAGCTGTTCCACCATGTTCCATTCTGCCGAGAGTAAATAAGCCTTATGAAGTTCCATAACTCGTTAATCATGATTCTACATAACATATCATAGTTTCCAGTACAGGAAAGAACAACTTGGCAAATTCTAAGTTGTCTTTTGATATTGCACTAGCACAAACTTATTCTCAAAGAGTGGGATACTATTTGGCTATCAAGGGGTATTTTAAATATTAATTAATAATATAATAACTGTTGTTTAAGAAATGCTTACAAGTCTTTGCCAAAAGGTGCTAGGTACAGTTAGTATTTAAATTCCTTTGCAGGCTCTTGTATAGTTTTAGTCCATGATACATTTTGTGCTTTAGACTGATTTCTTTCAGTGGAGAAATTACACAGCCAACCATTTGCAAATAATTGTTGAATACATTTGCGTAGATGTCGACACCTCTAAGGATGTCTTCAACAGAATGAAAATTTAAAAGCCCTATAAAATAATACACAGAAAAATAAGTGTGACAGAAACATTATCGAAATCAAAGTTATGAGCAGACATCTTGAAATTAAAAATTAAAACCGTTCCAGTCTTTGGTATGTAAACCTTGCAAGAAATAACAACAGACTGGGCAGCCCAGTGACTTTTAAATTTTTATTCTGATGAAGACCTCCTTAGAGATGTCGCACACTAGGTAAATATATTAAACAATTATTTGCAACCTGCTGGCTGTGTTATTTCTCCATTGAAACATATATATGGTTGAAGCTTCCTGGCAGATTAAAACTGTGTGCCCGACCTAGACTCGAACTCGGGACCTTTGCCTTTCGCGGGGAAGTGCTCTACCAACTGAGCTACCAAAGCACGACTCACGCCCGGTACTCACAGCTTTACTTCTGACAGTACCTCGTCTCCTGTGAGTACCGGGCGTGAGTCGTGCTTTGGTAGCTCAGTTGGTAGAGCACTTGCCCGCGAAAGGCAAAGGTCCCAAGTTCGAGTCTCGGTCGGGCACACAGTTTTAATCTGCCAGGAAGTTTCATATCAGCGCACACTCCGCTGCAGAGTGAAAATCTCATATATGTGGTTGCTGAAAGACAGCCATGTTCAAAACGTTTTTTTGGATGTAAATACTGACTCACTCTGGTTCTATTGGTTCCAAGCACATGCATTGAGGTTTTTGTGACCCACAGAGGAATAATTTTCCTAATGTACAAGATATTCTGAAAGGTATATTCACATAGGACACTCAAAATGTCTAGCATTTTCCATAACTAGTGTTTGGAAGTATATATACAAAACGGGTGACTTTGAGGTGTGAAATATTGCAAACTGGAACAAGGATTAGAAGCCACAAACCTATCTAGCAAATCATATTCTGAAGGAAGGTATTTTCCCTGAATATTTGAAACTGACTGTTACATTACCAATCAATAACAAAAGACGCAGAAAAATTCCAAATGGCTATAGGCCCATGTCAATAGTTCTCATTATATCAAAAGTCGTAGAAAATAGTGTATATATGCAAATTTACAATTATTTTGAAAGTAATAAATTATTGAGTAGTAGCCAGTTTGGCTTTCAAACTCAACCACCAACAACAAAAGCAATTATTTGTCTCCTCAGTAACTTATATGAAGCATATTGGAACCAGAAACTGACTTGTGCAACACTTCTAGGTCTAAGCAAAGCCTTTGTCTTTGTCATACATGGCACAACGACCAAAAACGTTGTAGATAATCAATTACAATAATTGCTTTCATACTTAAGTAACAGGCCACATTTACTAAAGACAAATAACCAAAATGAAGAACCCATGAAAATAAAGACTCAGTGCTCGAGCCTCTGGAATATTCATTATGTATATCAGTTACTTTCCACATTACTTGCCATGTGACAATGTGCTGTATGCTGACCAGATAACACTAATTACAGTTGGAGAACAATCTACAAGAAGTCTTACAGTACAAAAAAGTAGTAATTGAAAAGACCAGACAAAACTTACTTCACCCTGAAGACATTTAAATGAGGTATAAAAATGTAAAATTACATGTAGATCAAAAACGTAGTATCTGATAGACATACAAATTACCTATGTGGCAAATTTGCTCATACTCTCTGTGTGTTGTACAAGTTGAGATATGCTAGTAATAATAATTTGCTATGTCCATACACTTTCCTTTATTTTACTTAAAATGCAATATGGAGTACTAAAAACATTGGGGTGACTCAGTGGGTTCATATAACATCTTCAAGTGGTAGAAGAGAGCAGTTAGATGTATATGAAGTCCAATACCAATACCAAACTGCAATATATATGTACTAGGCGGTGTCTATCTTAGATTCTTTAAACTGTTGCAGTTTTGTCTTGGTGTTGGACTTAATATACATCTAACTAATACATATATAGAATATTAACTTAAGTTCCAAAGTGCAATCCGTATAACTAAAAATAATAGTAAACCAGATCTTTGATACTCAAGATAGACATAAACCCACAAGAGCTATAAAGACCTAAGTTGGAAGTCTTAAAACAAACTCCCAAAGACAGTGAGCGGCCTACCCCTGAATAACATAAAGCATCTCATAGAAGTATGTTTCAATCATACATGATACTATTCAGCTGTTGAATTTTTTTACATTGACCCACAAGAGACATGCAATAAAAACTCCATAACTACCTTAAGTGCTATATTACGTACTATGCCAATATGTGTATGCAGTATTGTGTCATCATAGATTATTTACACTGTTTTATACATACATAATTAATTTAAATCAGAATTATGTACGATACTATTGTATAAATAATCATGGGATATTATTCTGCTAAATGCACAGTATCACTGTATGTAAGATTATTGTATCATCATTATTACTTTAGCATATATATCTACTGGTTTTGCACATGTATATGTATGTAAAATATTTACTACTGTATTGTTTTATGTATTGAACATACTGACAAAGTCAACTATACAGAAAACATACAAAATGGCAAACAAAGATTCTATTCAGTTCTATCATGAACGAATGTACATAGTATTTTTTTGCACTATAGTAATTCGTAAATGTCATATATTTCCAAGTGATCATAAAGTCCCATTCTTGTGTCCACATTATCACCGATGGTTACTTTGTATTAATGTGGGATCATGGCAGAGGACAACGTTGAGACAATGTGACTTATTATTACTATGTGATTTATTGATACAGCTGTAAGTATTTCCATGCAACTGTTATTGTCTTTTTACACACATTGTATTGCTGCATAATAAGTCACACATTTTGAACTTGTGAAATGAATATACATGGCGTATACTGGACACTTGTAATAATCATTACACATAAATGCGTCATGCAGAATGAAAAAGGGAGAAACAGTGTGTGTGACACATTAGAGATGCTGAGAAAAACATATCAGCAAATTAAAATGGGATATGCTTGATATGCGTTAATCATTAAGTATAAATGCATTATGAAATAGAGCACAATAGTATGAAATAAACATTTTAAGAAAAGCTCAAATAATATAGTGGCCCAAACATACAGCAATTTTAGTATAGTCTGTCCAAAATTACTTTAGGATTGACACTTCAACAGGAACACATGGAGGTGCAATAACTAGCCCAAAACAACAGTATGTGCTGTATTACGTACTATGCTCTTGTATAAGCTGTATGGTTATTTTACATTGCCATGTCCAACACAGAACAAACGTGTAATCTTACATTTCACTCTACTCGCTCCAACAGGCAAACTACTCACTTTATAAATACATAAATTGTGGCAATGTGTTCTGGAAGACTTACACTACGTTTTGATTTTAGTTTTATCTGCACCAATAAATTATTAAAACGATATACACACAGTTTGCGAAAACGCATTTTCTCCCGACGTTACCGAATTTTCCAAATGCAGGAAAGTGTTGTATTATCGAAATTAGGCGAATATATTATGTGAATGAAATCTTAAGAATATGCAGGAACTATAACCCCTAGCTGAACACCAACGACATAAATATTATAAATTTATTACTTTAATGAACAGCGAAAATCAAGGAACAAAATACGCTGGAGAAAAAATGGAGAGATCTTACGAAAGCAAGACATACTCGTATGTTTGTATTAAGAAGCAAGGACGACACATGAACAAAAATGCTGTTAACTCGTTCATAATGTAGATGCGAAGGTAGTCTACACTTTCTGATACTTGCTCAGTTGCTTGTGTCGCCACACGGACCCCCTGTTGAATCCTGCCTTGATGTCAAATGTGGTGGGTCTGGAAAGACTTTTTAGATTAGGTTAGATTAGATTCAGTTTTCGTTCCATAGACCCAAAAAATCTACATCTACAACTATATCTACATTTATACTCCGCAAGCCACTCAACGGTGTGTGGCGGAGGGCACTTTACGTGCCACTGTCATTACCTCCCTTTCCTGTTGCAGCCGCGTATGGTTCACGGGAAGAATGACTGCCGGGAAGCCTCCGTGCTCGCTCGAATCTCTCTGATTTTACATTCGTGATCTCCTCGGGAGGTGTAAGTAGGGGGAAGCAATATATTCGATACCTCATCCAGAAACGCACCCTCTCGATGCCTGGACAGCAAGCTACACCGCGATGCAGAGCGCCTCTATTGCTGAGTCTGCCACTTGAGTTTGCTAAGCATCTCCGTAACACTATCACGCTTACCAAATAACCCTGTGACGAAACGCACCGCTCTTCTTTGGATCTTCTCTATCTCCTCTGTCACCCTGACCTGGTATGGATCCCACACTGATGAGCAATACTCAAGTATAGGTCGAACGAGTGTTTTGTAAGCCACCTCCTTTGTTGATGGACTACATTTTCTAAGGACTCTCCCAATGAATCTCAACCTGGCACCCACCTTACCAACAATTAATTTTATATGATCATTCCACTTCAAATCGTTCTGTACACATACTCCCAGATATTTTACAGAAGTAACTGCAACCAGTGTTTGTTCTGCTATCATATAATGATACAATAAAGGATCCTTCTTTCTATGTATTCGCGATACATTATATTTGTCTATGGTGAGGGTCAGTTGCCACTCCCTGCACCAAGTGCCCTATCCGCTGCAGATCTTCCAGCATTTCTCTGCTATTTTCTAATGCTGCAACTTCTCTGTATACTACAGCATCATCCGTGAAAAGCCGCATGAAACTTCCCACACTATCTACTAGGTCACTTATATATTTTGTGAAAAGCAATGGTCCTATAACACTCCCCCCAGAGGCGTGCAGTTCCTCATTTTTAGCACCAATGAGCAAGGGTCTTCAGATTGATTACATTGTGTCAAAAAAAATCAGATTGAAGTCCTCAGGACTTCGCTGTACACCATGAAATGAGATGATTCTCGTGGGTGTGGAACAGCCTGTCTTCTCAGATCACCAGACAACATTCAAACATATAGTATTAATAAGTTTTATTACGAAATGAACAATGACAATACTTTGAGAATAAGAGAGAATTGTCGCAAGAGAAGGGTGATCTACGAAATAAACAAGATTCAGTACTAGCGAAATTGTTGGTTTTGAAGCTGCTGTAGTAATGTCCCGCGACCAGTTTGGCGTGGCACTTATGTTCTCTTCACATAGAGGCCGCTGCTGTCGTGTTGTCGTCCTGGAGAGGGGTCGGTCAGTGCACAATTGGCTGTCGTCTTATTCACAGCCCTCTCTGCTCTCTCGTTCAGGACTGGCGTGCCGGCGCTTGACGTTACGCCGTAACACCCCCATCCTGTAGAGCAGAGCTCCTGGAATGAAAGGATACTTGTGCCGAACAACCCTGCCCGCTCTCATGTAAACGGGGGGCTGTACCAGTGAGTGTGAGTGTGAGTGCTCATGTCGATGTGTGAGTGTCTGCAGTGGCTGACTCCATTGACAATGATGGCAGGGCGACAGTTGGAACTGGTGGCGTGGGGGCTTAGTCAGAGGGGGAAGATCTAGGATCAGGCATCGGCGATTGACAGGTAGACGTTGCTCAGTGCGATCTGATGGAACGAGGTATGCTGGTTTTACCCTTTCACTGAAAACTTTGTTTAGCTTGGCATTAACTAAGAGCATCATTATGTGAGCGTCTCTTTCTAAAAGTGGATAGGGCCTGGTGTAAAATAGTTGCAAGGGTACTCTAACTACATCCATATGGAGCATGATATAGGTACATTGATCAAGGTCTTTATGCACGAAAATGTCTGGGTTCATATGGCAACGAGCTGTTGAAGGTCGGAAATTTGCAGTACAGTTCCTCATTTGTAGCACCAATGATTGGCTCTGAGCACTATGGGACTTAACATCTGTGGTCATCAGTAACCTAGAACTTAGAACTACTTAAACCTAACTGACCTAAGGACATCACACACAGCCATGCCGGAGGCAGGATTCGAACCTGCGACCGTAGCAGTCGCGCGGTTCCGGACTGAGCGCCTAGAACCGCTAGACCACCGCGGCCGGCAGCACCAATGAGCAAGGGTCTTCAAGTTGATTACCTTGTGTGAAAAAAAAATCAGATGGAAGTCCTCAGGGCTTCACTGTACACCATTACTGATGTAGAAGTGCTGAGATCGGTTTTGAAAGCATTCCACAGCATCAGTAACACCAGTGGCAATGCTGCCAGCCAGGAAGACTTGTGCAGCGCCGACTTGAGAGTTCTGTGCCAGCATTCCACCACACAGTTGTTTGCTGGATGGTAGCTTGTGAAACAATGAGTTAATCGACATAAAGCAGCTAATTCATAGAAAAAAGAAGGCTCAGTTTGTCAGCTGTGATCCGTTGTCACATGAGCTGGGCAGCCAGGTCTCGCAATCCATGTTGTCAAAAAAGCTCATGCAACTATCTCTGCAGAAATGTCCACAATAGGCGTGGCCTCGGACCACAAGTAGACTTATCAATGCCCGTGAGAACATATGTGAATCTGTTTATGGGGGTAGTGGCCCCACGGTACCTTTGTAGACATTTTAACAAAGGGGAGGGATGGGAGTTGATGGGAGAGCTGATGAACTACCAGCAGCTGGGCAGTGCCAGGTGCTGAGCTCTCCGAGAGTGGGACAGAAGACCATGAGCAGGCCGGTAGTATTGGGTTCAACACCTGCCACCTACACCACACCATGGATGGGGTGATCAAGGGAAGAAGAGACATGGAGTGGGATTTAGTGCACTCCTTCAGCCGGTAGCAGCCATTCACGCTGCACCAGGCTGGGCTAAGCATCTGCTTTGACGCAAGAGGAACGACGTCTCGCTAGGACTCAGGCGCAAGGACTAGCGCAGCGGCCGAAACCGCGAGTCTGTCCGTAACCAGGGCAGGAGGCAACTACGGCCAACAGTGCACCATCCTTTGTAAATTTGTCACAATAAATAATTCACTGAATAATCATGTTTTCTTAGCGCCACAAGCGCTTTCAGACGATTCCTGACATCATGCAGATCCACTCGGACCCTCTATACTACAATTGAAAGTAACGAAAGGTCGAGGTCAGCTCTGCAAAACGTCACAGCAGATGAGGAAGTAGCCCATAGGAACTTCTTTCAGCTGCATTTCCATAGTTTACTTCGAAAGGAACTCCCGTAAATCTTGGTCCGTTACTTGTGCCATAACTAACTGGGTTAGATCCAATCATGCAGAGAGTATGTTAATTCTTGAGAAGTAGCCAGAAACTATGTGTCAGCCCCTCACAAGTGACGAAAATTGGTTGTTAAACGCCAAAGAAATAACTTTCTGGTCTGTAAGGACAGTGAATTGGCATCCCTGATCTTGTGGTCGGAAATGTCTAATTATTTCCTAGACTGCTAACAGCTAGTGGTCATAGGAATCCCATTTAGTTTGTGTGTCAGACAACTTGCGGCGAAAAATGGAGGGGCTGCCATGACCCTTTCAGTTTTGTTGCAGCACTGCCCCTTTACCCACCTGTCTAACATCTACAACCACAGCCAGTGGCGCTGAAGGAGGAGGGTGAGCAAGAAGTACTGCCACTTGCAAGGAGGATTTGACATTGTGGAAACCAGACAATATTTCATGTGTCCACACGATGGATCCTTTTCCTCATGAAGTGTTTCCAGAAAGCAGCTGTGAGTGGTGCCTGGGCTGCTACAGTTTGTGATAGGGGGTGCCTGTAGAAAGTAGCCATGGCTTAGAAAAAGCGTACTTGCTGATATGTTTCGGGTAGGGAAACTGATTGAAACAAGTCCACCTTAGACTATGAGGGAGTTATCCAACGTTCCAAAAAGTCCACTGCTTGTTTGTGGATCACACATTTGTCACCGTTTGTCTTCACTCCAAAATCGGAAAGCCTCTCAAAGATAGTCCTTAAGTGAATTTCGTGCTCTGCAGCTGATACAGAAAAAATTAACACATTGCCGATATACACAAAGCAGAAATCCAGATGGTGGATCACAATAAGTTTCTGGTTCTTCGAAGGTCATTAGCTGCATTATGTAGTCTTAAAGTCTTTTTGGACGTTTTAGCGTTAAACATTCACGCAGTGTGGCCTAATTCTTCCATCATCACATTGTTCTTATCGTTCTCCAGTTTCATCATATAAATAACAATAATTATTGGACTCATTCTGTTCTATTTTATCTTCTGCATCATCCTGTAAATCATCATAATTATCAAACTCATTTTTCTTTAAAACCTATGTTTGACTTTGCTCTTAATTTCGTCTGATGACTCTTGAGACTCCTGGTGAGGTAGATCTAGGTCCGCAGAAACTATTGGACTTCCTCTTTCATAATTCTCTCTTCAAAAGTAACATTCCGTGATCTCATCAACTGAAGAATTTCTTCACACAAGACCTGACAACCATTGTCATGTTCATAGCCAGTCAGATTCTCTTTTACTGCTTTTCGATCCATTAAATGTTTTGCAACATGAACATAACATTTAGACCCTATTGTACGTAGGTGCTTCACGCCATGCTTCTTTCGATGTCATATTTCATATGTAGATGTCCCTAAAATACTGGAAGGTCCCATTTGATTGAGTATGCATGCTACAGAATTTATCTTTCCAGCCCAAAACGATTGAGGAATGTTTTCATGTGCATGCATCATAGCCCTGGCTATTTCAACAGAAGTATGATTTTCTCTTTCACTGCATCCATTTTGCTGTGGAGTGTATAGCATAGTAAAATGTTCGATTATGCCATCCTTCTGTAAAATCTCCCTTGTCATTTTAATGTCGAACTCTCCTCCTATAATGCTTAAAAGGTTTTTAATTGTATGCTTAGCAGTATTTGTTTCATTTATAAACTGTCTTAGTTTATCAGGAACTTCTGATTTTTCCTTGACAAAGTAAAAAGCTCGAAATTTACTCTAATCATCTTTGAATAACACAAAGTAGCGACACCAAGAATTGGACTTTTCAAAAGAACCACAGACATCCATGTGAATTAGCTCTCCCAGTTCAGAAGCTCTCTTACAAGTGCCAAGTGCAAGTCAATGTGCTTAACCACAAATACAGCCCCCCCAGAGCTCAGCGTCCAATCTCAAGTTTGTGCTTAAGATCTTGGAGACCAACATCTTGAAATATCGCTTATTTTGATGCCCAAATCTTTCATGGTACAATTGTAGTAAATTTTCGCGACTTATTCCATTTACTTCAGCAGGAATACTTCTCATCATTAATTTAAACAGTTTTCCATAACGATGACGATAGCCAACTAGTTTTGTGATTTCACGAATTTTAAAATAACACCTTTCTGTTGTGGATGAAATGTACTTTAGGATTTTTGTCTTGTGCTGCTAAAACTGAAAACAGATTCTTTTTAATTTTTGGTATGTACCATACACCACTCAAAGTGATTTTGCGCCACTTTTCATTCACTTCATTATTCCATTTCCGTTGTGGCCTCACCAACAGCCTCAACAGTATCACAATCTGCTGATGTAACTGTATGCGACGTAGAAAATAGTTCAAATGTCTTGAAAAAATTGTCAGTATTGCTGGTATGACCAGTTGCATCATTATCTACAAATCAGGTTACCAGTATTGCACTCAGATGACATAACAACAGATGATTCAGCGAAGAGAAACATGTTCGTGTTTGAGGTTTCAGCAGCTTCCAACATAATACTTCTCTGAGGCTTTTGTGGTCGACCAGCCGCAACCCACTTCCAGCATTACTGGTCTGGTTTCTTACAGTAATGACAGACAACTTTATTTTTCCACTGTGGTTGTTTAGATGAATGTTTCAATTAGTTGCTTATAACAGACCCTTGATATGTAGAATCCCCACCTTTATTCAACAGAGCTTTCTCACATGCGCAAAGCTGAGCTGTCAAGTTATCAACGGTCTTATCATTTTTGACGTAATCATGCAACTTGATTTAAATGAAAAATAGTCACCTGGCAGTGCCCCTAAAATTTTACAGATTAAAAACAAATCGGATAATCAGAATTATTTTCTACATCTTTGGCCTTTTCTTGCTTCAAATTATTCCATGCATTTCCAGCTTTGATATATGATTTGCTACATCATCAGTGGACTGTTTCACATATCCAAAAAATCGTAAACAAAGATCATAAAATTCGTCTTCAGAAATACTATCAAATAATTTATGCAATTCTGCCCATACTTCTTAAGATGTATTAAAGTGCATTGATTTCAGCAATGTTTCATCTGTCATATGCTTAGTCAATACAATTACAGCAGTGCTGTCAGTCTCAAGATAATTATTTATTGCATTCTTATAACTGTCATTTACTTGAGCAGCAGCATCTTCCATAGCTTCTACAGGTTTAACTAACCTACCTTCAACAATCCCAGGCACTCCAGGAATACGCCCACAGAGAGACATTTGCTTTGCATAGGCATGTATTCCAATTTTATTGCCCTTCCAGTAAACCAATGCTTATTACTCCATAGTCGAACTTTACTCCAAAAGTTACACCGACATATAAATGTCGCAATATGAGAATTTCAAAATTTATACTTCATTTATGTACAAAACTTACAACTTGTATTTCTTCAATTCCTTTTAATAATTACGCAGTAGCACACCTGGGCCTATAAACTGTTTGATTATTTAGGAATGACACAAGTTTTTCATAGATAGAAAAACACACTGGTTTAATAGAAGTCTACAGAATGACGCTCAACAACGATAATAAATTTCCATTGTGGGAAAGAACGCAAAACAATCTGTGTCTAGTAAGACAGAGATATTTAAATGTCAGTTTTATTTAATAACTGTTTACAACACAAACCTTTAACAGGTACAGCCACAACTTTGTAGAATTTCATTTATGTTTCCTTTCTTGTTTTCTTTCCGAAATTTATTTCAGTTGTTCCGCAGATAGCTTGGAATTTATTAACCTTCTTCTCAATATCCGTCATAGTTATAACTAATATCATTTCCTAGATAACTGGATTGGAGCACTTGTTCTAAAGTTTTCTCGTTTATTACTGTTTTCGGCCCGACTAGATTCTTTCCTCTGAAACTGTTATCATTGTCTTATCCACAGATACAGTTAAATTTTAGTAAATTATGCTTTTGCTCAATCTATATACTGTTCTTTGTAAATTATCTTCTGTTCCCTGCATAATTATTGTCGATGGGCTGATTACCCACTCAAATAGAAAAACTACAACTTAGAAGTCGTTAAGATATACATAAAGTCAACTACGAAAAAAATAAATAAATGAGATCTTAGTTCTGTCCACAATTGAAGACTTTGATAAAGGCTGTTTCACATTGGATGGCACAGAAAGGGATGGAAAGGGAATTTAAAACATTCTACAGTCCATTTCAAATTGCGGTATTCACACAGAATGGCAACGGATAGAGTGAACAAGGAAGTTTACCTTGTGGCGACGTCATTTATCCACTGCGCCAAAAACAGCGGGTGAAAGCTGCAGCTGATAGATATTTATCTTTGGCGTAGTCGACTTGGTTACGAGTTGTTTATTCTTGTTAGTTTTTGATCTGTGCTTGGAAAATAAAATGTTTTCTCATCTCATGAAAAAGCTGTTACTTCATAAAATATAAAGGCTCCCATAGTGGTGACCCCGAAAAATCGTAGCAGAAGCATAAAGAAAATACGAGAATAATGAATTCAGAGAAAAAAGCATGGGGCAGTGGAATCAAGATTGAAGACTACAGTCTGTTCGACCAAGGATCGCGGTCCACGCCCTTTGATTCGCCACAAAACGGAACGACAGATGTTAACGCAAAAGATGGGAGTACCTAGGCGCGACGCGGAAATGTTACGCTTTCCGCGTTCTGGCTGACGTGCCCCCAGCTTTGGTTTACGCAGGCTGAATGCATATTTCGGCAGCGTGGGGTGTCTAACAACATTGACAAGTTTAATATAGTGGTTTCACATCTAAATTTAGAAGTGATAGAGCAAGTAGAAGAAACCTTGTCGCAACAAAATTACTTAGTGCTAAATGAAGCTCTCATACAGTATTATACGTTGTCACCAGATTTGCGACTACAAAAAATTTTCGCATACGAAGATTTGGGCGACAAGACTCCGTCACAAGTACTCAAAGCCTTACGTACATTAGCCGGCCCGGAACTCCTACCTAAAGAGTCTTTACGTCTAATATGGCTTCGTAAACTTCCTGCCAACATCCGTGCCGTCATTGCAGCAGAAACAGACTTACCATTGCAAGTCTTAGCAAAAAAGGCAGACACCATCGCAAACACCTTAACCGAAGTTTCTGCGTGTTCCGAATTCAACTACAGCCAGGATAGAGACCCAAGAACGTGTAGTGTGATGGAATCTGACGTCAGTGAACCAGGAACGTGCAATAATACTTCCCAACAGCAGTGCTCATCGACCGAACCCACCATACAGCAACTGGCGGCACAAGTGGCAAAACTCAACGTGCAAGTAACTTCACACCACCAGCAGCTACGAAGTCGCAGTTGGAAAAGACGAAGAAATGCTATCCAACAGGATTTGACAGATCAATGGTGCTGGTACCACAGACGCTTCGGTAACACTGCCCGTCAATGTATTCAACCCTGCAGCTACCCAAACTTAAAGGCGGGCGTTAAAGGGCGCTAAAGTTCGTCAACAACAACATAGGCGCCCGAGTCATAGCGTGATTCAAAGAGGTGAAAACGCCACGGTATCTGCAGTCAACCAATCACACCGACTGTTCGTGTTGGACCTCTCTTCAGGTGAGAAGTTTCTGATTGACACAGGTTCAGAAGTCAGTGTTTATCCAAGAAAGAGTGGTGATATACTCACGACAACAACGCAACATGTGCTGACTGCGGCAAACAATTCCAGAATATCTACCTATGGTGAGAAACAGTTGGCATTACATCTGAATTCCAACTTCCATCCAAAATGGACTTTTGTGGTTGCTGATGTGACGAGTCCTATAATTGGAGCGGACTTTTTACGGAACTACCGACTTATGCCCGACCTGGTTAACCGTCGTTTGGTGACAGTTCCCACAGAAGGGATATTGCCTACTGCGTCTTCCGCGTCGGTTCAAGTACAGTGCGATGTGCCCGTGTCTTTCCGCACGAAGATTTCCGGCTCCTCTACCGAATCATCCGCGTCGGGATATTGTGATACGATTTCGTACCCTCAACTAAGCGGGGCGCACACGTGTGCGTCACGCAAGAAGACATCCAACAGTCGTAACGATTCGTATACTGTAGGCAATATCAGAGCACTGTCGGAGGAATCACTTTTTCGTAAACTGCTTCAGGACTTTCCAGCACTTATCGAACCCGTCCACGCAACCAGGAAATGCAGACACAATGCTCAACACCACATCAGCACGACACAAGGTAACTCGTTGCCTTCCGCCCGCGGCGTCTGCCTCCAGAGACGCTGCTCGCGGCGCGAGCTGAGTTCGACAGACTTCTAAAAACAGGTATTGTAAGTAGGTCTGATAGTTCATGGGCATCTCCAATTCACATGGTCCGTAAAAAAGACAGTTCATGGAGAGTATGTGGAGACTACAGGGCGCTCAATGCCCGCACAATCCCCGACCGCTACCCAGTATCCAATGTGACTGATTTCAACAGTACGATTAGCAATGCCAAAATATTTAGTGTGATTGATTGCACCAAAGCATTTTCCCAGATTCCCATGGCTCCATCTGACATTAAAAAAAAAACAGCAGTTATCACACCATTCGGTTTGTTTGAGTACAATTTTATGCCATTTGGCCTCAGAAACGCTGCCCAAACATGGCAAAGATTCATGCATGAGGTGCTTCGCGAATTACCATTCGTATTTTGTTATATGGACGACATTTTAGTATTCTCTGGTTCTGTATATCAGCATGTCGAACATCTGCGGCAGCTTTTTCGCCGTCTGACACAGTATGGCATAATTATTAACGAAACAAAGTGCGCGTTTGGAAAACGCGAGGTTAAGTTACTGGGATATTTGGTTTCAGCAGCAGGCCTGTCACCTTTGCCTGAGCGGGTTGAAGCAGTACAACAGATGCCCCTTCCCACAACTTACAAAGGACTTCGCAGGTTTTTAGGCATGCTCAACTATTACAGACATCACTTACCTAAATTAGCTGCCGCCCAAGAGCCACTCACAACGTTACTTGCAGGTAAAAATACAACAGGAAATCGTAAAATTCCATGGAGTCCAGATGCTGAAGCAGCTTTCCATAACTTAAAGAAATGTCTTTCTCGGGTAACACTACTGGGACATCCAAGATTGAGCGCTCCTTTAGCGCTCATGGTTGATGCGAGCCAAACAGCGGTGGGTGCAGTGCTACAGCAAGAAGTCGATGGCAGATGGCAGCCGCTCGCATTTTTCTCTAAAAACCTGACTCGACAGCAGCAAAAATGGAGTGCTATCGACCGTGAGTTGCTTGCTATTTACTTAGCCATAAAGCATTTTCGCACGTCTGTCGAAGGGAGGCACTTTGCAATTTTTACCGATCACAAGCCTTTAGTAGCTATATTTCAACGAGACACAGAGTTCAATTCGCCACGTCAGTGCAGGCAAGTCGAGTACATTGCACAGTTCACAACTGACGTGCGTCACGTTTCAGGAAAAGACAACCTGGTGGCAGATTGCGTGTCTAGGAATTATGCCAGTTTAAATTCAATTCGTTGGACCGAGTTAGCGTCTAAACAACGAGAAGATCCTTTCTTGCGCCGTCTAATAGAGTAACAGAGAACTGCGCTGCAGCTCAGACGTGTGTCTGTCCCAAATGTTCCAGACGGAATTTGGTGTGATGTAGCAAAAGGAAAGGAGCGACCTTACATACCAGAACAATATCGTCGCGAGATTTATAGTGCACTACATAACCTATCACATCCAGGAGTACGAGCTACAGCCAAGTTAATTTCCTCCAAAGTAGTGTGGCCTAGAATACAAAAAGACTGTCGTGGATGGGCGCGTGCATGCCTAACATGCCAGCGTAATAAAATCAGCAGACATGTCTTTGCACCTATTGCTGACTTCCCGACGCCATCTGCAAGATTTTCACATATACATGTGGACATTGTGGGCCCGCTATCATGCTCTTCAGAACAACGCTATTTGCTCACAATCATTGATCGTTTTACCAGGTGACCAGAAGTAGTTGTAATGCAAGACATTTCTGCGGAGTCGGTTGCATTCATGGTTCTCCAGGTTTGGCGTTCCGCAAAATATAACAGATCGCGGAAGGCAGTTTGAAAGCCATCTTTTCAATGAACTTTTACTACTGTGCGAGTGCAACCACCTACCCACCACAAGCTATCATCCATCTAGTAATGGAATGGTGGAACGACTACACCGCACGCTCAAAGCTGCATTAATGTGTAGTTCCACTTCATGGCCTGCAGCACTACCGCTGGTCCTACTCGGATTGAGAACAGCCGTGAAGGAGGACTTACAATGCTCTTCCGCAGAATTGGTTTATGGCGAGCAATTGAGGGTTCCTGGAGAATTTATCGTTCCAGCATCTACACAGCCGTTCGCCCCTGAGCTATGCACGCAATTCGCGAGACAACTCAGCGTTAGAATGAGAAACATCAAACCCACTAACCCTGTCAGACATGGAGACCGGAGAGTGTTTGTACATAAAGACCTGCAAGCAACGTCCCACATGTGGCTTAGGGATGATACGGTGCGCCCGCTGCTTGTTCCGCCTTACTCTGGACCATATAGGGTAATCACAAGAGGAAGCCACAGCTTCAAAATCGATAAGGATGGTAAAGAAGAGACAGTCTCAATTGAGCGGCATAAACCTGCTTACACCGAAGAGGGTACACTCCTTCCTCAGTCTGCAAAATCACCCTCAAACGTGGAGGCCAAAGAAACAGCAGAGAGTCTCGCCGAGCCCTCGGTTTCAGAAGAGGACAACGAAGCAGCAAGTGCAGAACAGGAGCAGCCATTGCCTGCACCAGATGTTTTCACGAGAGCTGGTAGAAAAATCAAGTGCAAGTTTCCCCACATACCTGGTGCACCCGGTTTCAAAAGGAGGGGGGCTGATGTGGCGACGTCATTTATCCACTGCGCCAAAAACAGCGGGTGAAAGCTGCAGCTGATAGATATTTATCTTTGCCGTAGTCGACTTGGTTACGAGTTGTTAGTTTTTGATCTGTGCTTGGAAAATAAAATGTTTTCTCATCTCATGAAAAAGCTGTTACTTCATAAAATACATATAAAGGCTCCCATAACCTATTCTCACTCTGCTCAAAGATGTTATAATATTAGGTTTGGTACTTTCGTGTCTTTTCACTCTTCATTTTATTGTTGGCTTTGTTTTTATGACACATTGCATGTGTTCCATGACGACTTGTATACCTTTTGAATAAATATTCACCCACAACAGAGCCCACATGTCCAAAAAGGAAGAATGACTTACATTTTGCACTACTTGGACAAATTAAACAGCCTATGCTGGCATAAATAAGATCTTAAATTGGTGGAACAGTTATCATAAAATAACTTTTTTACTATTGAAAAAGTCTGTTTCAATGAAGAAGAAAAATACAGTGATTTTTAAATTTATTTGGGCATTAAAAAGAAAAAAATGCTCATTGTATTTATTCCTATACATCGTTTAATGAGTTTGTATACATATTTTGTTAAGCAAATACATTTCTATGTTGATTTTATTTTATTTCATGTCCCACAGGTCCCACTGTGTTGGGTTCATAAGGACATAAAAAAAGTCTGATGTCATATTTGCAGAGCATTCACTTTCACTATCATGTAACACAGTACATTAGACTTCATAACTACAAAAAAATTACATTTTCATAGAAACTTTAAAATTATACACAGAAACAGATATAATGTGCAAGGTAAATAACGTTACTAGTGGCCAGACCATCGAAACCATATATTTTTAATAATATTAAAACATGTAATTTAATTAGAGCTATAGTGAATTCAGTTTTATTATCATTCTTGTGTAGGGACTTCACAATAGCATGCATAAGTCTGTTGGAATAATGCTTTGTTGAAGTGAAGCACTGAAAATATGACAGAGAATGTCTCTTATCCACAAGCAAGAATATTTTACTAAATTGTCAGATGTATTACTCACCACTTCAGAATTCTTACTTTTTAGTGGCTTCATGGCTTTTTAAATTTCCTCTACAGTATCAAGATTAAGGTGCATTTTTGGTATTATGTTGGAGTATGGAGACTGACATAGAGTCATGGCTTCATCAACAGAGACCTTACAGCCAGTTTGCTAAGTAATAGGCAGGAAGAATTTATTAAATTTTTTTATTAATATCTGATTTATTTTCAGTCATCTTTGTCCACTGAATTTGTATCTGTTTCTCGTTTTGCAATACTCCAAATTGTTTTGATGTCGTTATTAGAAATGGACAATGCATTTCCCATTGTTCCACTTTTCAGCGCTTTACCATGGAAAATTCGTTATGAATGTCCATTGACCATTAATTAACTTTAGCACTGCTGGTTTCTTAAGTTGAAATTATATTCAGACCTTCATATCAAAAATCATGCCTCATAACCCCACTTTCAGTGATCATTAATGTGCTAACGGAAGCAACGTTGTAAAGCATTCTGTCCACTATGAGCACACCACCATTTGCCAGTGGTGTCATTTTCCATCCTTTCCATTGACATACAATATGAATTGCGCTTAATACGGTAATCCAAGACAAAGATTTTTAGCATCATGAAGTCACACAGTAACTGGGTCACTACAAATGTTAGCTTTACCTGACTCACTTGTCCTATTTATCACAAGGCGACTTATATATGGCTCCTCTATTATCTTCACACTGATAAGGAACATTCCAAGCAACACATATGGCCACAGCCAACACTGTGAGCAGCCATATCGTTAACAGTGGTAATCCCATTATAGCCTGTTCCAACTTACTTTATGATTGCCAGAAGGAAGTAATAGGATGAGGCCCACAAGAAAGGTATGAGACACATTCAGCCAATCCCATGAGACCTGTAGCCACAGAAACCATCCTTATTACCAGATCTCTACCCCCATCAAAGCAAAACTTCCCGTTTCCACTGTGCTGCAGCTTCAGGTGTCCTGTGTTGTCGTTCAATGTGAGCTGAGATTTTATTTTTCATTTCTCACAATAACATGGTCAACACCTAAAAAAGGGAGGAATAATAGAGTTTAACGTCCCAGTGACAATGGGGTCATTAAAGACAAAGCACAATCTCGGATTAAGAAAGGATGGGGAAGGAAATCTGCTGCGCCATTATGGAAGGAATCATCCCAGTATTTGCCTTAAGCAATCTACGGAAATAATGGGAAACCTAAATCTAATAGGCTGGACATAGATTTGAACTATCTTTTCTCGAACAGTTGATATTTTACCTGTTATTAATATTTTCGTTGTGTGATACTGTACAATGTCAGGAGAAAATTCCTTGAATGTTATTCAGTGTGTTGCACTCCAGAATGATTTTGATGTACATTCCTAAATTGGAATGCCAATAAGAATGTCTTCACAGTGTACCTTCAATGTTGGAACGTCAAAGTAGGTGATGAAGGTGGACCTTATGGATTCAATAATTTACCATGTGCCATGGTTCCCGAATTCAAAATTGAGGAACTGGTGAAAACAAAAGATATACAGTCAATAGCCTGCCACCTTGTCACTGCCACATTAAATGTTACCTAGCTAGCAATAATTCAGGTTATACGAGGGACGACTGGAAAGTGACGAGCAGTAATGTTATTACTAAAAAGTTAAATAGGTAGCAAAACAAAAGAAATACAATTGATCTTACAATTTTTTCCTGTTTTTTTACATAGTCACCAATGTTCTCAAAACATTTCTCCTAACGTGGTATCAGTTTCAGTATGTCCTGCTCATAGAAGTCCATGTGGTTGGAGAATAGCCACCTGCAGACTTCTGTGTTCACTTCTCCATCTGTCCCAAAGGCTGGGAATTTCTTCATGGGATCAAACAGATGAAAGTCCAATGGTTTTTTGGATGCTGTAAACACGCCCAAATTTGGATATTTTCCCACAAACAAGAGCAGCAACGTGGGAGCGAACATTGTCATGAAGAAGTTTGACACTGTCAGCATTAATGTTGTGGCATTTGTCATGAAGGGGATGACGCAAAGTTTTGATGTAGGCTGTAGTGTTCACAGGGGCCCCGTGTTCAGCGTAATTCACCAATAACACACCATGCATGTCCCAGAACACTGCTACAAGCCCTTTTCTAGCAGACTCAGTAACTTGGAATTTTTTTTCGTACTGAGGAACCAGCATGTTTCCACTCCATAGAGGGCGTCTAGGTTTCAGGTGTGTAGCGGTGCGCCCCCAATTCATTGCCAGTGATGGTTCCTTTCAGAAAGTCACGCTATTCTGTGGTGTAATGCGTTAAGTGATTCAAGTCATCAAACCCTGCACCCTGTGATTGTCTGTCAGGTTCTTAGGTGCCAAGCGAGCACTAACTTTACGAAATTTAAACACGTCATGAACAGTATCGTACACCACACCATGGAAAATTTTGAACTGCTACGACAGGTTGGCAGTTGTCCAGACTGATCGTTCAAAATTGTTGCATTAATGGCTCCAACCTTCTGCAGCGTTGCAGCTGTTGCTGGCTGCCCAGAGTGTAGCGAATCACTAAGGTTGACACGGCCCTCTTGGAAGAATGCACGCCATCTGGAGACATTGCTATGATCCACACAGTATCCCCATACACGCCACGCATGGCCCTGCGGATTTTCACTCGGCTTATGCCCTTTGGCCCACACATATCAAACCACACTTCACTGCTCTTCACAAGTTGATGACAGTAATGCACATGCCATGTTTGTTACATTGTTCACACTTCTCTCCCTTGAGCTTTACATGAAAACAACATATCCTCTGTCGTGCAAACTTCAAACTATATCATCGTGATACTTCAACATTGCAGTTGTAATACCAGGATAGAAAAAATTCTCGTGGGTAAATTTTCGATTCCCCCCCCCCCCCCTCCCCTTGTACTTCGTCTGCAGTAGATGCACTTTGTACTATGCTGTTGGGTAAAGCAATTCTGAATACTGGAAGAAAGCTGTCAATAGCACACATTTCATCATGAAAAAAGCATCCCACAAGGAAGCTATTAAAGCAGAATTCACTGTTGTAAATGATCAAATTGTCAAATACCGGCAGTGACGATGTCACTCCAAACATCTTCGATGACGACGAGAGTGTCTGCTTCTTCAGCTGAGTGGTCAGTGCAGTTGGCTGCCATGCTGGAGCCCACTTTTGATTCCTGGCCAGGTCGGAGACTGATCCACTTGGGGAGTGAGTTTTGTGTTGTCCTCATCATCATTTCATCATCACTGACATGCCAGTTGCTGACGTGGCATCAAATAAAAACACCTGCACTTGGTGGCTGAACAGCACCAGATGGAGTCTCCCAGTGAAAACTGCCATACGATTATTTCATTTTTTTCAGTGATGGTAGTAATATCAGTTATTTTCCAACTGTTATCACATGAATAGCGGGATTCAGTTGAATGTTTTGTGTGGGCAGTTTACGCATGTGCGTGAAAAAATTATATTTCCATAACTTTTGTTATCATTAAGGAGGCTGTTATTAGCAATGGCGTCCAAATGAAGTTCATAAGGAACTCGCTCATAATGATGTGGAAAAAAACGTCTCACTGTTTGTACTACAGATGTTACTATACTGAGGTATTGTATTTTGTGCCACTATTATTTATTTACTTAGTTTTGGTCCTGTGACATCTTGTACAGATAAAGAACAAGTCAACAAAAATACAGAGATATTTATCACAAGTGACTGCTTTGTATAAGTTTGATGTAAATGCAAATTATTAGATGTATACAAATAACAATAACAGATTTTGTGGTTATCATATATGGTTGGTCAGTATGGTTTCGACACGAGACAGTATGGTCTAGGAACATCACAGGTGTGGAACACGTTTGCGCTCATTTTTCAATCCATAAGGGATGTAACAGTATTCAAATAGGCGAAAGTGTGTGATGATGGCCGTCTTAGGTATATCTGGTGGATGCATAGGGATCTGATGGTATGCCTTGGAACAATCCAAAACAGAGAAAAAATTAGAGCCATGTAGTAATTGCGTGAAATCCTGTATATGAGGAATGGGGAAATTATTGATAATGGTGTGAGCATATGCAAGGTTTTTTAGGAACACGGTGAATGGATGAAGACGAGTTGTTATCAGAGGGGCAGAGGATGCCCGAAGCCAAGAGATCCTGAAAAATGTCCTTGGTGTGCAGAATTTTGGATGTGGGAAGGCACCTGGCCATATAATGTACAGGTGGGCTGTCGGTGATGCGAATCCTATGACAAGTGCCATTACCGATGGCCGATACTCGCGAAGGGGGGTCAGCAAGTGGGGTCAAGAAGGGATCCGTAGGCAACGTCGGTTCACTGACCTTGATGAATCGGTAGTGTGCAGGCGGGGCCTCAACTGTTGTCGACGATGGGATGCATGATGCAGGAGCCGCACAGTGCAAAGAATCAGGAGGGGCGCAAGCAAGTGCATCTTGGAAATTCGTCTGCAGCGATGCGAAAACGACAGCAGGCAGCAGAATGCTTGTTACAGAGTAGGTTGGCGAAAAGATGTAGTAGAGGCGTGTGTTGGGTCGCCTCATTGCGGTTCTGCAGATAGGCAACGTATAGTACGACATGCATGTGACAACTCAGCAGAGGTAGAGGCTATGCGGGTGCATAAGGCAGCGTTCTGTGTGTGGAGTTTGTCGATTTGTGAGCGCAATTCCGACAGGTCAGAGAGCCGTGCAGTAATGCGCTCGATCAGGGACGCACATGTGGAAAGCTTAGCCAAGGAGGTGGAGAGCGAAGTCGTGCTGAACTCGTATGGGCACGGAACTGTAAAGCCAGACTCGTGGCGGAATGTGGCGGCCTGCAGGTCTGGTGAAAGTTCATAATAGTGTAGAAAATCCAACTTGATCACAGGTTCATCCACGTCGGCAACATGGAAAGTCCAAGGGTAGGTGTGAATCAGTGATAGGTGAAACGACATCTCGATGGAGCCATGGACCGCAATGGGAGAACTATTGGCGGTGTTCAAGGTGAGGGCAGAAGGTGATAGTGCATCGGGAGTATGCTTGGCCAGGATTACGCTAACGTCGGCCCCAGTGTCGACAAGAAAGCGGATTTCTGATGACATGTCTGTGGTATAGAGGCGTCACGTGGCAAGTGGTGCAGTGTCAGGCGATAAGCGCCCTGAAGGAATGTAGTGGGACGTGGCATTTAAACATGCCCCCTGATCTCGTTTGGGTAGGCACAGCAGTTGCAGGTTGCCACAGCACAGTGGGTAGGCCGGTTGGTGGGGCGGTGCAGTGCCGGAGGGGGCTGCAGCTGACTGTGTCAGGGTCAGTAGCCGAGCGGGTTGCTGCTCAGGCGAGGTCGGCGGCTGTCAGCAGCCCACTGGCAGTACCGCCTGTAGGCCGCTAGGTGGCACTTGAGGCAATTGAGGCACTGAGGCGAGAGCACTGGAATCTGCTGGCAGGGTGTGGAACTGGAGGTGCAGGTGTGCCAACTGAGGGTGATAGAGATGTCGTTCGTGACAGGCGGTGTAGGTGACGAATGATAGCTTAAGCCTGATCCGCCATGCATAAACAAACCTCTAGTGGGTCGGCGACGTGAGACAGTAGATTAAGTTGCAGAGCTGAAGGCATCTTGACCATCCACAACGACCAAAACGCGGCGTCAGGTAATGCTTACTCATTGATTTATGCATGTAGGTACCACCAAAGCTGTGAAGGGGTGAGGTCGTCGAGGTGCTCATCGTGAATAATGTGGAGGATAGCCTCTGCAGGAGAAAGGCACTCGATAAACAGTGCTTTCGCCCTCGAATATTTGTGTGAGGCAGGCGGTGAGAGAAGTAAGTTGCTGATGAGGGTTTAGGTGGCTCAGCAGGCAGACAAAATGGGCGTCGTCGTCCGAAATGCCTTGTTTGGCCATCAAGGCGAACCAAGTCTTTGGGTTATCTTTTCGCAATGCAGGTAGCTTAGGCAACCTGCCAGGTAACACATGTTGAGGCAGAACCGGCAGCCAGGAATCGGTGCGAGCAGAGCTGGACGCCTCCGATATCGAAAGTGCAGTAGCGGTGAATGATGCAACTTCCAGGGTCCGTGTGGGGCAGTGGCCACATGCAGCAGACGGTGCGGAGGGAGCGGGCACATAAGTTGGCATGGTGTGTCCAATCTGCAAGCCCGACGAAGAACACGGTGCGGGTGTAACAGCCGGTGCCATTGCAACAGCGGGCAGGAGTGTCTTGGTGCAACCACAGTGCAACAGTCGATGAAATCGGTGACTGGCGCCGCCGAGACGACATGCGGGGGAGGGGGGGGGGCGGGAGGGGGGGCGGTGCTGCGACACAATGCATGTAAGAATGTGCCACCCTGCACTTAGAAATGTTCGATTCACAGTTCTGGAACTTCGTCAGCACATCAAATCATCCCAAAGGTAATGGCGTGCATGAAGGATAAACCACAATATCTTTAACTGGAAGGTCGTCCATGATGTCCTCAGGCGGCGTGCACTGTCCATGTTGTGGCTGTTGTTGTGCTGTGGCCATGTTGAGTCAGTTAGGGTTAGATGGTCGCCGGCATGGCTGGGCATAAATAATTGTTCACTTTTAACCAAACTCGCATTAGCTACACTTGACCACTCATGGTTGGAAGCTCAGTTAATAGGGAGCATAACACTTGCACTGAAAGACACTGCTAGATCCATTGTGGCGGAAACAATTGTGGGCTGGCATATGAAGTTCATAAATGACGAAAACAAGCACAAAATAGCTCGCAGTGTCAGGGTCGCCTCTGTGGTTAACACATATGGTTGGTCGGTAATAAAACACACTGAGTATCGAATATGTACTTATTAATCACTGAGACAAAACGAACAAACATGGTAGAATAACAAGTTATGCGCTGAGAATAAGCTAGAAGAAAAGCAGTCTAAAGACAATAAGAGTCAAAGATAGGGCGCTATGCACCAGAGATGCCACAAATTTATCAGAGTAACTGCTTTGGACAAGTCTGATGTAAATGTAAATGACTATGTCAGTGTAATATCACATATAAAACGCGCAATTTATCACACATGTGACTGCTATAATATTTGTGCTACTTTTGCATTATAAGTCCCCATTTTAATTGGCGAGGAGTTCATTTACAAAGTAGTAACTGTGATCCATGATAAATAACTTCAGTTTCTTTTGCAGAAGCCTTAATCATTTACTAATTTGATGTTGTTAGGGGGAGATTACATAATTGCAGGGCTATATGAGAAATAGTTTCTAATAGGTTGATGTCTTTGCATAGGAGATGTAGATGTTGTTGCCATTTCTTGTTCTGTGACTATGAACATGCTGATACATGTTGGAGACTCCTAAATATTTTCTTCTAAAGACAATCGTTTCAAATATGTACAGGCATTTAAGATTCATTCTCTTTAATTTTGGGAAAAGAGGGCGACAGTTATCCTATCTGTTTATGTTGTATATGATTCTGATAGCTCGTTTTGGGTTTTGATTATGGGTCGACTACAAGGTGCATATGTGTGTAATATGCCCCTATTACTATTTTCTGTTACAGCTTGTGCTTAGTATCCATAGCATAAAACAGATTGATGACAGTTTAACTATAAGAACTTTGATATGTGATTCCAGTTTAAATCACTCTGCAGATATATTTCAAGGAATTTCATACAATCAGCTAATTTTAAAAATTTGTTATTTACTTGGAATGAGTGGTCATTTTGTTGCTTGTGGTGGGATATATCAAAATTCATGGTTTCTGTTTTATCGGTGTTTATTATAACTTTACTTCTTTCGAACAAGTATGTTAGCTCCAGCAATGATGTTTCTGCATATGATTGAAGATCAGTTTGGTTTAATCCCGTAATCAAAATACTGGTGTCATCAGTAAATAAAGTTTTCTGTTTGCCATGGACAGTTTCATTCAGGTCATATATGTACAAAAGAAAGAGGATTTGACCTAGTATTCACCCTAGGTGCACACCATACTTCATTGTAACTTTTTCTGATGAGTACGTCGTTGTTCTTATGTTTCCAGTGCTTTTATCTTGTTTAAGAACAACTTTTTGTGGTCAGTAAGATATGACCTAATAAATGAAGTTGGAATACCTCTAATTCCATTACTTTCCAACTTACTTGATGGAATGGCATGATTATAATGTCAGATGCTCTAGATAGGTCTACAAATATTCCAGCAGCACATATCTAATGAACAAAATCATATTATGAAATCAATAATAAGTAGTCTCTCAGTCCATGATATGCAGCTCCTTTCACTAAATGTTAACGCTGATCTGGATATAAACTCTACGAAATCCGAGTTCAAGAGAGTAGAGAGTAAGCCAAAAATTGGAAACTTCTCAAAGACATGAATTGGAGTGATGTGTATATTGCTCATAGTGTGAATGAGAAATACAACACTTTTATTAATAATGTCCTTAACTTATTTTAAATCTGTTTTCCCCCAAAACTAACCAGATTAGACCAAACTCTAGTAAAAAACGCCATGGATTACCCAAGGAATAAAGGTATCTTGTAAAACAGAAAGAAAACCATATCTATCAGTCAGAAACGCCTCTAATGTAAATGCTACAGATCATCACAAAACATGCTGCAAAATATTAAACATAGTAATACAGACATCGAAGCAAATGCATTATCATGAATGTGTAATTACATCAGATAACAGAATAAAGAGAATATGGGGTACAGCGAAGGAAGAAACTAGTAGAACCAGATATGGAGAGGAGTATACACCATTAAGAGTAACAGGCATGTGTAGGCTTGCTGAACTATTCAGTAAGTATTCATTACTGTTACTGGAACGAGGGATTGTTGGTTTCAGCAAATGCAATATCTTAGACCAGTCACTACAGATAATTACAGTAATATGAGTGTGACCCTACCAACACCACTAGAAGTAATGTCCATCATAAAATCCTTACAATCAAAAGATTCTAGTGGCAATATATCAACAAAGCAGATTAAACAGTGTGCCTCTGAGTTTAGTGACATTTTAACTTATTTGTGTAATCTGTCTCTTAACCGTGGAATATTTCCTGAATAGTTGAAATATGCTGAAGTTAAGCCTTTGTATAAGAAAGGAGATAAAGAAATACCATATAACTGCTGTCCAGTTTCGTTTTTGCCCACATTCTCAAAAATTTTAGAAAAGATAATATACAATCGTCTTCTGACCACAAATGGAAAATTATCCAAGTCAGAATTTGGATTTCTGATACTGAGAAGGCTATCTAGAGCTATAGTGAGGATATACATAATCCATTAGACAATAAATTACAGGTTACTGGCATATTTTGTGATCTGCATCTGACTATGCAAATCACAATATCCTTTTAAATAAATTAGAATACTATGGTATAACAGGAAATGCTGTGAAATGGTTCAGATCCTATATCTCTGACAGAAAGCAGAAGGAGTCAATAGGAAAGGGACAAACATTAGTCTGCCAGATATCATCCAACTGGGAACCAATAACATATAGTGTCCCCCAGGGTTCCATCTTAGGGCTCTTACTGTTTCTTGTCAATATCAAGGACCTCTCAGTAGTAACATTACCAGATGCCAAGTCTGTCTTGCTTGCAGATGATGCAAACACTGAAATAAATAGTAAATCAAATATTGCCTTGAAAGGCTGGCTAATGAAATTTTCCTCGACATTAATAAATGGTTTCTAATAAATGGTTTCAAATCAATTCTCTGTTACTAAACTTTGGAAAACATACTTAATGTTACAGTCATAGAAAAACTGAAGTTTTATGGAATAAATAGCTTTACACATACCCGTTTGGATCATGCTGAACAAACAGAATGCAAAATGTTGTTCTGAATAATTAATACAATGCTGGAAGGGACAGAAAATTTTATGGTGACTGGTGAAAAATTACAAAGAGATCCCCAGACGATTCAGTTTTGTATCTACCGCTGTTCCTTATACTGTATATGTGAATGATCTTCCAATAAACATTTTACAAGCAGACTTTGTAATTTCTGCAGGCATTAAATTCTATTAGAGAGAAAGCCACAGAAGATATTTTTAATGATGTTTTTCAAAGAATTATTAGCAGTTGCCTGAAAATGGTCTTTCTCTAAATTTTTAAGAAACACACTATATTCAGTTCTGTACAACAAATAGAGTAACACCAACAGTTAATGTATCACATGCACAGAAGTCAGTAAATAGTGTAGAATACTCCAAATATTTGGACATGCACATTGATGAAAATCTCAACTATGAGTAGTGCATGATTGAGCTTCTCAAACAATTGAGGTTGGTTGGTTGGTGTGAGGAAGGAGACCAGACAGCGTGGTCATCGGTCTCATCGGATTAGGGAAGGATGGGGAAGGAAGTCGGCTGTGCCCTTTCAGAGGAACCATCCCGGCATTTGCCTGGAGTGATTTAGGGAAATCACAGAAAACCTAAATCAGGATGGCCGGACACAGGATTGAACCATCGTCCTCCGAATGCGAGTCCAGTGTCTCACCACTGCGCCACCTCACTCAGTCAAACAATTGAGTTCCGCTGCTTTTGCTCTTTGTATAATTGTTAGTCTTGGAAACAAATAAATCAAACTCCTGATGTATTTTGCTTATTTCACTCAGTAATGCTACAGACAAATTCCAAGGTATACTAAATGACTGACAAATTCTAAAAGCCTATTTATGCTGTTGTGCAATACATGTAGTAGTCTGAACACTGACCCCACCAGACTGAACTATGTCAAATGTCCGAATGAGTACAAAAGAACCATTGTGGAAGCCAAAAACCAACACAATTTCAGTAGTATTGTGAAATCCACAATAAGAGGTAAGCTGCATGGAAACTAATATATAGTGTTGCTCAAGGTAAAAGAAAGAAAAAAAATGATGTCTGTCCCAAAAAATTCAATGATTTTGATTAAGTTAGTTGAATAACTAGGAAATGCTATTATACACCCTATATGAGTTCATCAGAGTTACTTTCCAAAAATGTTTTTAGACCTTTTTCTAAGGTCTCAGCTAATTTCTTCTTAATGATAGTAAAGTAGTTGTAATGATCAGACAGTGTACCTAAATGTGCACATCTTGCAACATAGTAAAGAAAGTAATACATTATGTTGTGTACTCTTTTGCATATTGTATAAACAAGTGTATATATAAGGAACACTTTTCTGATGAGCTTGAAATATGTAAGGTAGTTCCAGTACATAAAAAAGGGAGATAGAAATTCACCTTCAAGTTACAGACCAATTTCCACAATGCCTTTTTGTATAGTATTGGAATGTGTAATTGGCCAATTTTTATCTGTTTATTTTGAAAATCTTAGAAGAGGATCACGATGTGGTTTTAGGAAAAACTTGTCAACAGTTTATGCTATAGACTCTATAGTCAAATACCTACATTGAGGTTTTGAGGATAAAGGTCTTGCTCAAGTCACTTTCTGTAATCTAAGCAAAGCTTTTGACTGTGTAAGGCATACATCACTTCTAGAGAAATGGAATTCTAAGGCATTAGCGATAACATCGTTAAAGTATTAAAATCGTATATTCAGAACAATAAGGAAATTGTCTCTTTCGACAAACAGATGTCCAATAGAGATCAAGATGTTCCACAGACATCTGTACTGCGTTCTTTCTCTTCACAATAATGATTAATAATATTGTAACGTTCCCTGGGAGCACACACACTATTAATAAAATGAAATGACACACAGAATTGCTGAACTCAAGCATGCACATTTGCAAATGCTTAACAACAACTGTGGCACGCCTGTTAGGAACCTGTATGCTAATGAGAACGCTACGTACAGTTCATACCAACAAAAAAGCAATTCGTATGTCCTGTAATTGTTTAACAAAAAAATGTTATTTAATTTTGTGTAAAGGACGTTGGTTATTATTGTAATATTTTCTGTAATAATATTCTCGATGTATTTATGATTGTAATATTTCTATGCTCATAATGTAATTACGAAATATTTTAATATCTGCGATGAAAAAATGTAAAATATAGCCACAGAGGAAAATAATGTTGTAAGATTACAAAGAGATATTCATTATCAGCAATACTATAAAAAGCACTACATAATGTGCATTCTTTGTCATCTCCCTCGAGAGCTGAGAGAGAGAGGAACCTGTGATGTAGCATTATATGAATAATGAGTAGACTTCTTTTGCCTGTATCTATCTTTAGCCACCATTAGAGGAGAAATTATAAAGGTGTGTAATTTTAATTATTGTTATGATCTAAATACATTATAATTTATCAAAATTGTGTATTACTAATGTAAATTAGCTTGCCCATGTCATCTATAATACTTCTTTACAGAATTTACAGCATTTTTAGCGATTATCGTTGGTGTTGCTGGGCTGTGCCGCGACCGAACGATTTGCAGCGGCGGGACATTTAAAAAATTGTTCCGCTATAAAACTAACCAAACCCGTAAATCGGGAGCAGGTAAAATTAGCAGTGAGTTATGAAATATTTTTCTTTTACAGCGATCCTGAGGCTGACTGAATTTATTACTGGTTCTACATTTGTGGATTCATAGGCGGATGATTAACGTTGAAGTTGTTAATCTGTTGGTTCTTTCAATTTCTAAAGCAAATAACTTAAACGTATAGTGAAGTGTGTTTTGTCATTGATGATTAAACGTTCAGGTCGGCTTGGCAATATTTTACCATTTAATGCTAACAGAGACAGTCTTGTGTCCCATAGCTAACGCCGGGAAAGAATTCAGTAAATATTTAAAAACCCACTGCATTTAGAAAATGTGTGCCAAGGCCGAAATACGTAAAAAATTTAATTTAAATGATTTTCAAAGTCATAAATGTTATTAATCAGTTAGTTTGAATTTATCAGCAGGAGAGGGTTGCTAAGGTTCACGTAATTTTACATGTGCTTAATTCTGTCTAAATGAATTTTTATTACCACACGTAAATAAGGGGTTCTACAATAAAGTTCGTACTGAAAGAGTAAATAACAAAAATATTTAAAGCCATTTCTTCCCCATTTTCATTCATTCTTTTTACATAATAAATATTTTTTTCTCATTAAAATATGCAATTGTTTATTAAGTCTAGTAGAGTCCTATATGCAGACAATACACCTATTCTTCTTAGTAATAATGTTTTCAGTAGCCTCAAAACTTTTGTTGCTAATTGAGTTGGTCAAGCATCATATTGTTTTAAAGCAAATGGATTCTTGCTAAATGAAAACAAATCGAAGCAGATGGTTTTCAGACACAAATGCAAGCTTCTATCAAATGATGTAAATTACATTAAGTTTTTGTGAGTTGTAATTAGATGGTAAATTATCTTGGGATCAACATGTACAACATACTAGTGGTACGTTTTCAAGTGTTAATTATTTGTCAAGTATTGCATTTGTTAAGCTGACTTATGGACTGTATCCTTGAAATGTGTGTTAGTACATACTCTTTTTCATTCTTCCAAGACGTGATAACCAATGGTGTTATTTTATGGGGAAACTCCAGCTGTGCATACAACGTCTCAATACTGCAAAGAAAACTTTTAAAGTAATTGAAACTTACTGACAGTTAAAACTATATGCTGGACCATGCCTTGAACTAGGGAGTTTTGCCTTTCATGTGAAGTGCTGTACCAAATGAGCCAACAAAGCACAACTCACAACCCATTCTCACAACTTTACTTCCACCAATAGCTCGTCTGTTATCTTCCAAATTTCACAGAGGCTCTCCTACAAAACTTGCAAGACTAGCATTCCTGGAAGAGAGGATATTGTGGAAACATTGCTTAGCCATGGCCTGGGGGTTTTTCCAGAATGAACTCTTCACTCTGCAATGACATGAAACTTCTTGATGGATTGAAACTGTATGCCAGACAGAGACTCAAACTCAGGACCTTTGCCTTTCACAGGCAAGTGCTCTACCAAATGAGCTACCCAGACATTAAGGTAATTATTGATGCTTCATGTATGTACACAGAAATAATTGTCTTGCAACAAAAAATTATGACTTTAATAAACTTCATGACTGGTCAGTTGCCCATCCATTACATCATATAAAGAAATTTATTAACTGTGATATAATTCTGTAATGTTAATGACAAGCTAGTTATTTGTTTTAAATTGTCAATGTATTTATTATATATGTGATACTGTCTATTGTTGTAATGGCCTAATGACAATAACATTATTATTATTATTATTAATGTCATACAGAATAATTGTCTTATATACAAAGAGCTACTTGTAAAATCCGAGCTGTAGAGTAATATGTGCTGTTCATCTGTCGTTGTCAGGTAGGTACCTCATCAAGGAAATATCCATTTTAATGGTGTCATCACAAGACATTCGGTAGTGAAATTCGTCACAAATAATTTGTCACAATTTGAGACGTTTAGTGATTTCTATACCTACGACAGCAGAGGAAAAAAGAGCTGCATTACTTGTTATCAAAGCTGCCAGTAGCTCTGAAAATAGTTCAGTATCCCAGTAACACAGATTTTTTATCATTTGCCCAATAACATACAATGTTTCACAGCTAAAAAAGCAGATTTTAAATTTAAAGTAAAATCATATCTTTCTGACATCTCATTTTATTCTGTGGACGAATTTCTATTTGAAATCTGGTAGCCTGATAAAAATTGTTTTTATGTAAAGTTGCATGAGAAGGACTAAAAAACAATGCATTAACTACTGTTAACGCTAAGCATGTACACATATACCGTAAACTGACTCATTCCACATCACTTCGATAAAAGAATCAGTCAAATGATGGGACATGTAGCTACCTAACTAACTAACAGAATGTCTACACCACGTCAATTCTCTTATCCAAGAACCAAATGCTGAAAGTGAAGTTATGATGCCATCCATCATACATAAAATAAGAACACAGCATCAGAAATGAAGGACTAGCAATTATAAAGTTCATTAATGGTCAAAGCAAGTTTCATAACAAATAGTCTTGATCAATTTTATACTACTGAAAAGTGAAATAGCTTTTAAAAACATCAAGATTTAATTATTAGCGATAATATATACATACAAACACATAACACAATGTTTATAAGGTAGTAAATAAAGTTTGCTTAATTTACAAATGATTTTTTCCCACATAGCAGATAACATCATAAACAACTTTATTTTTCTTTTTTAATAGAGCTGAGCTTTTCTCTTACTAAAAGTTTATTTAATGAAAATTGCTTTATCAGTTTATGTTCTTATTTATACATAATGTAGATATCATATCTGTTCTACTATTGTAAGACCTAAATCTTTTTTATTTCAGATATATGGCCTTGCTTATGGATGAATGTTCAATGGAAGAAATATCCAAGTCGTCACTGAAGACCTGCAATTTATCATGAAAACAAACAAAATAATGAAATAAAAATTAAGAAGACAAGAAAGAACGAAATTCAGTTGTAGGGTTGTTGGGGGTCTTACTGTCACAGTAATATTTCTTCCAGGGTGCAAGTGATAGGTGCAACTGAAATATCACTGTCCCTACACCCCCACTGCTCCCCCCCCCCCCACACACACATACACTTGTGGGTGAAACGTCATTAAGACTGTCATCAATGAGCCTAGAGACCCCAAAAACTATAGATTCGATACTAATATTGGTCGTTATCGAATATTCTTTAATGTCACAACCTCTCATCCCATGATCGTAGGTAAGGGTGTATTACATACACAGTATTTTTATATAAATAGTAAGTAACTTACATATAAAATTAGCTTGAATTGGCATGAGGCATTCGTGAGTTACATTTCTATGTCGCCCCATTTTCACCTCCACGCTTATCACAATGAAAGGCAGGTGGTACTTACTCAAACAATACTTCTTTCAGATAGTAAATGGGACATACACCTGTATTTTATATATGTATGGGATTACTGTAGAATGGGATACAACCTGTCGGCTTTGACCAGTGATGTCAGAAGTTACCAGAGATGATGTATTGCATAGATTAAACAGCAAAGACGAATGTTGAGAAACAAAGAAATGCAGGACAGAGAGAACAGATGGTAGGCATATATCATGTACGTCCATATTTAGAAAATGATGTTAGGTTGACCTTTATAGTTCCACTGAAAAATGGCGTACTTGTGCAAAAAAGAAAGAAAAAAAAGAGGGACAGAAGCACTGTTAACATGGATTACCTCAGTTGACGTATTTGAGATACATCCCGCACTTCCGTTGATCTGTATAGATTAACTGCAGTACAGGATGCAAATTGGACGTATGTCGACTTTTTCGCCTTAACTATCACTAGGTCAACTGAAGTACAGGACACAAATTTTACAGTTGTTACCCTTTTTGCCTCCGCTACTACTAGCATCCCATTCTGCAGTTGATACTAGTCCTAGTGAGGGCGAAAAGACCGGCGTACCTAGAATTTGTATCCCATACTTCAGTTGACCTGTATAGGTCAAGTGAAGAACAGGACACTAATGCTAGAGAAGACAAAAAAATCGATGTACATAACGTTGGCATCCTGAACCTCAGTTGAACTACGCAAAGGCGAAAAAAGCGACATACATAAAATTTGTATCCCCAATGTGGTCAACTGAAGTATGGGATACAATTTTTTTTCACCTTCGATAATAACAGTATCGACTGAAAAGTATCATAGTAGTACTAGCGACGGCGAAAAAACCAGCAACAGTAAAATTTGTATCTCATACTTCTGTTGACCTATGTATAGCGGCATACATAACATTTGTATCCCATACTTCAGTTGTCCTATATAGATCTACTGACGAACACGATACTTCCTTCAGAGTTCAACTGAGGTATGTCACCCTTTTCGTCTTTGCTAGAACTAGTATCCTATTCTTCAGTTGACCTGCATATGTCAACTAAAGAGCGGCATACAGATTTTTCGTATGTCGGGCTTTTCACCTTCGATATCAGGAGTATCGACTGACAAATATCGTAGTAATACTAGTGCTAGCGAAGGCGAAAAAAGCGACATCTGTAACATTTATATCCCGTACTGTGGTTAAGATAAATAAATCCATACCTACAAAGGAAAAGTAAGAAGTAAAAATAGTCTAAAATGACAAACAATCCAGAATATCTCAAACTCACTAAGAAAGGAAATAGGTTCCGAATGAATTGGAACGAACAGATGATTTAAATTAATACAAGCGACAAAAATTGTAAAAAATGTAGCCCTGTCTTTTAAAAACACGTTCATTTATTTCAATTTACAGTGGCGACGCCTCACCACAGAAGAAAACTGATTTATTACCTATGACTCGAAAATAAAGACTTTAATATAAGTAAAGTATGATGTCATTGGTCAAAGCTGATGAGTTGTAACCCATTTATCAGTGGGCCCTGCTTGGGTATTCATATTGTCAATTTTCTATTAAAAACGAAAAAAGACTGTGTAGTGAAAAAGCGAAAAGTTTCATTTCCATATGTTTGTGAAAACACCTTTGAAATTATTATCCAGCCGTCATAAGCACAATGAAACATGATCGCAAACAGTTTCTTTACACTGAGCACAGCTGTTTCACATGTCTACAGTGCGACTTGTATACATCTCTATGGTAATGCTTTATAGACAACTACCGTTTCTGCGCACATCCGTTTGGGCTTTGCAGTTGAAAGCTGTCAAAAGCGCTATCAGGTGTCAGGATTTCTGTAAGTTGACTCGACTGTAGGAGTGTCTTAGTAATGAAGAATAAACGCATTAAAACTTCATGTGTGATGCGGCATTTTGTCACATATCTCAGTGTTTATGAAGCCATATACTTTGAACTATGTGTCATACAGTGACATATTTATATAGGTACATTCAGCGGCATATGTGAACACTATCAGTGAAATATAGTGCAGACAGAATCAGTAGCAAAAAAAGTGGTAAATTTAAACGTCATGCGTGGCCGTTTTTTACACATTTCTGTGTTTATGTGTTTATGACATCATCTCTTCTGAGCTATGTGTGGTACCAGGATTTACTTTAGTAGGTGCGTTTAGCGGCACCTGTGGTTACTGCCTGCAAAATTTATTGCAAAAACACAAGCACAGAAGCAATAAATTTAAATATCATGAATGATGCACCAGTTTTTCACGCATCTCATTGTTTATGACATCTTTCTCCTGAACTATGACAGGTAGATGGTTCTTCCCACCACCACCTAAAGAGAGCGCCACAGCCCCGTCGATGTGACGTCACAAAGAGTGGGCCAGCCTTGGCGAGGTGCTGCTTCTCTGACAGTATCGAGGAGCGCGTCCTGCAATCTTTTGCAAACGTTTTTATAGAATCTCTTATATAAAAAACGGTGATTTCTATGTTAGTCGTAGCTTTATATGTCAGCTTCATGGTGAAGTTCCCATCACTACATTAATGGCCATGGTTATTGTAATATTTTTAAAGGCACATTTGCATGGAGAGCTTTTATTAGCAGAAAACATAATAATAAGGAATTAAATGAAGAAATAATTTGAGCCATAGATATAGTCCACAGTTGTATAAATATTGTATGCATCCACTGGAAACATTTGAATCATTAGGAGGATAAGAGGCACCTTCTATTTTCTAGGTCTTCTCCAGCTCGGACGTATTTCGGCACACTGCCATTAATACTACTTTATTTTATTAATACATTCACGAGTTGCAACCAAACGGCATTCGTAATTGCACAATGTAAGTGTCGTAATTTAAATATTGTTTGTTTATTTTAGAATATACTGTTATTACTAACCTATGCATGTTTTTTTTTGTATCTTTAGTCACTATAAGATTGTTGGGTGATTTGGCATGGCAAAAAGTTCCGTACTTCTAAGCAAAAAGTCGTCCGCCTCGATCCACCGTCGTCCTCGGGTGTTGTCTTATTACGAAATCCGATTTTAAACACAGAGAGAAGAAACACGGTTAAAAAATACATGAACGGACCTTTTACAAAAAAAAAGCATGCTCAAGCGCCGAGAGATTGAATGATATTCAATAGTCATCACTATAATTCATTGTATTGTCCCGATACAGGTACGAATGAGCCAAAAAAAAAAAATTAAATTGTCGACTTCGTGCCTGGACGCAATGTTATATGTACTATATTGTCCTCCTTTTGTTACGTGTTTATTGGATACCATAAACTGGATACGAGACCGGAATACATTGACGTAAGACGACTTGTATGTTGGCACCTGAAATTACGCTTCAATCGCGGATACAAGGTAAGGCACCGCTTCATCTTTACCTCAGCAATCTTGCCCAAGCGCTTTAAATTATCGCAGCTTGCTTGGTAAATCTATAACAATTTTCCGTTTCTGTACCAGCGATTTTAAGCTTCATCGCGATTTCCAAAATTATGTTAATACAGTTTTATCAGTTCACACTGTGGTCGACTTCAGTTCTGTGCGACGTAATATGGCGTGCTGCCATTAGTGTCCAAAATTCCACCATTACTTACGACAATTATTTTCTTGTTCAGACGTTGTCGCACAGCGAGATTAATTTTTACATTTATTCTGATTCCACATACGAGTTTAAATTTTTATTGTGCCATACATTACGTGTTCCATAGTATTTGGAGAACCAGAGACTGCAAGCACAGATGCAATTCGACTCTGACATGCCATTAAATAACAAAAGTGACATTACGGTTGACTCGAATACTAACGAGCGATATATTATTGACTATTCTGGTAATGTAAATTTAGAAAATAGACCGTCCACCAGTAATATGCTTAAATCTTGTTCTCTTGTTCCGAACCCATTTTGGCGTCTGACGTCATGTGGCAGGGGTGCAACAATTGCACATCACAGTATGTTAGATGCTATTATGAAACAGATGAATGAACAAAAACACATGATGACTGACAACAAGAATCAGACGAAATCCATTCAGAATCAAATAAACGGGACATCGACGCACGTATCGACCAACAGATGACGTCTATACGCGCCACTTTGAAAACAGCTCATGACGAGATGAAAACACAACAAGATGAAATTAAAACATATTCAGCTCAGCTTGAAACGTCAAACGACACTTTGTGTAGCAGTGTTGAAGAGATAAATAACAGACTGACTCGACAAGTGTCCGAACACAACACGAAATTTTGAGAACTTTCATTACAACAATAAAACACAAATAAAGATTTGACAGATATCCAAGCACAAGTAAACAATCTCAGTAAAACATGTCAGTCTGTAGTTACTCAGACTAAATCTTATCCGGCAGTGCATGATTATGTAAAGTGCGTATTACTGATGTCGAAAGCAAGGTTGACAGTTGACAATCCGCTTTCTGATAAAGTAAGATTACGCACTGATAACCATTTCTCACACATCAATGGAGAATTTCAAAGTTGGGTAGAGCAAAAAGGCAAATATTTTGACGAGTGCTTACAAGAAAAATTGCCTGCTGTTGTCCACGACACTGTCGCGGAATTTATAAATAACAACAAACACGTAATCAGTCAAGCAGCACAATCTGCCGCTGCGCAATCGAAACTGTTTGGCAATTATGTACAACCAGTGTGCAATAACGGTAATAGCAACCAAAACACAATTTAAATTTATTATTTGACACACTCATTTTGCAACAGTACAATGATCATGTACCTGACAGTTGTATACAGCAACCATTATTATTCGTAAGGTATAATCATGACGAAAACTTGTCTGATGAACTGTTACAAGAGAATACACAATGTCGTTCATGATCCAATGAAATTGTTTTGCCTCAGCTACTGGTGTTGTGGGTGGTATTCCCACTGCTATTATTCTGGACACAGGAGCGGATGTTAGTGTTTTGTCCTATGATTTTTACAAGAAAATGTGTGAGTTTGAACTCATACCAGAGTATCCTGTCCAGAACTGTGAAATTTTAACTGCTGTAGGCAATAAGTCTTCTAGGGTTAAGAAACAGATGTCAAGGTAGGTGAGGGAATCACACAATGGCCATTCCTCGTCGTCCAAAATCTGGTCACTAATTGTATCTTAAGTTTGGATATATTGTGCGAGAGGGCCAGCACTATTGACTTCTCCCAAAGTAAATATATACTTACAGATAAGGGAAGAGTAATTTCAAGCATAATAAATACTGTACAAGGTATAAGATTCACTTAATACAGGACACTGTCGATGTTGACACACAGACACACGCACACGATGCCGAGTTTGAGGACCTGAAATCTAGAGTTAGTAATAAGTTATCAGAAACCACAGCTGCCATACATGATGAACGTAATGAACTTTATGATGTTTTGTCCAAGTATATACAAGTATTTAGCAAACAACCAGCTGTGATCAACACATATGTGCATAAAATAGAAGTTAAGCTTCACCAGATTTTCTTCCACAAAAATAATGTGCCACTATCCCAACGACCTGCTGTGTGGCACGAGTTGAAACAAACGTTAGAGTGGAAAATTATCGGATCGTCCACGTCACCTTACTGCAGCACTTTACTTATTGTCAAGAAACCCAATGGGAATATCAGATTTGTTTTGGATGCTCGTGAATTAATGAGATTATTTTACCAGTTCGCACAAAACCTGATAATTTAGAGGAGTAATTCCAGAAAAATTTAGATTCTAAGTATTTTACTACAATAGATCTGACCAATTCGTTCTGGCAACTCGCAATCACGCCAGTTGCTAGAAAGTATACTGCATTTATTTTGTGTCCTTCCCTTCAGTCTGAACGTCAGTTCAGGCTTGTTTATCCCTGCATTGGATACTGCACTTGGTGATGAATTGGTTGAATCAGTTACTCACTACATTGATGACCTGCACATTGCTAGTAAGACTTGGTCTAAACCCATTGATACTTTGCAAAAGATTCTGCATAAATTCGCACAATGTGGAGTGACAGCTAACCTCATAAAGTCGAAATTTGCTTGCAGTGAAATTAATCATCTTGGACATATTGTTAATGCTCAGGACAAACGACCTGGCCCAGGTAAGTAGATGCTATCAGGAATTTTCCTAGTCCACAGACTAGAAAGCAACTGAAATCTTTTCTTCGACTTTGTTCTTTCTTTCTACGATTTTTACCACACCAACTTTTAAATCAGATATGGATATGGTCTGTCCAGTGTCAGAAAGACTTTGATAATATTAAGCATTGTAATGTTGTTGCTTTAATTTGTTATGAAAGCGGTGCTGATATTCAAGTTAAAAGCGAATTAAAAGCTGTGAGCTGTCTTGGGAAGTCAACCTTGCATTACTGAGCAACTGTTTCACGAGGTATCCAGTCTAGCTTACCAAATTCGCAACCAGACTAACATTAATTATAATCTTTTAATCATCATACGACAACCGGTGATATATATATAAAAAGATAATTTAAATAAAAAGAAATAAATCAGTTCATATTTGGAAATTTATTTTAACATTGGTCATTAAAATTTCAGCATATTAAACTTGATTCATAACTAAACTGGTGCCTTATTAAGGATTGTGAAAATGTGAGTTTGTAATCGTACAGAACACATCAAATATGGAGCCAAGGTTGGGAGACTGCATACAACACTGCATACATAAAATAACACACGAAGAACGTTGAAACATATGCAAGAGGAAATTAACCACAACCAACCGATTCAATTTTCACCCAAAGAAGTTACTTTCGTAGCGCAATCCTGTCCGTCAAGAAATTACCACACACTGGTATACTAAGTTCATACTAACTCTCTGTGAAATCTTCCTGAAAAGAATAGCTGAGGGCTACTTTGATGCTTACACCACATGCTTCACGTGGTCAACTTGGTTTACACAAAGAGTGTAACTCCACAATAATTTTGATAATTAAAATAAATTACCTCGAAACGCAATTTACAAAAGAAAAACCTCGAACTGGTTACTATCGTCTTACTATTAACCTGATGGGTCAAACAATCGTATAAGCACATGGTACTGGTCTCACAAAGTACACCCCACGTGGGTTGAACATAAAGAAAAGTTGCTATATTGAAAAATATTGTCAAGACGAGACGTTATAATCTCACGCAAATTCGCATTTAAGATTGATGATCTTAGTTAGAGTTACTGATCAACACGTGGTTCCACTTTACTCACAAAGTAGTGACAAAGCAACTACTGGAAGATATTCTGAACTTCACACTCGAAATACAATGCGTTGCAATTTAAGATAACATTAGATATTTTAGAGCTAAACCTGAAATAAAGGTGTTTAAATTTTCAGTTAGGCTGAACTTAAGAAATCCATTGTCCTACAGACTTAGCAGAGATGCACTTAGCCAGAGATCTTACCACTTCAGACGCTCCCTGCAGACAGACTGCCGTGGGTACCTCCTGAGGGGTGCCTCCCAAATACAAAACGGAAGTGACCAGAGAGGCAGCTTCCTATACCAACATGACAAGGGATGGACAGGACCATACTAAGAATAGAAACCTCTTTGCCTCTAGAAAGCGTAGCTACCTGTTCCGACGTTGGTCCTACTGTTCTCTAGCAGACAGGCTTGTCTGCTACCATCAAGCATGCAACCAGAAATACATTTGCTCATTCATTCTTTCACACAGAAGGGAATGGGGATGACAGTATCTTATCATATACAGTACATAAAAGAAAGCGGATGTAGGTTCCGTATGAGACTGTGTGACATGAATTACATATAAACTGTGTTTTAAAGTGTAGTAGTGTGACAGATCGTTCTTGTTTATGTGTAAAAGTAACACGTTTCACTGCTCAGTCTCCTCCCAGATAGTCAGAAACACCACAGTAAATTTAGAAGAGGAATTTATGCCATAAATGACAACAGATGTAAGAAATTAACATGAAAGGAATCCAACAGAGACCTTTCAGCATGCTTTCGTTAACACAAACATTTTGGATCACCCTGATCTTAACTTAGATTTTTGTATGAGATGTGACTCCTCATCCTATGGCTTAGGCTGTTGTTTCTTTCAAGTTGTAAAGAATGGAGAAAAAGAACATGATAAAATAATTAGTTTTGCGAGCTGCACACTTAGTGAATATGAATGCACTTACTCTACCACAGAACTTGAAACACTCTCTATAATGTGGGCCTTTAAGAAATTCAATTATTATTTGTATGGTAAGCACACTAAAATTTATACTGACCACCAAGCTCTCACATTTCTGTTAACTAGTAAACCTGTACATCCCAGATTATCAAGATGAGCTTTATCTTTGCAAACAATTCCTTTGAAATTGTATATATTGTGGGTAAAGACAACATCGTTGCCGACATTTTGTCTCATCTGCCTCAAGGATTGAATTAGTGTAACTCTGACCTGGAGAATGTGAATGATTACAGAATACTTCTTATGCAGGATGAGCTATATCACCAGTATTATAATGACATATCTAGAAATATGTCAACGTTGCAGAAATCTGATCATCACTGGAATAAGGTAAGAGTTTTACTCACAAATCAAGCTGACCCTCCTCTGTCTAAACGATATTTGATACATAATGATGTGTTATTTTATTGCTGTCGTGCTGAAGCCACTACTTGGTGTGTTTGTATTCCTAAGGATTCTGAATGCAATCTAATTTGGCACACACATTTTGTTTGGAGTTATTATGGTACCAAGAAGTGCCTAGGAAAGCTTAGTACCTACTGCTACTTTAGCAATATGAGAGGTAAGATCCACAGTATACTCAAAACATGTGCAATTTGTCAAAAATCTAAACCGTTGAATTGCTGATTTGCGTTCTATTCTACCCAGTAAATCTCTAGAAATAGTAAGTTCTGACATAAGTGGTCCACATCCCACAAGCAGTGGTGGTGTGAAACATATTCTTGCATTTTACAATTTGTTCTCCAAGCATGTTAAACTGTTTGCTGTAAGATCTGCTACTGCCACTGCCATCATTCGTCGTTTCTCGTGTGACTGCATTCCTCACATGGGAAAACCAAAAGCTATTTTATCCGACAATGCTGCATACTATACTGGGTACAACTGGCGTAAATTTCTGAAACACAATAGTACTAAGAACGTGTGTTTCGTGACATTAACAGATTTATGAGAACCTGCATTTCTACCATACATACCAATTGGGTAACATATTTATCTTTATTTGAAGAGTTGCACAACAGCCTCAATGAAACTCTATACACTCCAAATGAGCTCACGTCCAATGGCAAAGAAGACAACGATTGGACAACGCCACTATCAAAACTTTTTTCCAGCAAACAACACATGACGAAAAGATAAGCGAAGTCTATGCGACACCGTCTGCAGAAGCCAAAATTAGGAATAAAACTTATGTGTGCACTGTCAAGAGGAAGCAGACATTTAAAGTTGGTATGTTAGTGGTTTTGTGTACTCGCCATAAGACGTCTACTCTTCAGTGGCGCAACGCGAAGTGGCGTCTGCTCTATGACGGTCCTTATTATATCATTGTCAGCATTCTGCATTCTGGTGCATATCTACTGCAGCATCCTAAAACAAACAGAATTATTGGACTACATGCTCACCAGGATCTTAGAGTATACCAAGCTCAACAGTAGACTCATCTATGAATCATTCTTAAGTTATACACAACTATTAAATACACATACCTCACAGTACTTCAACAGAGAAGCTTCGTAGTAGAAGCGTTTTATTTCAGCTGTTCTTGTCAGCAGCAGAAGGAGAAAGAAGAGATTCGTCTTCGCCGAATACTTACAGCAGCCACTTAAAATTTTAAAGCAAATTTTATATTAACTTTTATACAGGTGAGGAAGAAGACATATTTTCAGCCTACGAGACTGACTATCTGCACACTCAGTCTACGACTACTAACGACTAATTGACATGAATACTTAATCATTATACACACTTACACTTTCACCTTGAAACTGATTAGATACGCATCTCACTATTGAAGAGACACACTTACGAGTTGCTAAGGCCATGCTTATATTGCACACATACACTCGTGTCGCGAGTATTTTTGGTGTTTGATGTTAGTTCATTGCTTTTTTTATTCCCTTATTCGTAGTTGTGCACTTGGTCTTATTGCTAGTGTGTGATGTTATGGCTAATGCTCCTCTATTTCAGGTGATATCATTTGCAATAGCAAAACATAATCTGAAATTGTACTGATTGATTGTAAATACTGCTAATATTGTAAACTTTTGTAAAGCTATATGAAAAATATTTCAGTGTGACCAATCATACTTGTGTGAAGACAAGAGAAATATGTTTCTATTTTTATGTAAAGCCAATATGTAATATGTTTGCATGTATTTGTACCTGCATATATATATATATATATATATATATATATATATATATATATATATATATATATATATATATATATATATATATATATGTGTGTGTGTGTGTGTGTGTCTGTGTGTGTGTGTGTGTGTGTGTGTGTGTGTGTGTGTGTGTGTGTGTGTAACATTTTTCTATGTATTTACCTGTATTTAGGTAAAGCTAAATGATGTATGCTCACTTTTATATGTTATCTGTAATTGTTACATGTGCCCATATGGGAAACGTTATGAGACTAGTATAACATGAAACTATTTATTGACGTTTACTATACGTCGTTGAACTTGTAAGTACGAGGAAATTGGTGTGCAAAACCGCATAATTGAAAAAAAACTGTTCGTGATACATTGCTATGCATATAGACATGAAGAACTATTTATGTTTGAAATTTGTAAACAGAGTAACCTGTGAAAAAATATAAACTGTGCTATGAGTGATCACGCACATGCATCTGTATCAAAACTCTGAACTGTGACATTTAACTGTCCTAAACAATGCTCACCTTTATGATGTTATCGTACGTTTTCGGTTCATGGAACTGTGAACGACGACACGTCGTGAAAAGACGTTATATCTGTAACAAAAAGACTTTTGAAGCACAATACTGTGCGAAAGGGACTATCAGCTATAAGAATTTGTAATTTCATGTTAAAGAATGTTGTAACTTTAGGATTTTGTACCTGTATAAATGTTAATCCACATTTGTGAAATCCATGATGATGAATGTTGTCTCTGCGACGTGTTGTGCACATGGACTGAGTATACCCTATGTATCACTGTTTCGTGTGATGAAATCGCTTAGCAACGGTCCCATAACTTTAAAGAAGTGTGCATCAGCGGTAGGCACAATATCAACATTAAACTATTATAGGCGCATGTGCCACATTCAAACATTGAAAATCTGTTTTGTGTAAATATTATGTCATTAGATGTGTGTTATATAGGATGTACATAAAGCCAGGGAACACTTCAAATTATTTATTACACAAGAACCAAACATTGTACAGATATCATGCATATGTCATTTTGAAAAGAAAACCTGAAAGTTTTTTTTTCGTGTATAACGCCACAGCGCAGTTTGTTAATTTGCTGATAGGCAGCGCTAGTCGTAAACATGGTGGGTTCAGGTGTGGAGCGAGCTTTCTGTGCGTTGGAGTTCGACAAAACCAAGTGTGTTACTGTTGTTCAACTGATGATTAGAACCAAGTACAGTAAGAAGCCATCAACAAGGAAGGCTATTTACCACTGGCACAACAAATTCGTTATGACAGGTTGCTTGTGCCGGCAAAGAGAAGTGAACATCCCAGTGTGAGTGAAGTGAATGTGGAGCGTGTACGAGAGACATTCATAAGGAGTTCATAGAAATCGATGCATCGTGCATCTCGTGAACTCGAAATGGCTCCAGAGACAGTGTGGGAAGTCCTGCGACAGAAGCTGTCTATGAAACCATTCACAATGGAGCCAGTGCAGAAGCTCAATGACGACGAGAAAGACAAGCATTTTGAGTTTTGTTCGCAGTTGCAGCAATTGAATAAGGATGGGGATGACATTGTTGATCACTTAATTTTTAGCGGCGAAGCCACTATTCACACTAATGGGAAAGTGAACAGGTACAATTGTCGAATCTTGGGTACAAAACATCCATATGAATGCGTTGAATTTGAGCGTGATTCCCCAAAGGTAAATGTTTTCTGTGCCTTGTCACGTCGAAAACTGTACGCTGAGAGCACAGTCACTGGATATTCCTACTTCGACATGTTGCAGCAATGGCTGATGCCTCAAATTCAATCGGATTCTCTGTTCATCTTTCAGCAGGATGGAGCTCCATCCCATTTTCATCGTGAAGTTCGTGGGTACCTGAACACGGACCTGCCACATCGATGGATCTGCCGTGCTACAGAAGGAAACAGCTGTTTCATGAAATGGCCTCCCCGATCATGCCACAGTTGAAGATGCCATGCTCGGACAGGTATGGCAAGAATTCGACTACCATTGACATGTTCTACATCCTGGAGGACCTCCTCACTATGGATTAATTGGGATGAAAGTAAATCTAATCTAATCTAAGACGTGTGTGGTGACGCAGTTCCAAGATGGCCGCCGAGTAAGTGACGCCAGAAACCATTTCCAGAAAGTTAAGTGATTTAGACAGGAATATAATTTAGTTTAACGCTGACAACAAATTAAATACGTGCATTAGTGTATCGTTTAGTCTTGCCGTTAAAGGTTTGACTTTTTTTGCGTATTTTTTCAGAAAACACGAAAAGATCGTAACTTCGCGAAGTCGCGCTTAGGCTTAAATTTTGTAAACGTGATTGTTTCTTGTTTCAAGGTAATTTAACTAGTTTCGCGGTAACAAATAAGTAAACTACCGTAAATAGCGTATAACTTCATTGTTTTAATACAGACTTCAGAAAAACAGCGTAACTTCATATCAGAAACTTGCCTATATACATTTGTTTATAGGCCTGTTCTCGTAACGTTTTTGGAGAATCAAAGTTAAAGTATCTCGTTTAATTGTCCTTTTTTCATTCCATCGAGTGAAATATATAATAAATAGCGTATACCTTCGTTGTTTTAATACAGATCTCAGAAAAACAGCGGAATTTTAAACCAGAAACTTGCTTATATACATTTGTGAATAGGCTTAATTCTTGTAACGTCTTTTTTTTATTTTCGGTAATTTAATTGATTTATTCTAGCTAAAGTATTATTTTTGCCATGAGTGAGAAGTGCCTGACTTGCCGTAGAATTGTTAGTTCCGGGGTTTGGTGTGATGGATGCACTAGTTTTTTTCACTGGGGGGACTGCAGTGGCGTGGGTGTTGGGAAAGTGGATCAGGCTCATCAGTGGTTATGTAGGATTTGCAGCAGAGATAGGAAGATAGTGGAACAGGAGGGGAAAATTGCTGCCCTTCAGGCTGAGCTAGATCAGGCTAGGGAAGATCTGGACAGGTTAAGGAGGGAGAAGGGCAAAGAGAGGTGGGAAGTGGCAACAGGTAGCAGAAGGAACAGGCCTAGAACTAAGTCTGACAGTTTTGTGGTGAATGTCAAAATAAGTTTGACCTGTTGCTTCAGTTAGAAACTGATGAGCCTCAAGCAGAGGTAGGTGTAGGCAGGACACAACAAACTTTCGATAGGAAATTGAAAAAGAATGTAGGAAAGTCATCGAAAAGGAAGAAAGTTTTGTTGTTAGGCAGTTCTCATGCCAGAGGTGTAGGCCAACTTCCGCAGTAGGAATTAGGACCAGAATACCAGGTCACAAATTTTTTCAAACCAAGTGCTAGTCTGGATCAGGTGACAGAGGATTTAGGTTCACTCTGTAAAGGATTTACCAGGGAAGACACCGTGGTTATTGTGGGAGGGCCAGGGAACAGCATCGACAGAGATCCTGGGTACAGTATAGAGTGTGACCTGGTAAAGATTGCGTCGGCATCGAGACACACCAATGTTGAATTTGTATCTGTCCTGAGACGCCATGACTGGCCTCATTTGAACTCTTCTGTTGGGAGAGTTAATTTGGAGTTGGAACGGCTGCTTGGGTCGGGTGCAGGGGCTCATATTGGTGTGGTTCCTGTTGATTATCTCAGTAAGTGGGACTATACCAGGCACGGCCTACATCTCAACAGGAAAGGGAAGGGGAAACTGGCTGGGGTAATAGCAGGCAATTTAAGGGGGGGAGGCACTGCCATGAATGGTAAAATACCAGTGGTTACAGGTGTTGGAGCAGCACCTTTTTTAGGATAGGTAAGACAGAAAGATGTCAAGTTCTACGAGAGGTCAGGATTGAAACAAATCTTCAGTTTAGGAAAGAAATTAAACAGCACAATTCTAGCACATTGGATCACCAATCACAGCTATCAATTATAAATTTTCACCAATCACGAGAAATTTTATCTCCACCAAGTTTTATCTCAGTCCTAGCTAATTGCATTGATGAATTAAAGTCACCCAACCCAATTGACATAATCTGCCTCTCTGAACACCATGTGACCACTGGTATAGGAACTAAGCCTAAGCACAATGAGAAACTCAGACAGGAGAGTGCTGCAAATGTTAGAATAAGGAAAGGTTCTCATAAAAGTATAATTAAAAATAATGTAAGTATATTTCATCAAAATATTGGGAGTTTAAAGAATAAAGTAGGTGAGCTTCTGGTTTGTTTAGAAGATTTAGAAGCTGAGAATGAAATAGATATGCTATGCCTGACTGAGCATCACATTGTTGCTGATATGAATAAGGTAAATGTAAGTGGTTATATGCTCTCTGCACATGTAATGAGAGAAAATATGGAGAAAGGAGGAGTTGCCATATATGTCAAAAGTTATCATTGTGCCAAAAGTATAGAAACAAAAAAGTTTTGTGTAGAGAAACATATAGAAGCATGTGCCTGTGAGCTTAAATTAAATAAAGGCACATTTATAATTGTAACTGTATATAGGTCCCCATCAGGAAATTTTCATCTATTTCTGAAAAATTTGGACTCCTTGTTGTGCTATCTGTCAGACAGGGGGAAGCAAATTATTATTTGTGGGGACTTCAATGTAGATTCTCTGAAAGAGGGTAATAGGAAAAATGACCTTGAAGTATTACTTGGTTCTTTCAATTTGACACCCGTTATTGATTTTCCTACTCGGGTGGTAAAGGATAGCAGCTCACTGATAGATAACTTCTTTATAGACCAAGATAAGTTTAACCAGATAAATGCTCAGCCTGTTGAGAATGGTCTTTCTGATCATGGTGCACAGCTAGTTACAATATATGACATAGCTCCATTCAGCAATACTAAACAGTCCTCCAAAGTAGTACGTTCAGTCAACGATTTAACAATTGCAAATTTCAGGGAAAGCCTACAGCAGTTAGACTGGGATGAGGTGTACCGTGAACCTGATGCCAATTTAAAATATAATTAATTTCATGACATTTTTGTAAATGCATTTGAAAACTGCTTCCCCAAGAAAATAGTTAAATATACTCGTAAGAAACCTTGTAACAAACCATGGCTTACTAAGGGTATAAAAATATCTTGTAACCGGAAAAGGGAAATGTATCTGACAGCAAGAAAGAGTAGTGACCCAGAAACTATCAAAAATTATAAAAACTACTGTGTTATATTAAGAAAAGTTATTAAAAAATCCAGGAGTATGTGTATCATGTCTGAAATCAGCAACTCTGATAATAAAATTAAAACAATTTGGAATATTATTAAAAGAGAAACAGGTCGACCAAGAGCAGAGGAAGACAGTATTACCATCAAATTGAATGAAAACTTTACGAACAAAAAGTCAGAAGTTGAAAATATTTTTAATAATCATTTTCTAAATGTTGTGGATATAGTAGGATCCAGGTGTTCATTAGAAGATGCTAGGCTGTTAATGGAAGAGGCCATACCTATGCAATTTGATACAATTGAAATCTCACCCACTTCTCCCTCTGAAATTAGGAAAATAATAAACTTGCTTAAAAGCAAAAACTCACATGGAATTGATGGCATTTCCAGCAAAATACTAAAAGCTTGTTCTCAACAGATAAGTAAGATTCTCAGCTACCTGTGTAATAGCTCTCTGGAACAGGGCATTTTCCCTGATAGACTGAAATATGCTATTGTTATACCTTTGCATAAAAAGGGGGATAGATCTGATGTCAACAATTACCGTCCAATCTCCCTTATAACAGCTTTATCCAATATTTTTGAGAAAGTAATGTATTCAAGAAGAGCTTCACATATCTGTAAAAATGAAGTACTAACAAAATGTCAGTTTGGTTTCCAGAAAGGTTTTTCAGCAGAAAATGCCATATATGCTTTCACCAGTCAAATTTTGAATGATCTGAATAACCGAACACCACCCATTGGGATTTTTTGTGATCTCTCAAAGGCTTTTGATTGTGTAAATCATGAAATTCTGCTAGACAAGCTCAAGTATTGTGGCATGAGTGGGACAGTGCACAAATGGTTTAATTCGTACCTAACTGGAAGAGTGCAGAAAGTTGAAATAAGTAGTTCTCGTAACATGCAAAGATCAGCACATTCCTCAAACTGGGGAACTATCAAGAATGGGGTTCCACAAGGGTCAGTCTTGGGTCTTTTGTTGTTCTTATTATATATTAATGACTTGCCATTCTATATTCATGAAGAGGCAAAGTTAGTTCTCTTCGCTGATGATACAAGTGTAGTAATCACACCTGAGAAACAAGAATTAACTGATGAAATTGTCAATACTGTCTTTCAGAAAATTACTAAGTGGTTCCTTGTAAACGGACTCTCACTGTTTTTGATAAGACACAGTACATACAGTTCCATACAGTGAATGGTATGACGCCATTAATAAATATAGACCTTAATCAGAAGCATATAGCTAAGGTAGAATATTCCAAATTTTTAGGTATGTCCATTGATGAGAGATTAAATTGGAAGAAACACATTGATGATCTGCTGAAACGTTTGAGTTCAGCTACTTATGCAATAAGGGTCATTGCAAATTTTGGTGATAAACATCTTAGTAAATTAGCTTACTACGCCTATTTTCACTCATTGCTTTCATATAGCATCATATTTTGGGGTAATTCATCACTGAGGAATAAAGTATTTATTGCACAAAAGCATGTAATCAGAATAATAGCTGGAGTCCACCCAAGATCATCCTGCAGACATTTATTTAAGGATCTAGGGATATTCACAGTAGCTTCTCAGTATATATACTCTCTTATGAAATTTGTTATTAACAACCAAACCCAATTCAAAAGTAATAGCAGTGTGCATAACTACAATACTAGGAGAAAGGACGATCTTCACTATTCAAGATTAAATCTAACTTTGACACAGAAAGGGCTGAATTATACTGGCACTAAAGTCTTTGGTCACTTACCAAATAGTATCAAAAGTCTGACAGATAACCAACAAGTATTTAAGAAGAAATTAAAATAATTTCTGAATGACAACTCCTTCTACTCCATAGAGGAATTTTTAGATATAAATTAAGAAAAAAAGAAAAAAAACGAAATATTAAAAAAATAATAAAAAAATTAAAAAAATAAAAATAAAAAATAAAGAAAAACAAAAAACACAAAAAAATTGTTTTATTAACTTAAGTATGTTGTTAAATTAATCTAATTATGTCATGTATTGGAAAATTTGACTCGTTCCACATCATTATGAAATATCGTACTCATGATCCATGGAACTAGTATTAATCTAATCTAATCTACTCATGGTTCGCATATCGAATATTTGTAAAAAAAAACTTCCAGAGTTTCTCTTCAAAATGCAATATGTATGACATCTGTACAATGTTTCTGGAGATTGGAGGCAGATGTTGATCCCCTACAAAGTTTAAAGAAAAATGTGAAATGTTTGCTACATTTCATACGTAGCAACATATGGTCTAATATGCACCAAACGTAAATTCATAGCAACCTCTATTTTCGTTGCAACATTTCCGATTTTGTTATTTCTGTGCGAAGTATCACTATAACTATGGCCATTAACGAAATGATGGGCACTTCATCATGCAGCTGACATATCAAGCTACAAATAACGTAGCAATCAAATATTTTACCGTACAAATTCTGTAGAAATGTTTGAGAAAGATTGCAATACGTGAGCCTCGATTCTGTCAGCCCAGTGCCACACCAAGTCTGGCCCACTCTGTGTGACATCACACCAAGTGCCCTGTGGCCTTCTCTTTAGCTGGTGGTGTTCTTACCCCTGCAGCGATTGTTGTCTGACCATAAGGGATATGTGTACCACGTTTTTTGAAACTGGTCTTGTGATTTAGGAGTAGATGTGGAACACACACACACAAATACACAGTTTATACAGGTGCGTGTACACACCCATACCATATGGCATCATCTGCATTACGTGTCGAACAATTGTATAATTTTGCAGGTACATGCTGCAGCATGTGTAGCAAACGGAGTTGTAGCAATGAAGTAATAAATTTGGACGTCATGTATGATGTGGCATTTTGTCACACATTTCACTATTTATGGCATTATATCTCCTGATCTATGTGTCATATACACAGACTATACATCTATGGAGCGAGATTTTTTGTACGCGCAGAACGAGAATTCTGTCAGCACCATCTCCTGCAGTTCAAGTTGCGTGCTTTTGGGATATCGCACTTTAGCCTGTATATCACTTACCGTATTGTAAGCGTTATTACTTCACAGCTAAGACAGATCACCATCATAAATACCATAAAACTTTTTGTATGCGTTCTACAGACATCTTAAGAATTTGTTACCAAAAACTGAAGTTGGCTTAAGGATGTGAAGAGCTGCTCTGCAGCCAGGCGACTAGCACAAGTTTTGGTGTTCTCGTAAAGATACGTCATGTTAGATTATAAAAACATATAGTTTAGTACTGATTACGCGGAAAATATGTGTATTAGTGTGCCTTTTAAACGTACCATTAAAGGTTTCATTAGCAATTTAACTCTAGCGTACCACTTCATTATTTAACTCACATTTCCGGACAGTAGCGTAAAGTTTAATTTGTTGTTTCAGAAACTTTGCACTGTTGTTGTTGTTTGCACACAGTTGCGTATAGGCCAAATTTGTGGAACCATATTTACTTGTTTATCTGTAATTTAACGGACTTATTCTTAATAAACTATTGCGTTTATTATGAGTAAAAGGGCTTGACTTGCCATAGAATTGTTAGGTCGGGGCTTTGGTGTGACAGGCGCTGCAGTTTTTTCCATGTGGGTGACTGTAGTGGCGTGGGAATAGGGGAAGTAAATGAGATTCATCAGTGGTTTTGTAGCATATGTAGTAAAAATAGGAAGATAGGAAGATACTAGAACAGGAGGGGAAAATTGCCGCCCTTCAGACTGAGTTAGACAAGGCCAGGGAAGATCTTGACAGGTTAAGGAGCGAGAAGGATAAAGAGAGGTGGGAAGTGGCAACAGGCAACAGGAGGAACAGGCCTACAGCTTTGTCTGACAGATTCGTGGTGAATTTCGAAAATAGATTTGACCTGTTGCTTCAGTTAGAAGCTGGTGAGCCTCAAGCTGTTGCAGGTGTAGACAGGTCACAACAAACTGTCAGCAGCAAATTGAAAAGTAAGTATGTAGGAAGATCAATAAAGAGAAAGAAAGTGTTGTTGTTAGGCAGTTCCCATGGAAGACGTGTTGGCCAACTTTTGCAGGATGAACTAGGATCAGAATAACAGGTCACCAATTTTTTTAAACCTAGTGCTGGTCTGGAGCAGGTGACAGAGGATTTAGGATCACTTTGCAAAGATTTCACTGACAAAGACACTGTGGCTATAATGGGTGGGCCAGGTAATAGTATTGACAGAGATCCTGGGTACAGTATAGAGTGTGACCTGCCAAAAATTGCATCAGCATCGAAGCATAATAGTGTTAAGTTTGTATCTGTTCTTGGGCGCCATGACCGATCTCATTTGCACTCTTCTGTCAAGAGAGTTAATTTGGAGTTGGAACGTTTGTTCATGTCAGGTGCAGGGTCACACATTGATGTGGTTCCTGTTGATTCTCTCAATAGGTGCGATTATACTAGGCATGGCGTTCACCTCAACAGGAAAGGGAAGAGTAAACTGGCTGGGAAAATAGCAGGAAAGGTAAAGGGGGAAGGCACTGACATGAGTGATAAAATACCAGTGGTTATAGGGTTCAGAAAAGACCCTTTTTTAGGATAGGGAGGACAGAAAGAAACCAAATTTTAAGAGAGGTTAGGACTGAGACAAACCTTCAGTTTTGAGAAAGAAAACAAAAAACATAATTCTAGCTTATTACATCAGCTTATTTATTTATTTATTCCTTAATGAAATTTGTCATTAAAAATATATCACTTTTTCAAACCAATAGCTCAATTCATGGAATCAATACTAGAAATAAGAATAATCTTCACAAGGATTTAAAGTCACTTAGTCTTGTACAAAAAGGTGTGCATTATTCAGGAACACACATTTTCAATAACTTGCCAGCAGCCATAAAAAGCTTAACAACCAATGAAATTCAGTTTAAGAGAAGCCTAAAGGATTTATTGGTGGCCAACTCCTTCTACTCCATTGATGAATTTCTGAGGAAAACCAACTGATTTGTATATAAGTACAACATATCTTCTGCACAATTTCAGTGCAGTAATGTGTTCACTGAAAATTTGTGTGTGTGTGTGTGTGTGTGTGTGTGTGTGTGTGTGTGTGTGTGTGTGTGTGTAAGTATAATCTAACTTCTGCACCATTTCAGTGCAGTAATGTGTTCATTGTAAATAAGTATTACAGTAGTTGTATTACATGTTTCTTACCTTATAAATAAATAAAAAACTTTTTTATTTTAAATTCAGTGCAATAGTATTTGTAAAATGACTCTTAGTGTTCATTAAAAAATGACGATCATTCCACTTGGGACCTGTGGAATGGTACATTAGCTTATTTGTTTTAGTTTAAATATTTGTCATGTATTGTTGTTTTTCTGACATGTTCCACATCCTGGAGGACCTCCTCACTACGGATCAATTGGAATGAAAGTAAATCTAATCTAATCTTAACAGCCATTAGTTAAGAAGTTTCACAATCGGGAGATATTCAACTCTAGCTATTTTAACTCAGTGAATGTGAAATGTCAGCTATCTTTATTGCATCAAAATATTCGAAGAATGAGAAAAAAATTAATGAATTAATTATCTGCATAGATGAATTAGAGTCCTCAAACCCGGCTGACATAATCTGCTACTCTGAACATCATGTGACCACTGGTATAGAACTTTTAAGTGTTACTGGGTTTAGGTTAGCATTTCACTTTTGTAGAGTAGAAATGGAGAAAGGAGGAGTTGCCACTTTCATCAGGAACTGTCATAAATTTAAGAACATAGACATTCATAAATTTTGGCTAGAACAGCATATGGAAGCATGTGCAACAGAAGTAGAATTTCACAAAAAATCCCTCATAATATTAAGTGTATATCGAGCACCTGCAGGTAACTTTAATCTGTTCATAAACCACTTTGAAGCTATACTGGCGCTTTTAAGAACCAGAAACAAAGACGTAGTGGTTGCTGGTGATTTCAATGTAGATTTCCTTAAAGACTCTCCCAATAAGAACTTATTTGAGTTGGTAACATTATCATTCAATTTAATTCCCACTGTAAAGTTCCCCACTAGGGTAGCCAATTGCCATGGAGGTAAAATAAGAGGAGTTGTCATGACGTCACAAACTTGAAGCCGACCCAAGAGAAGGTCCGCCATGTTAGCTACCCCAAAACATTCGCTTCTGGTGGTTTGATTCCATGTAGTCGTGAAGTGTTTTGATAAAAAATGCCGGCTTGCGTCGCACACGGGTGTACTAATCGTTCTGATTGTAGTCTAAAGTTTAAACAAATACATTTCATTCGTAAGTGGACTTATTTAAGTGCTATTTTCTTATATATACTTGAAATTCTGATGCACTGTAAAGTTTTACAGTATGGTTTTATTTCTGTGATTTAACTTTAGATTTCCTATCAATCCAAGGCGAAGAGCTGTCTGGAAGTGAGCATTACACTTGGTTTTCACTTTGTGGCTATTCTGAAGTAACTGAAAAGTCCTGGCAAGAAATATCCTGGAAATGAGGACTAATGTTTTAAAATGCAATAATTTAATGTAAAACTAATGTAACTACATGTAGTTAATTAAATCTTCAGTAAAATGTGTGGAACACCTGTTACAGTGGTTAAAATATAAGTACTTAAATGGTTACATATCGAAGTCCAGGCTTAGATCATTACATTAATCACTGTGTTGTCGTGTTACCCTGTAAATTTCTGTTCTTTGCCACACTGAATGTCATTTGGTAGGTACAATTTAAAAAGAAAGCAGATGTGGAAATTGCAATGGGCCTGACAATCTTAAATTCAGTTCTGTTCCTTCTTAATTTAACGTATTTTTCACTTTGTTGACATGACAGCTGGCTTGTTTATATCATCCCTGCATACATCTATGGGACACCAAAGGAAATAAGGTAAGTTTCTTGCAAACGTGAACATTTAAAATTTGCATTTGACTTGAAAATGCAACGAATACAAATCGGTGCCTCTAAACTATCAATCATTGTTTTTGGAGTTCTGGCTTTATCAATTATCGACACAAACACAATGAAAGTGAATAGAAATGGATTACAAAAGCACGGTTTTCATAGCACATACGTCTCTTCTCTGTTATTCTAAGTGTATAAACAAAAAGGAATTACAGTACTGAGGCAAGAAGCGTAACATTTTTACATATAACTGTATCAAATACGCATTTAAGAGCAGAAAAACGTTTGAAGTTGCGTCCCTTATGCTGTGTTGTTCACTAAAACCGAGTAACATTTACTATGTAAAACAAATATCACGTGCACGCGACATAAATAACGAACAAGAAGCAATTGTAAACACAGTCTAACATAACAGTCGCGACACTTACTGCTGTAAAAGTTGTTGCCGTTTGACAGATGGAGCAACACTAGCGCTCCAAGCGGCAGGTAAGGTGAACGTCAGACGCGTCGTAAGCATAATGTTTGTTTGCATCCATTTCCTACGTAATTTCCGAATTATTCGAGTTATTTTCTTGCCTCCAAGAGTTTGTTTAGCATCAGGAGGCATATATGTTTCTATTAATGATTCTAAAATAAGCGCAAGTATGGACAAAAACCATGAATAGAGTGGCAAGCTACAACACATTCGTGAAGAAACACTTGTGACATTGGACAGAATTGCAGCTTACCATGTTGATGTCAAAAGAATATAAACACACAGATTCACATGTAAGAAGCACAGACATGTACCTCTACATGCAAAAGCGATCGACAGCTCGTTTATCGTTCTGTAGGCCTACTGTGTGTGTCATTGTCGCCTGTTGCCACACGTACGACCTTAATCTTTATATTATTCTAAGTGGGTCAAGCAACTGCCAAATAGTGGCAGAAATATGCTGAAAACATTATAATGAGCTGATTACATTACATTTCACGAAAAACCAAATATTTGAATAATTTTCAAACAATGTGTCTGTAGGCACTTTCCTTGTCCCGTAATAGTTTCGCTCGATCTGCACAATCTGACACTTCACACGCTTTTGTAAGACACGAACAGCTGCACTTAATCTAACCACTTTATCGTCAAAGCACGTCTGTGGTAACGATTCGCACGAATCTTGCAGTGATACATGGAGAGCTGAACTGGCTGCTTCTGTGTCATACGATTGTTCTACAGCTTTAGATTGACTGTCGAATCTTTGTGGCAGTTTCCTCTTCATCGTCAGTAGAAGTGGCTTATTTGGGATGTCAAACAGTGTGGGTACTGCGTTCATGAACTGGTTTTCTTCGAAATGTAGCGGACAAAACCTAATATTATTATACAAGTAAACTGGGTCTTTCTTCAAAAGGTCTTCTCGTCTGCTATTAACTAGCCATTTTCTGCTCCTAAAACGAAACATTTAGCATTTATACACATATAGTTTGCAAGTGAATCCTGACGATACAATTTAGTAACATGTGGTACATACCTCTCAGGATCCTTAGGAAACCTAAAAAGACACAGCTGTGGTGTCTTCTTCCTGTTGTTGCTGCAATTTATTGCGCTACAAACGCTCTCGATGGTAAAAATCATTGTATAAACCAAAATAAACAATCACTATTTGCTTTCACGATCGCGCCGAACTCACAGTTCAACCTACCAGCCGCTTGGGGCGCTGCTGGCGCTGTAGGCAACAAAATCGAGGCGAAGTGTCGCGACTGTTATGTTAGACTGTGCACTGGCTTCAAAACAACGTACAGCGCAAGTCTGTAGCGCCATCTCCCCTTATTCTACCTCCATGCCAATTGCTCACAAACAGCCATTGATAATATCTTTATAGAAAAGTCCAAAGAACAAAATTATATTACAAAACCAATAGTCATTGGCCTCTCAGACCATGATATGTAGTTCCTTCTGTTAAATGTTAATGCTGAACAGGATACAAAATCTGTTAAATCTGATCTGAAGAGGGTAATCAATAAGCAAAAAATTGATTATTTTAGGACACTCCTCAGAGAGTTAAATCTGATCTGAAGAGGGTAATCAATAAGCAAAAAATTGATTATTTTAGGACACTCCTCAGAGAGTTAAATCTGATCTGAAGAGGGTAATCAATAAGCAAAAAATTCAGTTAGTCTTGAATAATAGCATTCATTCTTTTGTAAACACATTTTTAAATATTACATTATCAACTATGCTGATTTATGGTATTCCTTCAGTGCTATATCTGTTAAATCTGAGCTCAAGAGGATAATCAATAAGCCAAAAACTGATTATTTTAGGACACTCCTCATAGACATTCACTGGACTGATGTTTACAGTGCTCATGGCATGAATGAAAAATATAACACTTTCACTAATAAAATGCTTACCTTATTTGAGCACTGTTTTCCTCCATAACTAACCAAGGTTAGAGCAAAGTCTACAGAGAAGCCATGGATTACTCAAGGAATAGGGGTATCTTGTACAAAAAAAGAAAACTGTATCTGTCAGTCCAAAACAGTTCTGTTGTTAAAACTATGGCACATCACAAGAAATACTGCAAAATATTAAAGACTGTATTACGAACATCAAAGCAAATATATTACAAAGAACAGATAGTGATATCAGATAAAATAAAGACAATATGGGATATAGTGAAGGAGGAGCCCGGTAGAACCAGACATGGAGAGGGACAAATAGCATTAAGAGTAAATGATACATTGGTGACAGATGTGTATAGTGTTGCAGAACTTTTTAACAAACATTTTATAGCTGTTACTGAAAAGATGGGGTTGCCAGGTTCTGTAGATGCTGCTATGAAATACCTAAGACCAGGCATTTTAAAGAAACTTCCATAATATGAATTTGACCCTTACTACCCCAGCAGAAATAATGTCCATCATAAAATCTTTAAAATCAAAAACATCTAGTGAGTATGATGAAATATCAACGATGTTAATTAAAGGATGTGATTCTGAGTTAAGTAACATATTAAGTTATCTGTGTAACCAGTCGTTAGTCAGTAGAATTTTCCTTAATGGTTGTAATATGCTAAAGTTAAGCCACTCTTAAAGAAGGGTGATAAAGAAATAGCACCAAATTTCCGTCCAGTTTCGCTTTTGCCAGCATTCTAAAAAATTTTAGAAAAAGTAATGTACAATTGGTTTTATAACCATATTATCTCAAACAAAATACTATGAATGTCGAAGTTCGGATTTATAAGGGGTTCTGATATTGAGATAGCTATCTTCAATTACAGTGAAAATGAGCTTAATTCACTAGACAAAAAATTGCTGGCAACTGGTATATTTTGTGATCTGTCAAAGGCATTGGACTGTGTAAATAACAGTATCCTTTTAAGTAAATTAGAATATTATGGTGTAACAGGAAATGCTGAAAAATGGTTCATATCTTATATCTCTGGTAGGAAACAAAGGGTGTTATTAGGAAAGAGACATGCATTAAGCTATCAAGCATCATCCAACTGGGAACTAATTACATGTGGGGACCCACAAGGTTCCATCTGAGGGCATTTACTTTTTCTTGTGTACATCAATGACCTTTCATCAGTAACATTACCAGATGCCAAGTTCTTTTTGTTTGCTGATGATACAAACATCGCAATAAATAGCAAATCAAGTAAAGTCTTAGAAACATTGGCTATTAAAATATTTGTGGACATTAATCACTGGTTCCTAGCCAATTCTTTGTCACTAAACTTTGAAAAAACACACTACATGCAGTTCGGAACTTGTAAGGGGCGTCCCACGAGTATATGCCAAACATACGATGACAAACAGATAGAAGAAGTGGACAGTGTTAAATTCTTGGGATTACAGCTTGATAATAAATTCAACTGGGAGGAGCACACTACAGAACTGCTGAAACGTCTTAACAAATCTCTATTTGCAATGCGAATTGTGTCAGACATATGGGATATAAAAATGAAAAAGCTGGCATACTACGCTTACTTTCATTCCATAACGTCATATGGGATTATTTTTTGGGGGTGATTCATCAAGCCAAGCTAAAGTTTTGAGGGCACAAAAACGTGCAGTAAGAGTTATATGTGGTGTGAACTCAAGAATATCCTGCTGAAGCCTGTTTAACGAACTAGGGATACTGCTTCCCAATTTATTTATTCCTTAATGAAATTTGTCATTAAAACATATCACTTTTTCAAACCCACAGCTCAATTCATGGAATCAATACTAGAAGTAAGAATAATCTTCACAAGGATTTAAAGTCACTTAGTCTTGTACAAACAGGTGTGCATTATTCAGGAACACACATTTTCAACAACTTGCCAACAGCCATAAAAACCTTAACAACCAATGAAATTCAGTTTAAGAGAAGCCTAAAGGATTTATTGGTGGCCAACTCCTTCTAGTCCATTGATGAATTTCTCAGTAGAACCAACTGATTTGTATATATATATATATATATTATATATATATATATATATATATATATATATATATATATATATATATATTGTTGAATATAACTTCTGCACCATTTCAGTGCAGTAATGTGTTCATTGTAAATATGTATTATAGTAGTTCTATTACATGTTTATTAGCTTATAAATAAAATCTTTTTTTATTTTTTAAATTCAGTGCATTAGTGTTTGTAAAATGATTCTTTCATATAGTGTTCATTTAAAAAATGACGATCATTCCACTTGGGACCTCTGGAATGTACATTGGCTTATTTCTTTGAGTTGTAAATATTTGTCATGTATTATTGTTTTTCTGACATGTTCTACATCCAGGAGGACCTCCTCACTACAGATCAATTGGAATGAAAGTAAATCTAATCTAATCTAATCTAATGGTATCGTGCTTTCTCACCACAGTATCACAACTTAGATTCCACTGTACTGACATGTTTTTGACATGGGATAAGAAGATTTCTGTTGCACTTATTCATATTGTCGAATCTCTGTTCTAATTAATTATGGTACAATGACACTTTAAATGGCACCAGAACATCATGAACAAACAATGCATTTGAAGCTATGAAATTGTAACTGTAAACTATTTGCACCACCTTCTTGTCCATTATTATTTCCACCTATTCTTTATTTTCCCTTATGATTTTTAGAGACAACTAAAATAACTATAACATTTTTCTCCATCTTATCAGAAAAGAAAAACCATACACTATGCACAAAAAAATTAAAGATACAAGATCAATTACCGAAGTTTGGAGTAATAAAACAAGTGACAGACAACAATATTTTTTAGGTTTTCTGTTGCACTGATTCATATTGTCGAATCTGTTCTAATTAATTACGGTACAATAACACTGTATAGGGAACTGTCTCATGCAGAAATACTTGGATACATACAAGTGTTTGAGAACCTGTGTAAATTGGAGGAAAATAATCAGACTGTCACGTATAAATTTTATCTGCATATAAATATAGTAGCAGTATGTATACACTGACTGGTAGTTTACTCAAACACACTTGAAAATTTATCTAGCATTTGTCTCTTAAACATGTGGCCATAAATTCGCAGAAATTTATCTCTACAATCTAAGACTTAATAGTACCATGTCTCTATATTTTTCAACATATAAAGTGCTTCATATCGATATTGCATTTACAATTATACACCTCTTGTAGGTACCTATTAAAAGTAACTTGTCCCCCTCTCACATACACGTCTTTAGATCCAAATAAAGACAGTCCTGCACCATTACTGTTACTAAACTCAAATGTGCAGAAACATATATAAAACAAGCCAGATATGTGTAATATTCTAGTTTTGCTGTTACCGCAAATAGTAGACAAGCAGTGTCGTCCCAAAATCACATGACTAGCTTAGTTTGATGTGGAGAACATGCTCACTAGGCTGGCTATGCTTACTCAATAGATACACATCCTGTATGGTCTATAATGTTAATGTATTGTAGATACATTCAGCGGCCTCTGTGAATACTGTCTGCAAAATTTATTGTGGATAGAGTTAGTAGCAAACAAGTAATAAATTTAAGTGTCATGCATGATGTGGCAGCGTTCAACACATCTCATTGTTTATGACATATCGACTGATGTGTCATACGATTGTATAATTTTCCACATAGATTCAATGTATATGCGCAAACTGTCGGTAAAATGTGTTGCGAATACAGTTTGTAGTAACGAAATAATAAATTATAACGCTGTGACTCACATGGTACTTTTACAGCATGAACAGCAGAAAAGTAGTACATGATAAGCATTTTTCCTTTCATCACTATGTAGCAGTAGTAAGCGAGAAAAAATTTCGTAAAACTTTGAAATTATATGTAAGGTTCTTGCAAGTCGCTAAGTGCTCTCATTCTCAAGTACTGGATTAATAAAGTTTGAGAATTCATGCATCACAGTCTATGCACTTTTTTCACTGCCGCTCCTAGCTTTTTGATAGGTACATGATTCTTACCCCCACAGTGATTGTTGCATGACAGTAAGGTATATGTATAAGACATTTGGTTGAAATCGGTCCAGTGGTTTAGATGGAAATGTGAACAATAAACATGCACACATGTCTATTTTTATAATGTTATTGCTATATATGTGTGTGTGAGACGCCAGTTAAGAACAGAAAATCAAATGTTGATTATTTTTTGACCAAACATTGAGTTATTTATTTATTCTTTGATAATAATGTTCCAGACATAGTTATTTATCAGTTGTCAAGCCAAATTTTGTTTGTGAAAATGTGTAACAAAGATAGTTACTATTCAGCATTGGTTAGATTTTTGGTTTATAGGCTAGATTGTAAGTAACACCTATAAAATAATGACCCCAAAAACAAAAAAGAAGAAACAAATGCAAGTACAATACATAGTGAAGCAGTAACTTCACATTATGGAGAGATACAAGATCAACCGGAGAAACACCTTTCACACTTACATGAAGAGCAACAAAGGATGATTAAGGAGTGGTAAGTGCGACACATGTTGTGTAATGATGGGAAAATGAGTAGAGGAATTGTTCACATGGCAGATGCAGAAACTGTGACCTCTCACAAGGCCAATAAACCAATGATCTTCCTACTGGAGAAACCTGAGCTTTGGTTCACAATTTTAAATTAGTGCTTACTCAATGCAAAGTCACGATCGATGATACGAAGTTTGCGGTAGTAGTTAATAGAGTGGACGCATATGTGGCGGAGACAGTTGCAGATGCCATGTTGAAGCCTTCTGCACACGAGTGTAATCGACACTTGTAAGATATGAGTAGTGGAGCAAAGCCAAACCTGCCACAGCCTGCATTCTTGCCAAATTTAATCAAGGTAGCAGATCCAAGATGGTGTCAGTAGATGTGGCAACATCACACTGATGACGGCACTTGATCACATCATTGAATTATGTCATGGGTATCCCCCTCCCTGCCCCCTCCACTCTCCCCACATCCCACTCACCTACCACTCCACATCCCCCTCCTCCCCTCTGATCCTCTCCTATACCACTCCTGTCATCTCTCCCCTCCCTATCTGGAAAATGGAGAGGAATGCTAAGTCTGTGCTGAACTGCTGGCCTGGAAGGTTTTTGCTTTATTTCATCAGTTTTGGGTGTTAATCTGCTGGAAAAATTTTCTTGTGTGTTCGCAATACTGCTTGAGATAGACAGGAAAATCTCAGGAAGGTTCAAAGGCCCTATTTAAGTACAGATCATCAATGTACAGTAGATCAGTTTTAAAAAAATCATATACACATCTACAGCTCCATACATACTACAAAAATCATACTAAAGGTCCAAAAGTATCACAAAAATGGGTCCTAGTTATGTAATTACACTGCTACAGATCCTGAATCTAGATCGTTTAAAAAAATTATATGCACAGCTACAGATCCAAATAACTGAATGTCCTACTTGACCAGTCCAATTTCACATTTTCTACTGGGGTTGGCTTTCCATCGGTACGCATATAGTGGCAAGTATTTGTGTGTTATATAATTCATAGTGCTTTGCGTATCATGAATGTAGTGATCGTGACACTATAGAATGTTATCCAGTAGGTTCACGCATCTTCGTCGTCGGAGTTAGTTTGTTTATATCTCTAAACCTAGCGAACCTAAATGCCTGTCGAAAAAATCTAAAGAAAGAAATAAAGAAAACACTGACTCTCTGCAGGAACCATAGCTTACTCTAAAGTGGCCTGTGGCCTGAACACACAAATATGTCACATGATGGCGATCGAAATCATTTTTGCATGACAGATACACATTCGCTTCAGATGGAAACATATTTCTGATGATTTTACAATTATCCTTTTATTGTATGTATAATACATCAGCCCAATAATGTACTCTAAATTTCTATGGCCTCAGTTAGAGAGATAATTTTTCGGTTCTCATTTACTCATATTTCCCTGGTTTTTAATCAATGTAAAACATTTGTTTTTTTGAAAAGTATAGGAAATCAAGCTTCAAATATCATTACCAATTTTTAAAAATTCATTAAAAATAAAAAAGAGAGAGAGACAGCAAGTCGGATACGGACTATGCATAGATATTAAGAATGTTTCAATGATTGTGTCGTCTCCATGGCAACCACACAGACAACCTTCAACATGGCTACTGTTAACCCGGCAACATCGGCATCGGCTACATTGTCAGCTTTGGACATTCACCAGGCGAGATCTTGTGGAAATGCTAGTGCTGCTTCACAACAGAGACATAGTTCACCACCAACAGTAGTTGTTCTCAGTGCTTCATCGCAAATAAGTACTCCAGTTACAGCTGTGCCAAGTAACACCCTCCCAATCGCGAGTGTCGCCAATTCGACCCTGAAGAAGAGTGGCGGCGTTGAATACTGCCTTGAAAGTTCAGGTGAACATTCTAGAGAAGTAAGAAATGTAGATAGCAAAGTTTCTAGGTCATCAGTACATGTAGTTGCAAGCACTGAAGAGATAACGGAGGTTATCAGCGAATCTAATGTTACAGATCCAGATGACGGTAATGAATCACAAACAGTAGTAGATTCAGCACACTATATAACTGTTACTGTTTCAGATTCGGATGTAGTGGCGTCAGACGCAGTACAGCCGGGTGTACAGCCCGACTACGTTCAGTATGTAGAGAGTGCGTCTGAGCAGGACATATATTCTTCAACAAATGGCCAGACGTCCTATCCTGTTTACACTGTTGAAGAGCCTGAAAAGATGTATGCACCAGTTTCGGAACCATATTATAATGATAGCACAGCTGCTGTTCCATACAATCAGGTAGCTGGCAGTGTTGGACAGGGTTCAGGAAACAATCAGTTGTTAGCTCAGCAAAGTAGCTCATATCTGATACAGGAAAGTATTGAATCAGATACAGCACATTCCTTAATTACACCACAACATAATAATACTCAGTCAATAAATTCTGATTCTGGTGGTGTGACTTACTTGATATCTGGTAACAGTGGTATGGAAAGTGATGGACAAGATGCCCATTCGCATAACACACGAGCTACACCAGCAACTGTACATTGGCTTCTGGATAATTATGAAACTGCAGAGGGAGTAAGTCTGCCTCGTTCAACACTGTATAATCATTATCTTTATCATTGTAATGAGCGCAAACAAGATCCTGTTAATGCTGCTTCATTTGGAAAATTGATACGCTCAATTTTTCTTGGCCTGAGAACGAGACGCCTAGGAACCCGAGGAAATTCCAAGTATCATTATTATGGTATACGTATCAAACCGAACTCTATTTTAAATCAACTGTTTGAGGATGGGACATCAGTTGCTGTTCGACCACAAACAGGATCTCAAAAACGTTTCAAGTTCCTTTCGGGGTCAGGCCAGAAAAGCACAGAGTATGAACAGTCTTCGCATCACACTTCTTTAGGTCACTGCCAGGAACTACACAAGCACCATGAATTTTTAGGTGATAGTACATCTGCAATTCCAGATTTTCCTGAAATAGAAATGTCAAATGTTGTTTTACCTGAGGAATGTACACTTGAAGATGTTGATACGCTTCGCAGTATTTACAGAGAACATTGTGAAGCCTTTTTAGATGCTATTCTTAACTTGGAATTCCCAACTATTGAAAGTCTTTGGAGGGAATTTTGGAGAACTCAAGATGATAATAATGGGGATGAATGTGAAGAAGAGAGATACTTATCGAAAACAAAGCTGTTCATCTTGTGTAAATTGGAACCTATACAGCAATTTGTCAGAGTTGTAGATTATAGATTTTATCAAAATTTAGTATATGTTCTGATACCAGATGTCCTTCGCCCAATTCCAAGCTCCCTTACCCAAGGCATTCGCAATTTTGCAAAAAGTCTAGGAACTTGGTTGACATCTGCCATGGCTGGATGTCCAAGTGACATAGTTCAAATCAAAATGGCTGCAGCAAATGCATTTGCACAAACTTTACGTCGCTACACATCTTTAAATCATTTGGCACAGGCTGCACGTGCCGTACTTCAGAACTCGTCACAGATAAACCAGATGCTGGTAGACTTAAATCGTGTAGATTTCCACAATGTTCAGGATCAAGCATCATGGGTGTGTGAATGTGATAATGGTGTTGTACAAAGACTGGAAGCAGACTTCAAAATGACATTGCAGCAGCAAAACTCACTTGAACAATGGGCAGCTTGGCTGAAGGGTGTTGCAACTCAGGTGTTAAAACCTTATGAAGGAAGACCAAACTTTACAAAAGCAGCAAGACAGTTTCTGCTGAAATGGTCCTTTTATAGTTCAATGGTAATAAGAGATCTGACACTCCGAAGTGCAGCCAGCTTCGGTTCATTTCACCTTATACGTCTGTTGTATGATGAATACATGTTCTTTCTGATTGAACATCAAGTTGCACTGCAGACAGGAGAAACACCAATTGCTGTCCTTGGTGAAAAGCTTCATAGCTCATCTGATATAAGTGGTTATTTACAGATCAATGCACTAAATGTGGAATAGTGATACAACTGGCTGAGAAAAGTGTGATTCAGCAATATGAAATGCTGCCACTTCAGCTACTATTCATTGGTGGCTTCACTAAATCGTATACTGTGCATAAATCTGTAAAAGACAAGTTCCTCTTGCCATTGTTGTGCAATGATATATTTATTGACCTGTAGAGTACATGGTGGTTCAGTTCGAGTGTTCTCTTACTTCATGTTTTTCAAATTCAGTTTATTTACGTTTAATTTCTTTCATAGGTCATCCCATTTTTAAATTAGGATTCACTTGGAAACAGACTTCCAGAATATTTGGCCATTCATATCTTTCTTCATGCTTTACTGTTCAGATGCTACTGCTAGTTATAAAATGTTTATGGATGCTGTTGAATTGCTGTTACCTGCATCTGGGGAAACAGCAGGTTACTGTGCAATGCGAATGTGTTGAAATGACCTGTATGATTTATGTGACTGTGTTATGATGGAATTTATGCAGGCATGTATTTTATGTCAGTGTGTCACTATACTTATTCATTAGGGAAATACAAGTCTTGAAATCATTACATAAAGAGTATTTCTGTTCACCAGGGTTAACTTTTTCTCTCTTACCCTTGTAGCGAATCATTTTTAGTTCCTCAATTTACTAAGGTAATCGTACTGTTAACAGTGTATGTCTTTAAAGGTAGTATGAATAAACCTTTGTCAGTACTATATATCAGTGTTATGTGTTTAAATCCATGTGGAATCAAAATATTAAGAGAAAAGCAATTCCTTCAGCTTCTTGGTAGAAGTCTGTTTTTTTGTGTGTGTGTGAAGTAATGAGTTTTCTGTGTTACAAGTTGCATTTCTCTTAAGCAGAGTATAATGAACAATGGTTTATTGTGCTGGTCACTGTTATTTGTTAAGTGTATCTATATATTGGTGTGATAACTGTCCACAGAACTTCGTGTGTACTTGTGTGTATGTATGTGTTCCGGTGGTAATTTTGTTTACCAGAGAGAATTTTGTCTTTACCTGTAGTACATAGAGAATTAACTTACTGTAAAAGTTAAGCTCAGCAATGCATTTATTATGTGTATTCAGCTTCTAAGTCACATGTCTGATGATAATGACAAATATTATTTGAAATTAGGAGACGTCTTAATTTTGACGAAGTTTCATGTTCAGATCTATATGTTAGCAAGTGAATAATGTGATACTTATTGCACCATTCCATACAAAATCTGTGCTGATTTACTGAAAGCCATTTAAATTCTCCAGGAAACATAAAGGATTTGACCACAAACACTGATTTATTTATGGAATGCAATCCATTGACAATTTTATGATTGTTACTTCTGTGATATAAGACATAAATTATACAATATTCTCTCTCTTGTTAGACAGAAAACAAATCAGAACTTCCATAAGTTTTCTGGCACATGAATTTTGATTCCCATAACACAGTTTCTACATTGAAGAATAAGCAGAAATGTGATCTTTTATTTACATTAATGCATAAGTCTTTTTATATTTATTTGGGAAAGCACTCAGATAAATAAGTTAAAAGTTGATGCATTATTTAGTCATTGTAAATGTGGTAGTTGCTCAGAGAATGCTGTACATTCAAAATGTTTAATTTCATTTCTTCTCCAATGTAAATATTTTGTTCTGTTTTTGAAGTGTTCGGTTGTTGCATTTACTTCAGAAAAGTTATTTATTTAATATATATGGAGTTCATACGAAACTCTCATAGTATGCATGTGCGTGCCTTCATAAGGTGTGTGAAATAAAGTGTGTCTTGTGCAAATTATTTATTCTCTGCATTAAATTTTTATTGTAAATCAAAATGCAAAGCATGTAGCAATGGTAATGAAGTAACTGTTAAAAGTTTGAGGTAATAGAAGACATACTGTTTTATAGATGGTAACAGACTGTGTGAAAGTTGGGGGGGGACAACAAATTGCCACAGTGTGCATGATCCTAGTTCATTGCAGCTTTGACTTCCCTTTTCGTAACTTTGCATGCATTCTATTAGGCACTATAATTTTGTAATTATTTAGGAATTGTGCTATGTGCTATACTGAAACACTGTATCTATTTCCTGTGTATGTCCAGCACTATTTTTCATCACTCTTGCATAAGTATCTGCCTTGTTAAAACACTGATAATGCATAGTTAGGCCCTAGATATTGTTGTGTGTGACATTTTTGTAGTAATGAGTAGGCTATAATATATTCCCACTCCTCCTGCCCCCTTCACAATATTTTTGTTTTTTTGATTTGACATACTTTCACTGAAGAGTTCTACAAGGTAAAAAATTAGTGTGTTATGTTGTATTACATCTGTTATTAAATAACTGATTGTAATTTTGAGCCCTTGTGCCTATTTCTAGTATTCATTAGGGCTAATTAATTAGGCCATTTAATTTATAAAGCAAGATCAACAAAATGTTGGTTTCCATATTTAATGGGTTCTGTACTCATTTCAGTCTTCAAACCAAAGAAATTAAATTCTGTTCAGTTCTGATTTTTTTAATGAGCTGTGAATGAGATACAAAGGTGACCAGCTTTATATGATGCTACCGGTTTATAACCTGCTCCCTCAACTGAAGTACTCAAATTACAAAAAATGATGTAAAAGAGAAATTGATATTTTTGATGTTGTTTGTCTTCTGCAACGATAAAGCACTTTCATAATTAATTTATTGAATGGTGGATATTTATGTAATCAAAGAGCAAAGTTGTATGATTGTAGTATGCTGCATCATACTACTAACCTCTTTAATGTGTCACACAATTTATTCTTGTGAATAGATTTTGACAGTGACCTCATTAGTCAAGCAAGAAATATTGATTCATTGTGCTCCCAGTGCTTGTAACTGTGTATGTACGTTTATCTAGTCATTATTTTTTATAAGTCAAGAATGGATGGTCTGAGTTTTGACCACATGTCATTTTTCTTTTTTCCATTATGGTGTAATTTTTCAAAGAGTGGAAAAATTCTGAATAAATTTCGTACTTGTGAAAGATAAGTTGTGTAGTCTTTGTATATAAAACCATTATGCTTTTACCTGTTTTTCCTAATACGCAGTAACTATTTTTCAGCACAGTTTTGTTAAAAATGGTTTGGATATGTTGCTCTAAACAGCAGGTGATACACATGCTGCAGGATAAGTGTTTGAAGTAACAACAAATTAAGTTCTGATTTTCAAGTTAAGTAATGATTTGTAAAAACAAATGCTAAAAGGCGGTTTCAGTACTACAACAGCAACAAAACTTTGACTTGAATATGTATAGATTTACTGTAAAAAATTATTAGAAGCAATGCCTAAAATTCAAAAAGTATTTGTTACAAAGGTAATAGTGCTTTACACTGTGTGTATGATATTGAAGTATTCGAAGTGCAACTAATTTTCGTCGCATAATATTGAAACTGTGCAGAAGAGAGGTCATGTCTCACAATTGGCATTTAATTTACTTTCGAATCACATACTATTCAAGAAATGTTCCTGTTGTTTATGTTAATACTTATTAATAATTTCATATGATACTTTCCAACAGCATCCCAAGTATGTGAAGTGGTGACTTGTGCTTCAGTTAAGATCACTTTCAGATATGGTATTGCATTAGGTGTTTGAAGGAATGGATTGGATTTCACAGGAAACACGTCCATACCTAAAATAGTGGGCAAGCAGATTCTGAAGTGAGAGGAACAGAATGTGCAATAGGGCTATTCCTTGCAAGGCTCTATGAATTTTAATTGCAGCTTTCAAAATGCTGACAACTATACTTACATCCACATATGTTCTCTAAAGTGACAGAAAAATAAAGGTACAGTAAAGTTCAGTTGATACACTTATAAGGAAACATATTTATGTAACTTGAGAGTTGATGTAAAGGGAAATTAAAATGGTAACTATAAAGAATGTAGTAAATAAGGTAGCCACATAACTACAGTGAATTGTGACCATGATGCACAGTTAAATTGAAAGTGGTATGTTGTTGTTGTGGTCTTCAGTACTGAGACTGGTTTGATGCAGCTCTCCATGCTACTCTATCCTGTGCAAGCTTCTTCATCTCCCAATACCTACTGCAGCCCACATCCTTCTGAATCTGCTTAGTGTATTCATTTCTTGGTCTCCCTCCACGATTTTTACCCTCCACACTGCCCTCCAGTACTAAATTGGTGATCCCTTGATGCCTCAGAACATGTCCTACCAACTGATCCTTTCTTCTAGTCAAGTTGTGCCACAGACTTCTCTTCTCCCCAATTCTATTCAATACCTCCTCATTAGTTATGTGATCTACCCATTTAATCTTCAGCATTCTTCTGTAGCACCACATTTCGAAAGCTTCTATTCTCTTCTTGTCCAAACTATTTATCGTCCATCGTTCCATACATGGCTACACTCCATACAAATACTTTCAGAAACGACTTCCTGACACTTAAATCTATACTCGATGTTAACAAATTTCTCTTCTTCAGAAATGCTTTCCTTGCCATTGCCAGTCTACATTTTATATCCTCTCTACTTCGACCATCATCAGTTATTTTGCTCCCCAAATAGTAAAACTCCTTTACTACTTCAAGTGTATCATTTCCTAATCTAATTCCTACAGCATCGCCCGATTTAATTCATCTACATTCCATTATCCTCATTTTGCTTTTGTTGATGTTCATCTTATACCATCCTTTCAAGACACTGTCCATTCCGTTCAACTGCTCTTGCAAGTCCTTTGCTGTCTCTGACAGAATTACAATGCCATTGGCGAACCTCAAAGTTTTTATTTCTTCTCCATGGGTTTTAATGCCTACTCTGAACTTTTCTTTTGTTTCCTTTACTGCTTGCTCAATATACTTATTGAATAGCATTGGGGATAGGCTACAACCCTGTCTCACTCCTTTCCCAACCACTGCTTCCCTTTCATGCCCCTCGACTCTTATAACTGCCATCTGGTTTCTGTACAAATTGTAAATAGCCTTTCGCTCCCTGCATTTTACCCCTGCCATCTTCAGAATTTGAAAGAGAGTATTCCAGTCAACATTGTCAAAAGCTTTCTCTAAGTCTGCAAATGCTAAAAAGGTAGGTTTGCCTTTCCTTAATCTAGCTTCTGGCATAATGGTCAAATAATTTATGAATTTATACATTTTATGTCCTTCTAAAGTAAAAGGGTTTTCATCTACACTTTTGCCTTTAAACTCATTTCACAGGCACACTGCTATGACTGTACCACCAGAGTGCTGTAAAATGTGTATTCATGTTAATTCTGTGTAATATTAGCTTGTAAGAAAACAATCCTGATGCACAACATGTTTTCTAGTTTAGAAACAAACTGCAAGGACTAATGTTTCACTAAACAGCACTAGCAGTGCATTATCATAATAAAGAAATCCCTGATGGCTCTGGTTGTAAATAAGGACAGGAAAACACAATATTACTAAATTGCTAAAATGGTCATTTGTTCCAGTTATGTAAGAGCATCCAGGGGCAAGAAAATTTTATTTTCATTATTTCATAAAATGGTTCATTAAATCTAAACTGTCATAATTTACTCATTAAGAGCGACAATCTTTAAAGGTTTAACACAATAAGTCAGTTATTACAGTTACAAATTGTGTATGTGTCTTGATGCAGCATAACTCAAAGTGCACAAATTGCCTAGACAAATATTCATCCACTATTTGAGAATGTGACTTAAATAGACTTTGACATAATTTCAAAATGTTTTAAAGTTTTTCTCAGCAATTACTCCCGTCCTCACCCCCCACCCTGCCTCCCAACCAACAAAATAATGAAAGGGATAAAGTAAATTACTAAATTTTTGCTTTCATGCAATAAAATTTTATCATCAGACATGATGTTTTAGTTTATTACTTCTTTGCTATGAACTCTCTTTTCAACACACTTTCCTCGCATTACTTCGTTGTACGGCACTATATGCCATCATAAACATTGTGAAGCATGAAAAGCAATTTTGATATTGACCTTTTCAGTAGTTCATGGGCAGGTAGTCTGAAACTAATAAAACCAACATTATTAGGATTTCACATCTTCAACCCTATTGGTTTGATACATTAACTCATTTGTAAAGTAATCAGACACTTGAACCTGTTTTATACATGGGAGTCTGATTGTTTTTTAAGGAACAGGGAATGCAGCTACTGGTTATATAAGAAATTTGATAAATGGACAAAAATTCATATCTGTGCAAAGTTTAATTGTGGCATCTTTTTAGATAAGGGAAGAATACATTTTGCATTCAGGTGAAAATTTTTTGCAGTTTTAATACACTGATATTAAGATCAGAGCTGGTACTAACAGCATGTACATAATATTACAAGTATCTAACTCAGCAAAATGAAATTTATTTTCACTGCATGGATCATAGTACCTCCAAAATCTAGATCACATCCTGGAACATCATGTTCACATCTTGCATCCATTGTGTAAACTGGTCTACTCTTTATGCTCTTGTTCTTCATGTTTCTACTGAATGACAATGCCTCTGCCTAGCCATGGTTTCATAAGGGAACAATGTGACATGATCTAACATACCTACAGTTATTGGCTAAATGAAATTTGTCTTGATGTTTTGTTTGCTGGAGCTCCCTTATTTCTGGGAGACTGAATAAGAATTCAGAAGCAATACAGTAATTCAAGTCCACTAGTCATTAAAGTTATACACACCTGACTTGTGCAGTTAGGATAAGAATTTATTGTTGCTGATGCAGAGCTGCAAATCACCCTGACTGCAAAAATTAAGTTTTCGTCAATTTGTAGTTGAATGATATCTGTGAAAGGGGGGGGGGGGGGGGGTGATGGTGATGGTGATGGTGATGAACATTACAGTATTGGTTAAAAACAGTCTTGGTTGCAATTTTAGTTTTTTATTTTTCAACGACGCATTTCGCCTTATTTAGGCATCTTCAGGTTATCTTTTCTAGATAGGAAATGAAAGGCACCGAGATCTGCATAACGCATTCCTGTTCACTCATTCCTGTGAATGGGAACGCGTTATGCAGATCTCGGTGCCTCTCGCGTCCATCTAGAAAAGATAACCTGAAGATGCCTAAATAAGGTGAAACGCGCTGTTGAAAAATAAAAAAATAAAATTGCAACCAAGACTGTTTTTAACCAGTACTGTTAAACACTGGTTTGCTGTATGCCGCATATGGATTGGAAGAACATTACAGTTTCACTTTGGTTGGCATGTGATTTTAGAAGCTGTTAATTTAGAAAATACCCATCTTATAGGTAAAATCAACTTGAACTGAAGGGGAGAAAAGAAAAACGTGATTGCTCAGCAGGGGAATGAACTGTGTTTTGTGCCTTATATGGACAACCTTCTGCTTCTAATAGAATTTATCTTCTTCCTCTCTTCTGTTTCCAATTTGTTTCTTAATGCATCCCATTTTCTTTGTGTATCCCACTTATTTATATCATACTAATATAAAAAAAACAGCCAGTCTTCATTCAGTCTTGGGTTCACTCTTGTAATTGTTTTCTTATTGGTGCAGGAAAGTTCTTGTTGAATGTAAACTCAAGTAATGGAATATCAACAATAATGAAAAGGGTAGATTGCTACTCACCGTAAAGCTGACACATTAAGTTGCAGAAAGGCACATGAAAAGATGTCTACACCCTAAGCTTTCGGCAAAGCCTTCTTCAGAAAAGGAAACAACAAACACGCATTCACACAAGCAAGCACACATCACACACGATTCCTATTTCTGGCTGCTCTGACCAGAATGCAGAATGCTTGCAGAATGTAAATACTTTAGCATCACTAAAAAGCATATGTGTTGAGTTGTCAATAGGCACACACAAAAGAAATAAAACTTGCTTGCTTTCAGTCCAGGTGGGCTGGTTGTAGTGGGGGCTAGTGTTGGATGGGATGGATAATGGGAGCTGGAAGCTTGCAGGGACACGGCAGGCTTGCTGGCTGGTAATGTAGGATTGAGGGATGATAGGCATATGGGCTGGCATGACTGTAGCAGCTGGTGGAAAGCAGCACACACTGAAGGCGACATGTGAACATTAATTGGGAGGGGGTAACAGGACAGAAGAAGGGAAAACTGTTGGGTGATGGGAGCAGGGACGGTGGGATACCTGAGGCCAGGATGATTACGGGAGCAGTGGATGTGTTGTTAGGCTAACTCGCAGCTACGTAGTTCAGAGAAGCTGGTGGTGGAGGGAAGGATCCAGAAGGCTCAGGTTGTGAAACAGCGATTGAAACTGAGCATGTTGTACTCAGCTGCATCTTGTGCCACAGGGTGGTGTACTTTGCTCGTGGCCACAAATTGGCAGGGGCCATTCGTCCTGGTGGACAGCTAGTTCGTAGCCATACCAACATAAAAGGCTGTGCAGGGTTTGCAGCAGAGTTGATAAATGACATGGCTGTTTTCACAGGTGGCCCGGCCTCTAATAGGGTAAGATAAGCCTGTGACAGGAGTGGTGTAGGAGGTGCTGGACAGGTGGATTGGGCAGGCAAGGTGTTGGGAGTGGAAGTGGCATGGGGGATGGAACATCACATTAGGAGGGGTGGGAAGGATCTTGGGTAAGATGTGCAGAGAGATAATCAAATCTCTGGTAAAAGATGTTGTTCAGTTGTTCCAGTCTGGGATGGTACTCTGTGACGAAGGGGGCACTCCTTTATAGCTGATTCCTGGGGGTGTGGGAGGACTGGAAATGTGTAAGGATATGGGATGGGAAATCTATTTGTGGACTAGGTTTGAGGGTTATTGCCTGTGAAACCTTCAGCATACTGGGAAAGGGTGTTCTCGTCACTGCGAGGCCTTGTGTACGGGCAAAGGTGTTCTCATCATTGCATATACGAGGGTTATTCCAAAAGTAAGGTCCGATCGGTCGCGAAATGGAAACGACTATGAAAATCCGATAAAGCTTTGCACAGATGTGTTGGGTAGTGTCTCTAGTATAACCCCAGTTAGCATCACGTCGCTCTTCTCATTTCTGAGCTCGCAGTGAGTGCGTAAAGATGTCTAGAAAATAGTGTCTGCCGCCAAGTACGAGGGCCTGGTGAGAAATTTCGCCTGAAGCTATGCAGCCAACATTACATAACTGTCGTGCTGTTTCGTCTTCACGACAATTCTCAGCCGCATTCTGCAGGGGCAATGAAGATGCTCCTGCATCGTTTTCAAATGGAAATGTTAGATTACCCACAATACAGTCCGCAATTGTCTCCCCCTGAGTTTCATCTCTGGTCACATGAACCGCTGTCTTTGAAGACAACATTTTGACACAGACAACGAGGTGTAGGCCAGCGTGGAGAATTGGCGGAAAGCACTGGCGGCTGCCTTCTATGATGAGGCTATTGAAAAGTTGGTACAACGCTATGACAAAAGTCTAAGTCAGAACGGCGACTACGTAGAGAAGTAGCTGAAAGGTGTAGCTAATTGTTACAAGTAAAACATTTCTGATGTTCACTGTGGTTTCAATTTGGCAATCAATCGGACCTTACTTTTGGAATAACCCTCGTATGTCTTCCACAAGTGGCTAGGCTGTATTTTTGGAGGGAATTTTTTGTGTGGATTGGATGGAAGCTGTCAAAATGCAGGTACTGTTGATGGTTAGTGGGTTTGATGAGGACAGACGTGCAGATGGAGCCATCAGTGAGGGAACATCCAGGAAGGTGGCGCTTTGGGAAGAGGAAGGCCGGCTGAAGCCGATGGGAGAGAAGGTGTTGAGATTGTGAGGGAATTTGGATATGGGGTCTTGGGCATGGGTCCAGATCATGAAGATATTATCAGTGAACCTGAACCAAACTAGTTTTGGGAGGCTTGGAAGGTTTCCTCTAGATGGCTCACACACAGGTTGGTACAGTAGGGTAACAGGCAGGTGCTCATGGCTGTACCACAGATTTGTTTGTATACCTTCCCTTCAAAGGAAAAGTAGTTGTGGGTAAGGATATATTTAATAATATTTATAAGGAATGATGGGGTAGGTTTGGATTCTGTTAGTCTTAGTTATTGTGAGGTTCAAACTCAGTGAAATTGTGCTCCATCTGCTGTTCAACACACTCTCAGTTTACACTGTGAGTCCTCAGTTGTGATGCTGCTCTACAGCTCCTTCTTGATATGTCTGAAGATAAGAAAGTGGTGTTTCAATAAAAATGATAAAAGCTGTAGAAAACATAATTTAAATAAAATTTCAAAATAATTTATATAATGCCTATAGAGGAAAGCCGTTCACCACAACTGAAACACTGCTATAATTATGCTACCTCACATGACAGGAGAAAAAAAAAGTACATAAATATAGACCTCCTTCTCACAATGTACAAGATAATCACAAAACTTATCTCCCCACTATATAGAAACAATGCTGAATTTCAATCAAACGAAGAAACTCACTGAGCTCAGAGGTGGATGTAGTACAATGGATAATTTGCAAGTGTGTACAAAATTTTAATATGAATTAATGAATTTCACTTTGTCTGGGATTCATATATTCAGAGAAAGCTTTTGACTCAGTTTCAACAAAATCTCTACAAACAGTTCTAAAACAGGGAAGGCATTATTCAACTTAGATTCTGGAGAATATGCAAGGTGATTGTAATAGAAGTTAAACTTTCAAAACGCTTTAGAAATAACACCACTGTTCGAAATGACATCAGATTGCAATGGAATATTATCAGAGAAGGGGAAACGTATGGCAGAAGAAGAAAAATAGTGTGAAAATTGATCAATAGATGGAACTATATGTGTCAGAATAGGCAAATGAAAACACCTGTTATGCACACGACCCCTTAAAGTTGGTATAAACACATCGGATTCACAGCTTTTCCTCCTTTCACATCTGCAACGTTCGCCATGACTGTCTCAATACAGGATCACACCTCTGCTTGTAAAGCCGTATTAAAAGAATGATGACTGTGCACACATCGCTGTACAGAAGTTCCGGGCACTGAAGGGTTTGAAAAAAGGCGTTGGTCTGATGACTGCCGTGGGTCTGGAGAAAATGTCCTGGAAATTCGAAAAGATGGGTTCTTTTGGTGTGTAATCTGGTAGACGGAGGAAGCGAATTGATTCAGCAGCCCCAGCAATGCAGGAGGAGACAAGTGGTGGTGTGCAAACATGTAATGCATGGAGAATTGCCTGAGCGCTGGACATACCTGTGAGCACGGTGTGTAAAATCCTATGAAACATCATTCTTTGCTATCCTTTCAAAATCACCCATGTGCATGAGTTGCTTCCTGTTGACCTGCCAGCAAGAGAGATCTTTGCTTTAGAATTTCTTGCTTTCATGGAAGTGGGCTATGGTTGGCAGTGGAAGATTTTGTGGACAGATCAAGCGCACTTTCATATGGCAGGATATGTCAATACACAGAATTATCGAATATGGGCAACAGAAAGTCCACACACAAATCAACCAGCACCACTCCATCCTGAAGAGGTCACTGTGTGGTGCGGTTTTACAGCATCATTTATCACTGGACCATATTTTTTTAAAGAGACATGTGCTTCTGGTCCTGTTACTTGTACCATCACTGGTAAAAGCTATGACTGTCTTTTGCGCAACCACGTCATTCCACCTCTCCAATAGCATGGATGTGTGGATGGGATCATTTTTATGCAAGATGGCACACCTCCGCACATTGCAAATCCTGTTAAGCAGCTGCTGAAGTGCAGTTTCAGAAATTCTAGAATTATCAGTCGCCATTTCTCTGCAGCCTGGCCATCCCAATCACCTAATCTTAATCCGTGTGACATCTGGCTGGGGGGCTATCTGAAAGATGCATTCAGTGTTCCGATTGCAAACTTAGCTGCATTGAAGGCATGCATTGCACAACACATTCTGAGCATGACCCCGGAAACACTTCAATCAGTTGTGGAACATGATGTTTCTTGAATTCAATTTGTTGCAGAAAATGGTGGACAGCATATTGAACATGTTTTGTGCCAGTCACACGGAAATTAATAATCCGATTTGATTTTGATTGATGCTTTTCATGCCATTTTTGGCCTCAGGGCAATTAAAAGCCGATATGATTGATGTTTTTTTATGCAGTTTTCGGCCTTAGGACAATTAAAAACCAATATGATTGATGCTTTTTATACAGTTTTTGGCCTCAGGACAATTAAAAATTGATATTTCCCATCCGATGTGATATGTCCTTGCCGTAGGGATGGGCTTACATAACTAACAGTATCACCCTTGTACACCAATGCACACTATACAGTTTGTTTAACATCAAACGTACACCTTAGGCATTGTTGTTTGATCCATTTGTAGTCAACCACTATTAAATTATGATGCTTACAGTGCCATCTATTGCTACATTTTGTAAGTATTTATTTATCTTCTGCTATACATTTCCCACTTCTCTGATAATGTTCCATTGGGATCTGACGTCATTCTGACCAGTGGTGTTATTTCTACAGCGGTTTGAAAGTTTAACTTTAATTATAATCACCCTGAATATACATGAATGCTATACATGGTGAAAAATCCTTTAATGAAAGAGGAGTCAGACATGGAGCTATCATATCAAAAACTTATTCTCAGCAATCCCAGAGCAAGTCTGCAGATCTTTAAACTTTGATAATTAAGGAAGAACTCATGTTATCTGAACCACCTTTGTTGTGGTGATGACATTGTATTGTTTGCCTGAAATGTAGATAAATTCAACAGCTACTGGGAGAATTTGATGATCAAGTCAATGTTAGGCTTGAAAATCATTTGTAATGGTACAATAATAGTGTATAACCATTACACTAAAAAACAAAATATTACAAATTAACAACGAAGTCATGGAACCATTTGAAGAGGCTATGTATTATGGTAGTGAAAGACATTGATGAGATGGACACTAATAAATAAATAGAAGAATAAAAATGTTCGAAGAGTGCTTTTGGCAAATCAAATAGTGTTTTCAATACTAACCATCTGAGTTTCCTGAAATGGAGAGTTAACAGTCTGTGTGTGTTACACTTTTGATGTATAGCAGTGAGATGAGCACTTTTAATGCAAGAACTGAGGACTATTCCTGGAGCTATGGAGAGATACATGTCAGGCATTAACAGGAAAGATAGGAAAACAAACAAATGGTTCAGGGAATAGGCTGGAGTGGAAACATAACAATGACCACAATTAAATTAAATGGAGGTAGGCAGGACATGTAATCTTGCGAGTGAGATGACAGATAGACCAAAGACAGCCTTCATAGGTTTCCCCCATAATAATGTAGTGATAATTCACTAGTATGCCAGTAACTGACTAAACTGATTTAATTTTCAAGATTTGAATATACACTTTGATAATGGTCAGTAATCAAGGAACTGCCGAAAAACTAAGAGACAACATAAACATCAGCAATATTAGGTTAGTAATCCAAAGAACAATGTACACACTTTTAATCATCTTCACAAATTGACACTTCCCTCACAACCCCCCCTCCCTCCCCCCCTTACTGTAGGGCGGAGTTCCCAGAACGTGCAGGTATTTGTAACATACCCATCGCCCTGCTCTAGCATAAACTGTTGGTGCCTCTGGTGATTCCTGAGGACTTGTTTGCTAAGGCAAGGGCAACACTGGGTGAGTGACTAGGCCAGCTACTGGGTTGGCTTGAAGACATTGTTGTGGAGTCCCAGCTTACTTGTCACGAAGGGACTTTGGTGTCAGCAAACGTGCCAGCTGACCTGTTTTGGTTATACTATTAGTGGTTTTTTCATGACATTTGAATACTTGGAAAGATCCAAAGTATTGTGGCATTCCCGGTGAGTGCTCTGCAGCTGTGCTTTGCATCACATGTGAGCACATTTTAATATCCTTGTGAATGAAAACTTTCTGGTCTCCAAGATGGGATGCTGAAAAAGGGTGTAACTCAGATATTTGGATCTTGACTTGTTGCAGTAAAAATGGCAGCTCTTGTCAACTGAAAGCTTTTGTACAAAAAATATCCCAGCAGCTCCCTACAAACCATTCCTGCTGTCGATGCTCCAGTGCCTGGTTTGAAAACTGTGCAGAGTCTCTGTTAAACCAGTGGTATTGCAGTGGCCCAGCTATTTTCTTGGTACAGTGACCCTTTTTTTTTTTTTGTCCTATGGCAATGTTCTACCAGCCTCCTATTGCTTTGGGATGGTAGCTGGTCTTGTGGTCGTGTTGAAACCCACGCAACTTGAACAGTTCGTTTGTGTCCTTGATCAGTAGTGACATGAGCTGGACAGCCAAAACAAGAAATCCACGTAGTTAGAAAACGTTCTTGCTGTTGTTCCTGATGAGTTTTCTCTGACTGGTGTTGCCTCAATATGACACCGAGCGAGGTGGCGCAGTGGTTAGACACTGGACTCGCATTCGGGAGGACGACGGTTCAATCCCGCGTCCGGCCATCCTGATTTAGGTTTTCCGTGATTTCCCTAAATCACTCCAGGCAAATGCCGGGATGGTTCCTCTGAAAGGGCACGGCCGACATCCTTCCCTAATCCGATGAGACCGATGACCACACTGTCTGGTCTCCTTCCCCAAACAACCAACCAACCAACCTCAATATGACAAGTGGGTCTATCAATGGCTGTAAATATAGAGGTGAAGAAAAAATGTAACACTTGCAGGTTGGCATGTGATTCCTCATCCAGATTCAAGACAAAAGTTGATCTAGCAAAATCAGATTGGGTGCATTGTGAAAACACATGTATGAAAACAAGGAGCTGGTAACACTATCCCATCATGCAGCACATCAGAATGTACAAAGGAACGTGTGTCACCCCACACAACTCTACCAGCTGTCATAGCTCATGAGTAGACTGCTTAGACACTAACCCACATCCACTCTGGAGCTACAGTTCGAATCTTAGCCAGGTTCCTTTTTTATTTCCCTAGTTTTCATAATTTATAAGCAGGACATCATTTCCCCACATGACAATAGCCCATCACATGACAGTGGGAGCCATTAAACTGCATGCACGTGTCTTCTAACCATGCAGTGCACAAACATAACTGGTCCTGGCAGGTTCATGTAGGGTGGCTTTCTGATGGAGTAAACAAGTGATGAATATGTTGATATGATTTTGGTGCTGGGTGCATCTGATAACCAAGCTGCTGCCACTGCTCATGTGTATGCTGCACCGTATCCTCAAATGTGTCAATCTGACAAGGATATTTTTTGTCGCCTGGAGCAATGACTTCAGGAAACCAGTAACCTTCATCCACAAGTAACGAACAGAGGTCATCCAAGGACTAGACATGATGCTTGAAACCACTCACCAACTACCTCAGCAAAGCACCTGTGATATTGCAAGGTACACTATATGATCAAAAGTATTCGGGCACCTGGCTGAAAATGACTTGCAACTTTGTGGTGCCCTCCATCAGTAGTGCCGGAATTCAAAATGTTTGGCCCACCCTTAGCCTTGATGACAGCTTCCACTCTCGCAGGCATACATTCAATCAGGTGCTGGAAGGTTTCTTGGGGAATGGCAAACCATTCTTCACTGAGTGCTGCACTGAAGAGAGGTATCGATGTCGTGCACTGAGGCCTGCCACGAAGTCTGAGTTTCAAAACATCCCAAAGGTGTTCTATAGGATTCAGTTCAGGACTCTGTGCAGGCCAGTCCATTACAGGGATGCTATTGTCATGTAACCAGTCTGCCACAGGCTGTGCATTATGATCAGGTGCTAATTGCTCTTCAACAGTGGGAAGCAAGAAAGTGCTTAAAAAGTCAATGTAGGCTTGTGCTATGATAGTGCCACACAAAACAACAAGGGGTGCAAGCCCCCTCCATGAAAAACACGGTCACACCATAACACCACCGCCTTCAAATTTTACTGTTGACGCTACAAATGCTGGCAAATGACGTTCACTGGGCATTCGCCATACCCACACCCTGCCATCGGATTGCCACATGTGTACCGTGATTCGTCAGTCCACACAACGTTTTTCCACTGTTCAATCGTCCAATGGTTACCCTCTTCACACCAAGCGAGGCATCATTTGGCATTTACCAGCGTGATGTGTGGCTTATGAGCAGCCGTTCGACCATGAAATCCAAGTTTTCTCACCTCCCGCCTAACTGTCATAGTACTTGCAGTGGATAATCATGCAGTTTGGAATTCCTGTGTGATGGTCTGGATAGATGTCTGCCTATTACACATTACGGCCCTCTTCAACTGTCAGCAGTATCTGTCAGTCAACAGACGAGGTTGGCCTGTACGCTTTTGTGCTGTACGTGTCCCTTCACTTTTCCATTTCACTATTACACTGGAAACAGTGGGCCTAGGGATGTTTAGGAGTGTGGAAATCTCACGTACAGACGTATGACACAAGTGACTCCCAATCACCTGAATACGTCTGAAGTCCATGAGTTCCACGGAGTGCCCCATTCTACTCTCCCACGGTGTCTAATGTCTACTGAGATCGCTGATATGTAGTACCTCAGTAGGTGGCAGCACAATGCATCTAATATGAAAAACGTATGTTTTGGGGGGTGTCAGGATACTTTTGATCACGTAGTGTAGTTCCAGGTATCTCAAAGAGTAGTTGTTGAAGTGTTGCACAATGAAGAACTGCATCCATATCATTACATTTTTACTCAACACCAGTGGCCAGAAGATCGCATTAAAGAGTATAGTTTGTGAATGGCTTTTGCACCAAGTGGAAGACAGTGAACATTTTATAAATAACATGATATGGACTGATAAATCTAGCTTCACTTGTGAAGGTATTTTCACCCTTCACAATAGCCATTACTGCTGTATTTGTTTCCACATGTCACCCATGAATGTGCCTTTCAGGCACACATTGGCACAAACATGTGGGCTGGAGTTCTGGGAGGAGTGCTATTGGGCCCTTATTTATTGTCGGACAAGTTGAATGCATCCCTGTATCATAAGTTTCTTTGCGGTATCTTGCCTGACTCATTAAAAAACATTCCACTTGGTGTTTGATAACAGCTCTGGTTTCAGCATGATGGAGTACAACCACGCTTTGGAATGAATGTGCATAAATATTTTAATAAACCATTTTCAGGGAAATGGATTGGTTGTGGAGGTCCAATGTTATGGCCTCTACATTCCCCAGACCTCAATCCACTAGCTTTTTATTTGTGGGGACACTTAAAGGAGCAAGTTTATAGCTCTCCACTCTGGATTTATACAACCTAACAACTCGTGTACATGCTGCTTCGGGAATGGTGGATTCAAGTGTGTTGCGTAATGTCCAGCAATTTATGATCCAGCAAGTGGCGAAGTTTTTGCAAATGCAAAGCAGTTGCTTTGAACATCTCTAAAGTGAATGGTGCTCATATTTGTACGTACTGGCTCTTTAAAGATAAGCCTGGACATCACACACACAGAACGGAATTATTGCGCGTAGCATAACATGCAATTTAGTGTAGCCTATCTGTTGTGTTGTTTGTACCTCATTGGATATAGACAATCTTACAGTAATATCGTCTGTTTACACTATTGTTTCCCATTGGCTTTAGTTGTGGCATGGAGAAAATGAAGTGGTTGTTTACATCTGAAAGAAGTTCACATTATGTCTTGAGGTTTATACAGAAGTAACAGTAACAGAAAGAAAATCGCAAGATACCACATTGTGGAGGTGTAAATTGGATGCATTTTGGTGCTTTCACCGAGGGGAGGGGAGGGGGGGGGGAGTTTGTGAGCATGACTCGAAGATCAGTGAGTCTGTATATCCATTCCCTGCGGCATTGCCTCATCTCACTGAGCTAAAGGATTAGCTCTGGCAAAGTGCAGATTTCATGCTATCTGTACTTGGCCAGAATACATGCAGTTACTCTGTTACCAGAGTCTTTTTTTAAACTGCACTTCCTATTAAACCTGTTGGCGGGGCAAGGTGGTTTCGCTAGACACGCTTTTTTCTTTAACTAGGATGAGGAATCTCATGCCGACTGCTAAGTGTGACTTTTTTCTCCACACTGTATATAGGCACCACAATATCTGTGTGTATGCGGGAGAAAAGGCCTGTTGCTTCTGGAAATTCTGCCACTGTCTTGTGTGTTTGTGTCACAATATTATGTCACATAGAGATTTGTCTACAGAACTGTCTGAGTGGTGTTTTCATTATATGTCTCACTGCTCTTTTCTGAATTACAAATATTCTTTTTAAGTAGGCAGCTTGTGCTCTTTCCCATGTATAAAATCAGCAGGACAGGTATGGGAACCCAAATCCATAGTACATTGTCCTGAGAAATTCATCGCGGAATATCTGTGCGTATCATCTTTTTACACAGCTCATCTAGATGCTCTCCTGATGCCAAATACTTGTCTATAGCAGTTCCTAAAATTCTTGTGCTGCTTGCTTCTTTAATCCTCTCTCTATTTATTTTAATATTTGCATTATAAATTTCACTCCGTTTGGTTTGAAACACTATATACATTTTTTTAGGCTGATTCACAAAAAAAGATATTCGTTTGCATTTTCAATATGCAGGAGCACTTCCTTTTAGGTTCCCCCCTTTGTCTTGCCTGTGCAGAGAATTGTTGCATCAACAGCATACATTGTAAGTTTCTGATTTATATAGACTGGGAAATCATTTATGCAGAGAATAAATAGTATTGACCATAGTACGGTACCTTGTGGCACACCATGTCTGACAGTTTGTAACTTAGATTTGCAAATGATTATATTTCTTCCACTAGTATGTCTGATTTCTGTAAATTGTTTCTGAGTCATAATGTACAATTTAATCATATCATGGGATTTCCCTCGAATCCAATATGGACCATATGGACAGAGAGATGAATAAATAAATCTTGATCTGCTCTTACTTGCTGAAATTCAGCAAATAAGCAGGAGGCACTGACTTGTGACAACAATTAAAAGTGTACATGTTGTTCTTTGATCTACTGATTTACTTTGCTGATGTTTATGTTTTCTCTTAGTTTTTTGGACAGTTGATTATGTAGAACTGTCAAAGCATATTTTTGAATAGTGGAAATAAAATCAGTTTATTCAGTTATGGGAGTATTGGTGAATCATTACAGTGTGTATTATGGAAGAATCCTACAAGCTGGTGACCTCTGGCACACAAAGACATAGAAACCCCAGTTAATGAACAAAGTTTAACAGTGACTATTCATCAAGACTTCATATGGGTTCAGATGGAAAGACAACTTTTATGACATTCCCATAAGTGATAAGACAGACTGCATGTATGACAAACAATATGTCTACTGAAACAGTAAATTCCAAAATTCCTACCTGAGAAACAAGAACTGTGCTTTGCAGTGTTAGACTTGACATAAACAAATAGACACACACCAGAACATTTAAAGAAGATAGTCTCTCATTCTGCTGGTAAAACAGATAACCAAATGACACTAGGAAAACATTATCACTCAGTGTGCTGGTACCTCAGGCATTTTGGGAGTCAGGCCACAAGGTGCAAATCTCCATGCACATTCACTAATGGCGTCAGAGGCCTGCAGTAAATGTTGCGGGCTGCACTGTACCAAAGAAGAAGAAGAAGAAGAAGAAGAAGAAAAAAAAACCAAATCATAAACAAAGGATCCACCATCAGTCTCGGAAGCACCACCAACCACATAACCAAAATTAAACAAGCAGTATCATATGCAGATCTGACAACCCGTGGGTATCACCATTATGTCTGGTCAAGAAGAAAGATGGCACCTGGAGGCTCCGCATAGGTTACTATGCTTTGAATGCACTTACCCCCCTGACTGCTGTCCAGTATCTAATATAAGGAATTTCACAAAAGTATTGACCATAACTACAATTTTTAGCTTCGTTGACTGTAAAAAGGCTTATAACCAGAATCAATGGCAAAAGGCAACTTGTGTAACACTGCAGTGATATCTTTTGGTGTATCTAGGCATGCTATTCAGTCTAAAAAAAAAATGCCATTTTGTAAATGAAGTGTTATGGGAATTGAATCTCTGTTCCATCTAGCTAGAAGATATTTTGGTGTTTCCCAGACAACAGCATTATGTGAAAAACACCTCAAGCAACTTCAACAGGATTCAAAAGCATGGTTTGATAGCGAATGAAACAAAATGTGTTCTGCACTAAAAGCAAGTAACATTCCTCACTCATGCAGTTTTGCAGCTGGTATTTGTCCACTCATAGAGAAGATGGAGGTCTTCAATACATCTTATGATGTCCAGTGCTTTTTACCAGCTAAGAAGATTCCTGGGCATCATTAACTTCTACCACTGACACCTGCTGGGAGCGGCAGAGATACAGACACCGCCAACAGCATCACTGGCAGATATGAAACATCACATGCCAACACCCCCTGCTATGGATGCCAGTGATGCAATATGCCTTTTGAATGGTAAATGCCAACGTACAAAACGCAGTTTTCTTGTCTCACCAGTCTGTAATGTGCTGTGAGAGTAGTGGTAGATGCCAACTAGCATGCTACCAACACAGCTCTCCATCCATATACTGAAAAATGTTGGAAACATTTACATCGTTTCTTCGCAGAAACTGATGGAGGCACAAACCAACTGGAGTGCATACAACTGAGAGCTGCTGGCCAACTATGAAGCTATGTGTCACTTCTGCTGTTATGTAGAAGCCAGCTTTTAAGCAATTCAAGGAGGGTTGTTCTCCAAATTGGCAATAAGTGCTCCAGATGAAACAGGCAAAAGGTTTTTTCACAAACTTCCTAACTCAGTTAAGGAAATAAAAGGAATTACAATTTTTGAAAACCACTGAAAAGTGTATCTCGCAGAGATTATTTAAAATGAAATTTCCAAGTTGTTATAGATGTTATATTGTTACAGGAAATATGTAATAATACTTTGTGTGTCTGTAAATTGTAATTCAGTTTTCTTTTATTGTACACATGTAGCATAATCTTGTATTTAAGCCTCTATATAATGTAATGTGGTAACTGCAATCACAACACAGATGTGCATGCCTTCTTCTTAAACTGTGTGACCCACCCAATACTCTCAACTAAAAATTATCAACTAGAGTCCATGGGCAAAGAATAAATAAAAAGATGACCTAGTGGCACCTTGAGATATGTCAATGATGTGACACTAAAACTGACATTTAATTTAAAAGAATTCAGATCTACATCTACATCTATACTCAGCAAACCATTGTGAAGTGCATGGCAGAGGGTACGTCTCACTGTACTACTTGTAAGGTTTTTCTCCATTCATTTCAATGTATGGAGTGTGGGAAGAATGACTGTTGAAATGCATCTGTGTGTGCTATAATGTATCAAATCTTGTCCTCACAGTCCATATGGGAGTGATATGTAGGGGGTTGTAGTATAATTCTTCAGTCACTATTTGAAACATTGTAAGTTGAGTTTCTCGGGATAAATTATGTCTATCATCAAATGTCTGCCAGTGCAGTTCTGTCAGCATCTCTGTGACACTCTCTTGCATGTCAGACAAACCTGTAACCATTCATGCTGCACTTCTCAGATGGCATAAATGTTGTCATTAAAGATGAAGAACAGATTAAGGGCACTTAAGAGTTATTCCAGTTTTGATTGTAGAGTGAGCAAGTACAACTTTTATTCAAAGGCATGTGATCCACATTGGTGTCATTCTTTATAATGCACTATGTTGGAGAAGAAAACAACTGCTATTGAGAAATATTTCTAAATTGTATGTGAATATGTTAGCTTACTGAAATACTAGGCCCTTGTTTTTTGTTAAGCACATTTTAATCTTTTAACAGGTTTGCCACTTATTATGTGGTGTGTGTCTTTGCACAAGAATGTTTTCACTGTCGGTTTCCTGTTTTCTGATGTAGATGCAGAGCTGCTCACACCTTTCCAGAAAAGGGAGTCACAGTAGCAAGAATAGTTGTTCAAATGGCTTTGAGCACTATGGGACCTAACAGCGGAGGTCATCAGTCCCCTAGAACTTAGAACTACTTAAACCTAACTAACCTAAGGACATCACACACATCCATGCCCGAGGCAGGATTTGAAGCTGCGACCATAGCGGTCGCGCGGTTCCAGACTGTAGCGCCTAGAACCGCTCGGCCACTTTGGCCGGCCAAGAATAGTTGTGACTGATATAGTGTTGGCAGGTGTTCACATGTTCAGGTGTTTACATCTTTCGGAAGGTAAAATAATGTGCTCATGTGTTTGTATTTTTCAGAAGACTAATATGTTAGGGCATGCTTATATTTTTCAGGAGTTTAACATAATAAAGTTTCTTTGATTACATTTCTTGTGGATGATGTAAGCTCTTTGTAGACTATGTACCTGTCGTTTTATTTCCACATCATATACTGAGCAACATGGTTAAGACAGTGTTAATAACCTGCACTCACATTTGGGAGGAGTGGGTTTGTACCGTGCCCAGCCATCCTGACTTGTGTTTTCTGTGATTTCCCCATCTTGATAGAAAATGAAGCATTTATTGGCTGGGATATCCTCTTTGGGGTTTGGCTGCCATATTGCAAGTCTTTTTAGTTGATGCCACTTCGGCAACTTGCGTGTCAATGATGATGATAATAGTGATGAAGGACACACAATACCCAGTCCCCTGCCAGGAATCGAACTCGAGCCCCCTTGCATGGAAGGCGGTAACGGTACCGCTGCGGTATGGAGGCGGACATCTTGATAAGGTTCCCTGCCATATTACAGGTCTTTTTAGTTGATGCCACTTCGGCAACTTGCGTGTCAATGATGATGAAAATAGTGATGAAGGACACACAATACCTAGTCCCCTGCCGGGAATCGAACTCGAGCCCCCTTGCATGGAAGGCAGTAACGGTACCGCTGCGGTATGGAGGCGGACATCTTGATAAGGTTCCCTAATAAGGCCACGGTTGACTCAGTGCCCTATCTTCATCTAATCGTATCCTACTGGTACTTAGTATTTGGTTGGTGCATTATCTCGTAGCATTTTTCCAGAAGGTTAATAAATGCAACAGATACACATAACAGAGACTTTAATCATTAATAATATAGACTCCTCCACTACTTACAACAATGCTGGGGTAACTAGTGACTAGAATACAAGTGGTTTTCAGGCGAAGACCTCACTGAGTCATGTTCAGAGTACATTTTCATCCAAAAAGGAAGTTACTTGAAGGTTGTTTGATAGAGAAGAGATAAGGTGAAAATCTGAGGATGAAAGATCAGCTGAATAAGGTGAGTGTGGACGACTTCCCAGCCTAACTCTGGCATGGTGTTTTCTGTCAGTCTATCAGAATGCTGTTTTGTTTGCATTCAACCTTCTTTCCTTTATGTTAGCATAAAGACACCATCTCTCATCACCACTTATGATAAAGGATAGTAATGGTTGGTGTTGATTAACCAAAACAGAAGGTGTGTTGACGTGTTGGTGGAGGATATGGGCTAGCAAAGAGTGAGCCCAGGGAAGGGGGGGGGGAGGGGGTGTATGGGCACAAACTTTTCACCTATGCAGTTCAGGAAAGCTGGTGTTCATAGCAAGTATCCAGATGATGCAGGCTGTGAAGCACATTATGTTCAACAACTGGATGGTCCAGTTGTCTCTAGTCCACAGTTTGGCAGTGTCCATCCATATGGATGAACATTGTTAATTGTCATGCCCATGAAAAAAACAGCAGGAGTTGCAGCTTAGTTTGTAGATCACATGGGTGCTTTCACAGGTGGCCCTGCCTTTGATGATATAGGACGTGCCTGTAACGGGACTCAAGTATGTGGGACAGGTCTTGCATCTAGGTATATTGCAGGGATTTGAGCCATGAGGCAAGAGGATGGGAGTAGAGGTGAGAAAGGAGGGACAATGCTCCTGGCAGGTTCAGTGGGTGGTAGAACAGTGGAGGATACCCAGGAGGATTTCCCTCATTTCATAGCATGATGAGATGTAGTTGCAACTCTGGCAGAGAATGTAATTCGATTGCACCAGTCCAGTGTGTACTTAGCTATGAGAGGAGTGCTCCTTTACGGTCAGACAGTGGGTATGTGGGGTGTGGTAGGTGACTGGAGAGACAAGGCACAGGAGATCTGTTTTTGAACAAGGTTGGGAGGGTAATTTCGGTCTATGAAGACCTCAATGAGGCCGTTGGCATATTTGCAGAGGGACTACTCATCACTACAGATGTGATGACCACACATTGCTAGACTGTTTGGAATGGATGGCAACTGTTGATGTGATGGTATTGTTGGTGATTGGTAGATCCGATGTGGATGGAGGTACTGATGTAGCCATCCTTGAGATAGAGGTAATCATTGAGGAAGGTGACTTGTTAGGTTGAGAAGGATCAGATGAAATGAATGAGGGAGGTGTGGAGGTTCCGGAGTAGTGTGGATAGAGCGTCCTCACCCTAAGTCCAGATCACACAGATGTCATCAATGAATCTGAACCAGTTGAGTGAATTGGGATTCTTGTTTGTTGGCAAGGATTCCTGTAGATGGCCCACAAATCGACTGGCATAGGATGGTGGCATGTGGGTGTCCATTGCTGTACCATAGATCTGTTTGCAGGTGATGCCTTCAAAGGAGCAGTAATTGTGGTTGAGGATTTAGTTGGTTATGGTGACCAGGAAGGAGATTTTAGGTTTGGAGCTAATCTGGCATAGGGAAAGGCAGTGTTCAATAGCAGCAAGGTCATGGACATTAGGGATGTTAGTGTAGAGTGACAAGGCACTGACAGTGACGAGCAGGGTACAGGGCAGTAAAGGAACAGGATCTGTGAAGAGGCAGTGGAGGACATGGTCGATATCTTTTATATAGGTGAGTGGTTACAGGTGTTGGTCCATGAGAGCAGAAATTCTCTCAGTAGGGGCACAATAACTGGCCACAGTGGAGCATCCTGGATGGCTGGGTTTATGGACTTAGGAAACATTTAGAAGGTAGAAGTGCAGGGAGTGGTGGGGTTGAGGAGAGAGAGATAGACTCAGGGGAGAGATTGTGGGATGGGCCCAAGGATTTGAGGAGAGACTGGAGATCTTGCTGGATTTCTGGAATGGGGTCACTGTGGCAGGGTTCATAGGTGAACATACCAGACAGTTGGCAGAGTCCTTCCACCAATAAGCCCTATGGTTCTCTACCAGGTTATAAAATTGGGATCAGTTTTTAGGTGTAGGATTGCAGTTCTTTCTGTGACTATAATACTGGTTTCCATGTTGAGGGATTTGGGGAATGGTGGTAAGACAAGGTTAGAGATTGGGAAATTGTTGAAAGTTAATAGAGGGTGATCTGTGTGCAGTGGAGATGGATCACGATTCGTTAGAAGGGTGACTTGAATCAGGCAGAGTTCAGTATTGGCTTTGGATTGAGTCTGATTGGTAGTGTTGGTGGTGAAAATGTGTTTCCACTGTAGAGACCCAGAGAAGGATGGAAGGTCATTAACAAGTCCATCATGACTGAATTTGGAAGTGTGGCAAAAAGCAAGATCTTTGGAAAGGACTGATACTTTGGTGGGACTGAGGCATTTTTAGGACAGGTTTATGACAGTATTTATGGTCTGGATTCTGTATGGTGGTGATAGGGAGTTCTGAGCATGTGGCAAATGTAGCAGCTTTGCCAGTGTTTGTAAGCTGTGAGAGAATGTGGGGGGAGGTTTGATGGAGGCTCTTGTAGGGGTTGTGGGTGATGGTAGTCCAAGGCAGGAGTAGGAGGTGAACAGGTTGAGAATTTTTTGACGTGGCATTGTGTGTGCTGATCTAGTTCCTAGAGGACAAGGGTTTCGATGTGGGAAATGAAATGCAGTAATTTGGGATTGCCTACCAGTAGATTTTTACAGATGAAGAGGCGGTGGTTTCAGCCTGATCTATATTGTTTTGCAGAACTACGGTAGTAAGGATTATAGACTGATGGACTCTGAAATGATGTAGGCGGAGGGGTTGCAGCTGGAGATGGGTCATTTGATGGTGTATCCTTTCTACACACACCAGCTTTTCTGAAATGATGGGTGGGAACCCTCCACACAACAGATCCTCTGTTCCCACAACCTCCCTGGCCCCAACCTTTGCTAGGTCCCTGTGCTGAAATGTAAAAAGAGATCACAAAAATCTTTTCTGTTTAATATATTCCAACCAAAATATTAAAATCTTCTTGACTTGGTAGTGCCTTCCTTGAGTAACCTTAGTAAACATTTGATAAGTGTCCTCACAACCAAGAAATCTACAGACTGCTTACAAATTTCATTTGAAAACCCATATGATTTCCAGAATTTTTTTTTTTTTTTTGCATAGGCTGTATACCACAGAGGGACATTATCATCATGAACTGGTCTATAATTAACTATCTATACTGTGCTTGGTCAACAATTCCTCTAAACTTGAGCACAGGTCCGGCATTCCCCAAGGAAGTGTTGTAGGCCCTCTATTGTTCCTGATCTATATTAACGACATAGGAGACAATGTGAGTAGCCGTCTTAGATTGTTTGCAGATGATGCTGTCATTTACTGTTTTGTAAAGTTATCAGATGATCAAAATGACTTGCAAAATGATTTAGATAAGATATATGTATAGTGTGAAAAGTGGCAATTAACCCTGAATAAGGAAAAGTGTGAAGTTATTCACATGAGTACTAAAAGAAATCAGCTAAATTTCGATTATGCGATAAGTCACACAAATCTGAAGGCTGTAAATTCAACTAAATACTTAAGGATTACAATTACAAATAACCTAAATTGGAATGATCACATAGATAATATTGTGGGTAGAGCAAACCAAAGACTATGATTCATTGGCAGAACACTTAGAAGGTGCAACAGGTCTACTAAAGAGACTGCTTACACCAAGCTTGTCTGCCCTATTATGGAGTGTTGCTGTGCGGTGTGGGATCCGCATCAGGTGGGATTGATGGATGACATCGAAAAAGTACAAAGAAGGGCAGCTCATTTTGTATTATCGCGAAATAGGGGTGATAGTGTCACATACATGGTACGTGAATTGGAGTGGCAATCATTAAAACAAAGGCTTTTTTTGTTGCGACGGGATCTTATGAAATTTCAATCGCCAGTTTTCTCCTCCGATTGCAAAAATGTTCTGTTGGCACCCACCTACATAGGGAGAAATGATCATCATGATAAAATAAGAGAAATCAGGGCTCACACAGAAAAATTTAAGTGCTGATTTTTCCCGCATGCCGTTCGAGAGTGAAATGGTAGAGAGACAGCTTGAAGGTGGTTCATTGAACACACTGCCACGCACTTTATTATGAATAGCAGAGTAATCATGTAGATGTAGATGTACACGCTTCTGCTCAAAGCTGAATATTTAGCTTACATCCTTGAGGTATGAAACTATTGGGTCTTTGTGTAGTTTACTGAAAATATAAATCTTCTTTCTTCTTTTAGTTACCTTTCATACTTTTGTAATAATTGTTGCTATAACTGCTTCGTGATCACTGTGGACATAATCAAAGAGGTCAGATTTATTTTTTTGGTGGTAGATCCTGTCATGGGTGTGATTTCAAATTATCTGTTCTAACGTAAGCTATTTTCAGACAAGCAAATTCGTATTATTTTTCAGGGTGACTTGTTGTGGCTACCACTTACAAAATTGTAATTACCAAAACTGATCGATGTACATTTAAGGTCTCCTTCAATGATTAGGGAATGTGCACTGGTGAAGCAAAACATTGTGACCACTGTCCACAGCATGACTGACTGCTGCTTGGTGGTGTTGTGTTTGCATGTGACACAGTGTTGAAAGTATTTAAGTGGAGCAGAGACAAATGGGAAATCATTCTAGTGACAATATGAGCTTCAAATGGTGAAATTCACTGACTTAAGTGACTCTGACAACGGACAGACTGGTAAGGCCTGATGCTTGCAAACAAGCATTTCAGAAATGGTGAAGCTGTCCATGGGAGCATCTAAAGAAAGTGGTTAAAGGACAATGAAACCACGAATGTGACAGTGTGTTGGTCGTCCATGTCACGTCACAGAACATGGTTGTTGAAGACTTGCCTGCTCTGTAAAGCATGATAGGCAGCTATCTGTGGCAGATCTTATGGCAGTTTATAATCCTGGTGCAGAAGCATGTGTCTTGGAGCACACTGTTCAACACACATTGTGAACATGGGGGTCATCAGCAGACAACACATGCTTGTTCCCGTGTTGACCAAATGACATTGTCAGTTATGATTTCAGTGGGCACACAATCATTGAGGCTGAACTGTAGATCAACAGAAATGTGTCACTCGGACAGATGAATCGTGTTTCTTGTTGCACCAGGTCAATGGTCATGACTGGATATACTGTTACCTAGATGAACTACTGTTAGAATCATGCTCTACACCATGGACACAGGTCAGTGGGGGACAGTATTATAGCATGGAGGACACACACCTAGACTTCCACAAGGCCTGTAATAGTACTCAATGGTACCATGACAACCGTGGACAATGTGAAAATTATTACAGATCACTGCACGTGATGGCCTCCTGATGGGGTTGGCATCTTCCAGCAGGATAACTGCCCTTGTCACGAGGCCAGAATCAAGCTGCAGTGGTTTAAGGACCATCATAGTGAACTTGTGCTGATGCCTCAGTCACCAAATTTGCCTGATCTGAACCTGATGTAACAAGTCTCGGACACTATCAGATGATGGGTCTGATACTACAGACCAATAGCTTGTAATTTATAGTAACTGTGTGATCTGTGCATAGACATTTAGTGTTGCCTACCTCCAGAAACCCTCTAAGAATTCTTTGAGTTCATGCCAGGGAGAACCACTGCTGTATTGCATCCCGAGGTGGACCAACATGCTACTGAGCATGGGGTCATGATGTGACTTGGTAGACTTTACGGGTGTAATAATTCTTGATAACCTCCTTGGGTTTGCTGCCAGATCCTGAAATCAACATGATTCAATATTCTGGTGATCCATCTGTCTGCCATCTTCATATGAACACTGCTGCTGTCGAGTCCCACCAAAAACTGATGCCAACGCTGCACATCATCATCCTGCAAAGACCCTCATCCTGTAAAGACCCTCATACCGTTCACGGCAGACACACCACCCCCATAGTTGCTGCCTTCCAAGACTGTGCTGGTGCCGTGCCCTTAGCAGAACATCAGTGGAAATGATATATCATACTCAATGACAGTTTTCAAACACCTGGCCTGGCCGAACGGAAGAACATTGTATATTTAACCGTGACAGTACAGGATTCCATGTCCTACTATGAGGAAAACCATTGTCTCTATTGGTCAGATATCTGACAATCTAATTTCAATTGCTTTTTTATGAACACTGTTTTCTCCATAAGTACTAGTAACTATCACAGCCTCATCAAATTTCATCTCTTGTCCCTCATTTAAGCAATATTCTGCTACTGCCAATTTTCCCAGCTGTTGGCACCTCATGTAATTGCAATGTTTCACACACCTGTCCTGAACTGTGCAAATCCAGTCAATGTAAGCCTTCCGATGATGACAAAGAATTTTATATATGCCAGGCTTCCTAAGTCCCAAATCATTTTTCACAGAGCTGAGTAGTGCCTTATTCTTGGAAGGTGAATGTCACACACTCTTAAAATTAATACTCCTTAAAATTCTTCTAATCTTAAACAATACAGCACCAGCATAAGAAATAAAGGCCACAGACCCATACTTCTCTTCATGCACCTCTGAGGATGGTCCAGATGTCACAGCCTGATGAATTACTTCTCAGAGTATCCATTTTACTTAAACACAGCCATCAAATGTGCAATTTCTTGGGTTAAACTGTCCACATCAGAAATGACATATGCTCTGTGCACCAAAGTCCTAGGGACGCCATTACATTGGTATGGTGGACAGAAACTTTTAGCAGGATGGTTTGTGTGTTGGTTTGCAGAGTGTAGATTTAGATATAGGACTCTGGTGGCCTTTATTACTCATGATGGAGGCATATTATTTAAGACTGGAAGAATTTTAAGGAATTTTAGCATTAAGAGTGTGTTCCACCCACCTTCCAAGATTAGGGTACAACTTGGATCTGTGAAAGACGATTTGGGACTTAGGAATCCAGGCATATATAAAATTATGTGTCATTGTGGGAAGGCTTACATCAGCCAATTGATTAATACAGTTCAGTGCAGGTATGTGGAACATTGCCATCACATGAGGCTACAACAGTCAGGAAAATTGGTGGTAGCAGAACATTGGAAACACAGGATGAAATTTCATAAGAATGTGATAGTTGTCAGTACTTCTGGCCTGCAGAACAGTGCTTGTAAAGAGGCTCTTAAAATTGGGTTGGAAGGCAATTTGATGAATAGACACAATGGTTTTCCCCATAGCAGAAAAGGAACCCTGTACTATCCCACATGAAAACACAATGTTCTTTGGTGTGGTCAGCTTCAGTGTTTGAAAATAGCCCTTGGGTGCGATGTATCAGAACCGCTGGTGTTCTACTAAGGGTGGCGCCACCAGTCCAGTCTTGGAGGGCAGCAGCTGCAGTGGGTGGTGTATACACCACGTAGGGTAAAGAGGCCTATACGGGATGATGATTTGCAGACGTGGCATCAGTTTTCTGTGTGACTCAGCAGCAGCATTAGCCTGAAGATGGTGGACAGATGAACTGCCAAAATATTGAATCATTTTGATTTTAGGATCCAGGAAAACCTGAGGAGACTATCAGACGGTCATAATATTTTGGCTCATCACTTTACACCCACCCTGGATACTGAGACTCACCGAAACAATCTCGCATGTAGCTTCAATTTATATCTGAGTAGGGTTGGGTTGGGTTGGGTTGGGTTGGGTTGGGTTGTTTGGGAGAAGAGACCAAACAGCTAGGTCATTGGTCTCATCAGATTACGGAAGGACGGTGAAGGAAGTCAGCCATGCCCTTTCAAGGGAACCATCCCGGCATTTGCCTGGAGTGATTTTAGGGAAATCACGGAAAACCTAAATCAGGACGGCCGGACGCGGGATTGAACTGTTGTCCTCCCAAATGCGAGTCCAGTATATCTGAGTAGATTCAAGTTCCTAGTCTGCTACAACAGATACATCTCTATTTATTGTTTCCCTATTCTTTCAATATACACTTAGATTTGCACAAAAAATCTCATTTCTATAAATTTCTGGTTTCACCAATTTTCTATACTTAGCATAACGTGAGCTCCACTGCTTTTAGGAGTGCTTCAAACTCTGTCACTCTATTATGAATGTCTTTGTCAACTTATCACTATGATTTTAGTAGTATCATATATGGGGACCTTTCTTTGGATTTTACACTAACACTTTGGGGTCTCCCACAAACCAAAATAATTTTAAATGCAGTAAATAAAGAAGCAGAACTTTGCCCTGACAGCAATGTCAAAATCATTGTTCCAAACATCAAAAATTCTAAAATAATGAAAAAGAAGGT